>NC_055965.1:600000-1200000 GCF_018492685.1 Alosa sapidissima | reverse complement strand
ATGGAAACCATCTACTTCCAAAATCCATGATCATGTTTCTATGATTAAATGACCACTGGAGCATAGACTCCAGATTAAAGTGATGTCATTCTTCTCAGCACTGCTGCTGACACAGTCATTTCCAGACAATAATCAATATCCAAAGATATCCTAGTATGTCTTGGTAGAAAATAATGCATACAAGCAGTGCAAAATATATATGCATTTAAAAAAATGAAAAGTGGACAGGGAAAAAAAAAAAAAAAAAACGGTCACCTTTTGATGCTGTCTACCACACGTATAAGCCTGAGAACACGCAGGATGAACACAATATCCAGGATCTGCCGGCTGGTATAACCTCCAGCTGTAACAGAACAAGGTCCATTCAGATCAATGCAATGGGAACAGAAACGTTTAAAAAAAAAAAAAAATTAAATCTGATAAACAGATAGACAATAAGGGTGTGGAAAGGAAACTCACAGGAACTCAGAGCCCAGTTAAAAATGGTGGCGATCAGAGCAGCTACAACAACGATTGTGTCAAACCTGGGGGATTGAACAAGATTATTGAGAAAGTGAGCTTTTCAGTTGCAGTTCAGCATTTAAAGCCATATCACAAGGATCCCATGCTTTATTTTCAATTATAAGATCATATATGCATTATCTGTTAATTCTGTAAATCCTGAATGTCCAGTTATTTACTATTCTTGTATTTTCAGTGTTAGCATAGTGCAATAGTGGGTATAATGAATGCTGCCCGAGTGTCAACAATGAAGTCACTCTTCCCTTCCAGTATCTTCATTATTCCTTCCTCTTTTGTATGAAAGTGCTCATTTGAGCTGTATCACTATTAATAGTTCATAGTATGCATAATAGATCAGAGTTTCCTCTTGAAAAAAATGGTGCCGATCAAAGTGACTGGCAGAGGTTTCGTTTTCCAGACATTTTGATGATATGCCGATCAAATATCCTATTATCACTTCTTAATCAGTCAAGTTGAGGAAAACTGCAGTCAGGCTATGTAGCTTTAAAAAATGACATAATCAGGCCGCATAAAATGCAACATGTTCATTAGCCTAACTTAAACATGCTTAGATAGTCAATTTAAAGATCTAGTCAGTCTCTATGCTGTTTTAATGGACAGCAAGAATCTGCTTCATTCATTGTTTTAAAAAGGCTACGTTGTTTGTTGCTGCTACCAGGGGCGGACTGGCAATCTGGACATTCTGGAAAAGTCCAGAACGGCCGTCCATCCAACGGCTGTCGGCCTGGCTCAATATAGCCTACTTTATCAGCCAGCTGTGTCTAGCTCTCCAAATAAGTATGCTTCACTTATGCCTATCAGTATCTTATGTCTACGCTTCAGTTATCACTGTTATATATATATATATATATAAAAAAAAATAGCAACATTTGTGCCATCGCGTTTTCAATAGCAGGATAGGCACAAGGGACAATGGAAAGGCTACAGTGTCACCAAGGTTTCCAACTCACACAATTGAGAAATGGCTCACTACCTCACGTCACATATGCCTTTTTTCATGTCATTGTCAACCATTCATATTTGCTTCCTTCGATGTATACCTTTTTTTAATTAAGCTGACAACGAGATCGGTGCATAAGCATGTAAACAGGCCAGCTATCACCGTGGTCTGGATCTCTGTCATTTTTTAAGAGCTAAAAACACATTTTGAAGCTAAATATTAACCTGAATAAAAATAAATGTAAAAAAAAACAGCTGTTGAAAATGTCTCCGTGGCAAGTGCATTCTTATTTCAGTTTTTACCTGTATCAGTGTCTGCTGTCTGTGCGTGTGTAACGGCATGTTTGGAGGGTGGAAAACACACACACACACATTTGGCATGTCCTTGATGTTATAATCTACGATTAATGTGGAACATGGGCTATATCTAAAGGGAAATGCAACTCCGTTCATTGTCACCAACAGAGTTTTTTGTCCTTGCGCAAAACAGACGGGTTGTTGCCTCAATATTGAATGATGAAGAATGAGTTGCACTGTCTACTTGTCTAGACTTTTGCTACCACAACTACCACATATGCAATAGCTCTAACTCTAGGTCCATAGTCCATACACATATTGGTGATACTGTGCACCAACCTGAGCAAGTTGTAGGCTTTGTACAGTTTGTGGAATGTGTGTTAGTCTTAAAGACACTCAAGGCCATTTAGACACCTAGTTGTGTGCGAGTGCGAGGGTAGTGGGCCTTTTTGGAAGAAAGTCCAGGGCCTTTTTTAGTCCCAGTCCGTCCCTGGCTGCTACCCACGTTATCTCCAGTGGTTCAACAGTTTCACTTGCGCAGATGCACACACACATTGAATGAGCGCTCACACCACTACCCCACACACACAGACCCATGACTACACTGGATATGGAACTGTGTTCTGTTCCCAGAGCATACTTTCTCTGTCTATGATCTGCAGGGTTAGGGCCTCCTCGACGAGGAGATTGCTGGTCCGCAGATAATTTGCAGCGCAATCGAATGTTATCATTGAACCGCGGACCGAAAGAAAAAGAAACTAAACTTTTTCCAGAATAGGAAATATTTCTTCATTTAGTGTTATCAAATAAAGAGGCATAGCAATAGGGGGTAGTGGTGTGAGCACTCATTCAATGTGTGTGCGCATCTGCGCAAGTTAAACTGTTAAAGCACTGGAGATAACGTGGGTAGCAGGGGTAGAAACTGTAACCTATATTACAATAATGTTTACACCCAATAAAGCTAGCAGAAGGACTTTTGTCTGGTGATTCTCATCAACAACCCTTTAGAGAACAACCAGATTATATAGGTTGAATTTACAATATTCAACTGAGATACAGTTATTATGGACTCCTTTGTATGGAAGGGGCATACAGTATGTGGCTGTACTCGCATGTGCCATTTTTTGGATGACACGTTTAGAATAGATGTAGAACATGTAGAAAAATAATCACTTTTCCAAAATGTAATTGACAGTGTCTCATGTTACCACAACAATGTATGCTCCACTAGAGTTATCATTAGGTAAAGGGATGGTTTGCTACTGACTCCAATGAGCACAAACAATTCTTAAGAAATAGGACAAACCATGATACAGAATTGAAAAATAAACTTTGTTATGACAAATATATATGCTCATCTGCAAAGGTATGTGTTCAAACAAAATGTGCCTTCATGTAGCTGTGGGACCAAATTAATGACAAGACTGAGGTTGTGAAATGATAATGACATGTGTAATGATGCTCTGCAGCTGTAGAAATACTTTCAGCACATGTAAAACATCATCTGTAAAAGTTTTTGGATGGACACACAAATATCCTACTTTTGCCTCATTGTTAATCAAATGGTAAACTGTTAACTCATGTCAAATGGTCAACATAGTGCAATCTACTCAACAAATAATCCACATTAAAATAAGGGGACAACAAATTAGTCTCACCAGTTCCAAAACTCATGTCTGGAGAAAAAGGCTCGTGGCTCACATATGTACAGCTTCAGCAGGATCTCCACCAGGTATAGGGCCAGGAAGACCCATTCTGCATTCGATATGAGTGGGTTCTCTTCATCTAGGCCAATGAACACTGCATTGACCAGGATGATGAGGTCATAGATGTAGACAAACCCCCTACAACATACAGAACATTGGTGCAGTATTTACAAATACAGAGCATAGACATGTCTAAACTGATATTGCAGGTTACACAGAATTTAGAACAGCTAGGCGTTGTCAGGCATGACGCGCTAGCGGAGTGTAACCTACGGACTCAAGTGGCTTATTGCTTTTGTAAAACTGTTGCTATAAGTACCTGGCAAAGTTTCATAAAGTACAGGGACAGCAACGAGAAATGTAACGATTTATCCACAGATAATCATTCTGCCGCCAAAGAAATATATTTCCTCTATCTGAATGGTTGCCAAGCAACGTCGAGACGCGGCTACTTTAACTTTTGTATTAAGTATGGTAGCGCAGTAATATAGAACGAAATGCGTTCAAGTATATCATGGTGTATGTTTATGCTGTAATTTACAACGGCATTGAACGCGATTCAGCCAATCACAATCAAAGACCGGAACTATCAGTTTTAGAATTCATACTCTGCAACATAAGTACAGGGTAGCTATGGTAGCCAAACATGTACCAATGGAAGCCTACTAAGCAACACTGTAGCTGTTTTGGCCTACATCAATGTAATGTAACATAAGTTAAAAATGCCAGTGTCCCTATCTAGTTCCTGACCACTTTCAAGATGTCAAACTGCTGAAAAGATCATTGTTAGTCATAACAGGATGCTGGTACTGACCACTGACTATCGAGTGCTTAGTGCAAGGTCGTATTTGTAGAGACGGGTGCGCACATCCAAAATATGTTGTAACAGGTGCCAGACAAAACGTGTCAGAAAGAGAAGAAGATGGTCTGCACACTGTATAGGCTCCAAGAGGTACTTTATTTATTTTTAAAAGGCAACGTTTCAATCTCAACATCAGGCAAATAAGAACTGGTAGGGAAAACCTATATCACATGACCATATAGGCCTAGTAATCAGACAGCAATGACAGCATTACATTGAAAGCTGTGCTTTTATAAC
Organism: Alosa sapidissima; assembly: GCF_018492685.1. Taxonomy (NCBI): domain Eukaryota; kingdom Metazoa; phylum Chordata; class Actinopteri; order Clupeiformes; family Clupeidae; genus Alosa; species Alosa sapidissima. Next base: position 1,195,437 of record NC_055965.1, on the reverse strand, counting down.
AACATTATGCAAAATGCATGTAATGGCAATACATCAATACAGAAACAACATTATGCAAAATACATGAAATAGCAATGCATGGAATAGCAATCCATATACAGTGTTGGGTCAGATTACTTTGAAATGTAATTCAATACTGAGTACAGACTACATGGCAATTTTTGTAATCTTCTGTTGCATTATATAATGTTATTCTCACGGGTAGGTGCATGACCCTTTTTGTCTGTTTCAAACGAAGTGATAGAGAAAAAAGTGTATTGAAAAGTACATTTCAGCACTCCATCAAATTATGCAGAAGTGGTCACTTGTGTTGTTCAGCTAGTTAGTGGTTATTGTAAAGGCCATCTATACATGCTGTATCTTCCTTTTTCAGGACAGCCTGGGCTAACCATATCTGGGAAAGTATGATGTGACCTTTGAAGATACAGGCTATTGGTATACCTGCTGGGCATTGCTGCCTGACGCACCTCCACCAGTGCACTCTATGCAAGTGTGTTCCCCTACACACCTATGGGCAGGAACGGGTCATCAGCTGGGGACCACCAGTCACTGATGTTTCGCTCCTTTAACCCCAGTACATCTCTTGGTGGCGGAGCGATGGCTGGTATCTCTACCTGCCACCCCCTGCTGATGCCCTAGGTGTTCTGCCCCCACCCTCTATCTCTCCTCCTCAGCCACAGCCAGAAGCTGCCCCTCTCTGCCTCCTCCGCCAATTCCTTGATGGCTTTCCAGCTCCCTGCTCCTGTGCAGCCAATGTCTCGCAGCAGGCGAACTGTTGAGGCGCCCACAAAGCCCCTACACCCCACCTCAACAGGGCGTGTAATGGCTTTCCAGCCAGCCTCCTGACCCTCTGCTGCCAGGTCTGCATACTTGGAACGTTTGCGTTCATTGGCAGCCTCTATGCCTTGTTCCCACGGGACAGTAAGTTCCACCATCAGGATGGTCTTGTCTGGAACTGACCACAAGATCAGATCTGGCCGGAGCGAGGTTTCCACTATCTCCCTTGGAAAATGGAGCTGTCTCCCCAGGTCAATCCTCATGGTCCACTCGCCACCGGGTGAGAGGAGTCTTGGTGTTGCTGTCTGGTGGGTGGGTTTGGGATCTTCCCCAGCTCTAGCAAAGGAGATGTGCCGTCTCACTGGGGCAGGAGGTAGGCTGTTGGCCTGTTGTCTGCCTGCCTCTGCCACCTCTTTCAGCACCAGGTCATGCCGCCACCTGTAGCGGCCTTGTGACAGTGCCGTCTTGCATCCAGAGAGGATGTGCTGGAGGCTTGCGTTGATGGTGTTGCACAGGGGACAGCTTTCTTCCGCGCCAAACCATAGGTTGAGGTTTCGGGGGCAAGGCAGAGTGTCATAGGTGGACTTGATTAAGAAGCTGAGTCTGGCTTGGGGGGTCTTCCACAGATCTGCCCATGACATGGGCCTGCCTGTGACGCCTTCCTAAGACATCCAGCCTCCCTGCCGGCTTTGAGACACCGCTTTGACACGTAGACGGTCTTGTTCCGTCCTTGCCACTTCTGCCACCACCATGGCTCTTCTCTGTTCCTTGGAGGCCTTGGACCAGAAGAGGGGGGTCTCGCCCCTCCCCAACCCTGCTCGACCCTCCTGGACTCTTCCAGTGACCTCCTGGTGTTTTAACCTGCTGATGGCCATGTCAACCTCCTCCTGGGCTTTCCACTTCCTCCCTGTTCTTACTTGGGCGCCAGCTGCTCTCACTAGCTGGTCAGTGGATTCCCTCAGCTCAAGCACCATTCGAGCCTTTTCCTGCCTGTATCCCTGGCTGACGGACTGCAATGGCAGTTGGAGAATGTTCCTCCCGAATAGCCCCACATCTGACAGGCATCTTGGCAGTCCCAGCCACTTCTTGATGAACACGTTTGCTAACATGTCCATCTTATCTGCCACTGAGGAGGGGACCTCGCACATTTTCAGTGGCCACATCACCCTTGGGTACAGTATGAATTGGTAAGTCCATACGTTGTACTTGCCAGGGAGCTGGCTCTCGCTGATCCTTGCCAAGCCTTCTGCAAGCTGCTTCCTCACTGCTTCCCCCCATCTGCTTGTCGGAGAGGTCTGCCGTGTAGGTCTGACCGAGGCTACGGACGGCTTGACTAGCCAGCAACGGAATCTCCTCGCCACCTGCAATGAAGGTGGTGTGGTCGCTCCTGACCCCTTTCCTAAGGGACAGGCTGCGTGACTTTGCAGGTTTAATTCTCATCCTTGCCCAGGTCACAAGCTCGTCAATCCTCTTCAGCAGTCTCGCTGTGCATGCTGCTGTCTGGAGGATGGTGGTGATGTCGTCCATGTAGCCTCTCACTGGTGGCAGCCTTTGTCCAGATGGCAGCTTCACCCCTCCTGCCATCTTCCTTGCTCCTATGAGGATGACCTCAAATGCTGCTACGAACAGGATGGGAGAGATAGAACATCCCATGGCAATGCCAACTTCCTGTCGTTGCCAGCTCGTGGTGAAGTCTTGATGTGTGCAGCACATCTGGAGGTCTGCGAAGTAGCTTGACACCAGGGCGCGAATGCAGACAGGGATATGGAAGAAGTCCAGGGCATACTCGATTAGCTGGTGGGGAACTGACCCGTTGCATTGGCGAGGTCTAGCCACACCACATGCAGGTCGCTTTTCTCTCTTTTTGCTCGCTGGATCTGCTCCCATATCACTGCAGAGTGTTCCACGCACCCTGGGAAGCCTGGCACCCCAGCCTTCTGGCAGCTGGTGTCGATGTACCCGTTGTTTGTGAGGTAGCTGGTCAACCTCCTGGCTAGGATGGCAAAGAAGATCTTGCCTTCGACGTTCAGGAGCGCAATACTCCTAAACTGACCGATGGTGGTGGAGTTAGCCTCCTTCGGGATGAAGACAGTGGCTGCTCTTTGCCACTCTGTCGGGATGACTTGGTTCTTCCAGGCCACTCTCAAGAGCTCCCATAGATGTTTCAGGACCCCTGGGCAATACTTGTACAGCTTATAGGGTATACCGTTGGGGCCTGGTGCTGAGGCTGCCCTTGCTTTCCGAACAACCTCTGCTGCCTCACTGAGCTTGGGCAGAGCAGTGTCGAATAGGTGAGCTGGCGGAGCTGGGCGAGGAACATACCCTGGTGGTCCTAGCGGGGTTTGTCTTGCTGGGTCGCTGTAGAGCTCCTTGAGGTAGTTCTCCAGCTCTGACTGACTGATCTCCAGCTTCCCACTCCTCTTATCCTCAAGCAGCCGTCTTGCATGCTGGTAGGGTTTCCTGAAGAAGCTGCTTCTCTCCTTCTCCTTCCGCCTTCTGCGCCTGCGGATGCGCTCCGCCCTCCGTAGGCTGGCGATGCTCTTTTTCACCTCCTCCCACAGTGGCTTCAGGCCCTCCTTCTCCTCTGGACTCCCCTTCCTCCACTGTTTTCGAAGATGACGCCGCCTCTTCACCAGTGCCTCAATCTCCCTCTCCCTCCTCCCCTTCTGCTTCTCCTTGTCCAGCTGCTGCCAAACTGCGGTCTCATTCGCTTTTGGCCATTTCACTGGTTGCCTCCTCCCTGGTTCTTTCCTTTCAGTCCTCGGTCCTGGTTCTTGGGTGTCTGAACGTGAAGGTGTTCTGGGGTCCGTTGGTGTCCTAGTGGTGTTATCAGTGCCACCTTCATAGGAATCAGTGTTCACCAAGGTCCCTCCTGCCTCTGCCACTTGCCTTCCCTCTGCAACGTTGGATCCCTCAGCTCTGTGGTTCCTTTTGTCTGACCTGCAGCTGCAGCGCAATGTTGCTTTCGGGCTCCCTCCTCACACTTTCTCCTTCCCTGGTGAATCCTAAGCCCCCTGAAAGTGGTCACCTTCTCCCATCCACACCTGCATCTTCTCATAATCCTACAATCATTGCCTTGGTCCGTTCCGGTCGTTGCCATAGAGTCTGTCTGGTTTGGCCCTTCTTCCACCCCGCCTCTCGGAGGGCCTTCGGGTTGTTTTCCTTTGTTCGTCTTCGTAGTGAAGGCTGATTTACAAAGTGATTCCATGCCCCCTTGAAAAACATATTTTGAGTGTTTTCAAAATACAAAAATACAGTATTTTGTAGTTTAAAATAGACTACTTCCTGATGAATTTCTGCCCATTCCTGTATGTAATGAAACACATAAACACAATGTAATCAAATAATCTTTGAGAATGTAACTATAATCTGATTACACATTTTTTATGTAATCTGGTCTGATTTTAGTTGCTTATTTTTTATAATCTGATTACATAATCCAGATTACTTGTAATCAGTTACGACCCAACCCTGTCCATATAAAAACAGTCAAGTGTATAAGAATTTAAGGATTTACAATTGGCTATGCCATATAGGAAGACTAGTAACATGGTGGAAACATCACAAGAAAGGTTTAAGATCAAAATACATGTTTAGACCCTTTGGAGACATGGTATCTAAAGTATGTACCGTATTTTCCAGACTATAAGTCGCTCCTGAGTATAAGTCGCATCAGTCAAAAAATGGGAACAGGAAAATCATGTACAGGAAAAAAACATATAAGTCGCACCGGACTATAAGTCACATTTATTTAGAAATGTATTTCACAAAATCCAAAACCAAAAACAGAGACTATGTAACTGGATTATTGAGGCCAAAAAGATGAAGACGAAGGAGTGAAGGCAGCCAAGAGGAGGGCAGGAAGGTAGGCTATTGCAAAACAAGATTCACTGAAAGAAAATACCATGTGGTACACCAAAATGTATCTAAAATGCAGAGAATACAATGCAATCAAGCATTTTGGGCGATGTGGAGTCACAAACTGGCAGCAGATTAAATGCTCATGAGCGAGAAAAAGATGCAGTTTTAGATGTGACCAAAGCAAGCCAGGTGATAGGCCTATAGGCCCGAAGGTAATTGTAAAGCAATTTACAAAAGATTCACTGAACAAAAATGCTTATATGATACATGAAAATTTAGCTAAAAATGTGGAGAATGCAATGCAATCAAGCATTTTGGGCGATGTGGAGCTGGCAGCAGATTAAATGCTCACAATAGAGAAAAAGACTGTTTTAAAAGGACGTGACGACGCTGAGGCAAGCCAGGCAATAGGCCTATATAGGCCCGACGGTATTTGTAAAGCAATTTACAAAAGATTCACTGAAGAAAAATGCTGATGTGGTACATGAAGATTTAGCTAAAAATGTCACGTACACCTCGCTGCAGCCTGCGGGAAGGCGAGGCTTGACATCAAGCCCCGCCCACATCCAACTCAGCCATGTTTTCTTTGCCTACATCACTCCCCATACGCTTTGGCTTTAGGCCTACTACCGACAGCCCGGTAGCGAATTATATAGTATATTGTTTCATATTAGATGATAGAAACTGATGATGTAGGCTAAACACAAATGACATTTCATGCAACAACAGTGAATTTTTCATGTAGGCCTAGGCTAGTTACTGTAATTGGGTTCGTGTATTTTTTTCGTTCATTCAATTTCCGGTTTTGAAACAATAATAAAATTGGTCATTTTAAATATTGATGACAATGTGTTCAAACGGAAAACGAGCCATATTTCATTTAATTTAGCCCTCAAAAGTAGAATGGTGTGTTGTTTCATTATCATGGACTATCAGTTTAACAGCAAGAATTCACCATTACAACCAAATGTAGCTTACAAGGGGCGATTTTGCTTTATTAACAACAGGTGAACCAGAAGCATGCATTGTGTAACGTTAACCGGTTAGATCAAGCTAAACATTTCCTCATCTTAAATATAGGCTACTGCCCAGATAGCAAGCAGATATCGGACCACCGGTAGATAGGCTACTTGTTGGCCCAGCCCAGCGGACCGCGGTAGAACCGATGTGCAAAAACTCAGCGGTCCGCCGGCGGCAGCGAAAGCGGTGGGCCGCCGCTAGCCTCTTGCCATCTGGGTGGTTAACTTTGCTGGCTAGCTAGCCAGCTAGCTAGTTCCTATCTGACGAACGAGTAGTGTGACAACGGCGTTCTTATGGAAACGTTGGTGCTGTTGCGAGTTGTTGCACTGGTTTGAATCCACAGTTTACGTGTTGAATTACACAATAAAACGTGTTTTGCAGTAAGTTGCTGGTTTGTAGAATGTTGCAGCTCGCTCAGTCTCGTTGCGAGTCCTGGCTCTCTCTCTGCTGACTGCCTCACTCTCACCGCCAGCAATTTTAAACTGCGTGACGTAATACAAAAAAAACATGGCTGACTTGGAGGTGGGCTGGGCTTGCAACTTACGCTTGTCAATACGTCATCGACACGCCTCTTTATGCAGACAGGATTCGATCCCCATTTCGCGCCCATAGACGAACTACAACCAAAGATTGTTAAGGCGGAGCAAGATACTTCGTCGTAGTTCATGTCTATGGGCGCGAAATGGGGATCGAATCCTGTCTGCATAAAGAGGCGTGTCGATGACGTATTGACGAGCGTACGTTGCAACCGGCCAACAGCAGCTGCATAAATAACTGGCGCACACCTGATATAAGGTTGATTTTCTCCAGACTGGAATGCTCAAAAATGCTAAAAATGTACCTGAAATGTTCAGAAGGGTTTGAGGATCATGAAAACGTGCCCGAAATTCACATTCCTAACTCTATAGAACCAAGACCTTAGCATATGTGGTGAAATTCTGAGCTATGCCCATAGACTTCAATGGAGCAGTCGCTGCCTCTGCTCTGCATAAAGGGGGATTTTGACACCCCCCTCGTGCGATCCGGGTTCCCGGAAGTGGCTCCTGATGAAACATCTTGCTCCGCCTTAACAATCTTTGCTACAACTAAGTATCTTGCTCCGCCTTAACAATCTTTGGCGAGATGCTCCTCAAAAATGTGGAGAATGCAATGTGTGACGAGTCACAGAACTGACCAATGAAAGGACACAGATACAGAGGGAGGGGCGGGACTTCGGAGAGTGAAACTGACAGAGATTAACATGGCGGTAAGCAGTGGAAGCCGGTGAAGCGTTGAAGCTGATCGTGAAGTTTTGTTTTGTGTCCGAAGGAGTGTTTGCAGCGCACTGAACCCGTGTAGACGGCGCTGGAGTGTCTCAATCTGGCAAGTTTGGATGCTCTCCCTCTCCCGCCTCCCTTCGTGAGTATGAGGAACTGGGCATGAGGAATAGGCCTACGAACTGAAGCGTTAATGTGCTTTTCCAACACGACGGAATAATCCCTCACTGAGATTCACATTAAGTGAGACGGACATTTCTGTTGTCGTTTAAAAACACAAACTTTTCTACACGAACTGCGTTGCAACTACACTACGGAATAGGCCTACATGCTGGGAACTATAGCCTTCTCAGTCATATGCATTACGGTAGACTCATTCTGTTTGTTAAGATTTTCTGTGCTAAAAGGAAGGGTTGAGTTTACAGGCTGGTTTTAAGTTTCAACATTTTAGTAGCCTGTTTCAATAAATGCAGCCTTAAGCTGTTTGTCATGTTTTTGTCATGCATTCAAAATGTTAACAATATAAAGTTATTTTGGGGCTCACTGAAAGCCTCTTTTCTTTTGTGATTATTAGTATACATATATATATTTTTGTTGTTGTTTTGTATATTACTTTCTATTTTCATTTTTCATTCAACTAGAGGGTGAAGTGCAAATAAATTCGCTACTTAACCAGTTAATATCCTAGTCTGTTTGGTTTTAGTGGAAGGGTGGGAATTTATAAGGTAGGTGCACATTCACACAATACTGACACGGCCACATAGCTAGCTGCCCCCTGAATAGAGTAAGAACAGTAGGCTAAATGCTAAATTGTAAATGTTCCTTAATGGGTACAGTTTTGCCCGTTACAAATGCAATCAAGCATTTTGGATGATGTGGAGAGACAAGCCGGCAGCAGATTAAATGCTCGAGAGAGAAAAAGATGCGGTTTTAAAGGACGTGCCGACCAAGGCTGCAGCAAGCAGGTGATATTTAGACATTTATTTCACAAAATCCAAGACTAAGAACAGACAGACTATGTAACTGTTACACATTGAGGCCCAAAATATTGAGAATTCTACAGGGAATGTTGAAGACAAAGGAGTGAATAGTGGCAAGAGGCAAGCCGAAGGCTGCTGACAAGGGCCCGACGCTATTGTAAAGCAATTTACAAAAGATTCACTGAACAAAAATGCTGATGTGGTACATGAAAATTTAGCTAAAAATGTGGAGAATGCAAAGCAATCAAGCATTTTGGACGATATATTGGCACAAGCTGGCAGCAGAACAAATGCTCGCTGGCCACCTCCGAGAAAGCAGAGAAAAAAAGATTTAAAACCAGGGCCTAAATTTCAGCGCGGGATTGCGAGTAGGCTATTGCGCATAAATTATTACTAAGTATTGAGCATACTAATAAAAGTCCCGCAACTCTAGCCATCATAATGCGAGAAATTCCCACACATTTTACAGCGCTGTCGGACGTTAATCTAATAATGGAGCGTCCTGAATGCTAGACTGGACAGACCATGCAACTCTGACTTCAATTAAACCCCAAGACACACACACACACACACACACACACACACACACACACACACACACGCGTGCAGGACCACTTTGTGTGTGCCTCTTTGTCTTTGCTCTCTCTCAGCAGGATTTGTCACCGCTGAAGTCAAATTATAGCCTATATAGATGCTTCTACATCAACCACTATCGACAGGAAAGGAAAACAAACGTTTAGCGATCAGGAAGTCAGGAATTTTGCAAACACAGAAGCATGACAGCCTATAACGCGAGAGAACATGGATGTGTTCTCCATTTGAGGAACGTTATAATCGATTGCGGACGTGAACAGACAGCTACAGACACGGAGCATAGTAGGCCTACTTTCACTTTCTGTGCGTATTCACGTGAAAGACATTTAGTAGCAAAACAGCGATCAAATATTACATGGCAGTGAGTTTTGCTTTCAAATGTTTTCATGCATGTTTCATATATGAAAGAGTGTCGGGATTTCCATCCGCTTATTGCATAAGGCATCCGCTTTCATTCATTCATGGAACGTGTGCTGTGCTGCAAGGGAAACCTTATTCCATATAGCCAAAGAGGTCTAAGATTTAGTTATTTTTAAAATTATGCATGAGTTCCTTTTTTTATCAAATTCGTAGGCTGGTGCCTGGCAGCAACAATTGTGTTTAAATGTAGGTTATTGCTTCAGCCTCTAGCTCAGAAAGGTGCTGCGTGCGACTGGTAGCTTGATAGCAACGTGTTGGAGACTCATGGTGTAGCAATGACCCTTCATTGGCAACAACATTAAACCAACCAACAATATAAATGATTAAGAAGAGCTCTTTTATGAGTTGAAACAAAATTATACTGGCTTTTATTTGTCCGAATCTGAGGCCCGGCTATAAATAGAATCCCGGCCATAATTTGAGGATTTAAGTATGCCGATTGTTGGACTTCCTTTAGAATCTTAATCATGTCCATTGAGTCTTTTACGAACGATGGCAGTGAGGTAACATGCGGTTTTAGAAAAGAATCTACAAATGTCGAAATCTTTTCAGTAAGCGAACCGATGCCTGCAATAATATATCTTCCCAGAGGATTCTGGCAGTCTTTATGAATTTTGGGCAGTGTGCAAATGACCGGTGTCGTGGGATGATCAACTTTCTCCAAAGGGTCTAAACATGTATTTTGATCTTAAACCTTTCTTGTGATGTTTCCACCATGTTACTAGTCTTCCTATATGGCATAGCCAATTGTAAATCCTTAAATTCTTATACACTTAACTGTTTTTATATGGATTGCTATTCCATGCATTGATATTTCATGTACTTTGCATAATGTTGGTAGGCAGGTTGGCAGGTGTCTGATTACTAGGCCTCTATGGTCATGTGATATAGGCCTTCCCTACCAGTTCTTATTTGCCTGATGTTGAGATCAAAACGTTGCCTTTTAAAAATAAATAAAGTACCTCTTGGAGCCCATACAGTGTGCAGACCATCTCCTTCTCTTGCTTAGTGCAAGGTGTCAGACACACTGACCACAAGTAATAATTTTCTGGACCAGAAAAACATGTATGTGCAGTTGATGTTCATCAACAATCTAGACTTCCTGACAGGCAGACCACAGGCAGTATGGATAGGTAACGTCACCTCCTCCACACTCAGTTCTGGTGCCCCCCCAAGGGATTTGTGCTCAGTCCCCTGCTGTACACCCTGTTCACTCATGACTGCACGGCCACAGCTCCAACATTATCATGTTTGCTGATGATAATATCATCAACGCACAGATGGAGAGATTCTGCCTACAGCGCAAAGGTGAGAGCTTTGACATCATGGTGCCAGGACAACAACTTGCCTCAACAGCTTGCTGGAGCTGATCATAGACTAAAGTAGCCTACATTACATTGGGGGTTCAGCAGTAGAGAGTCAGTGGCTTCAGATGCTTTCTGCTATGCCATTGAGAATGTTCTGACAAAAGTTTACCATCAAAATTACTTCAAAGCTGTAATATTAAGGTAAAAAAACTTACATAGGATGTCTTTGAACTTTAGCTGGTCCTGATACCAAGAATGTCATTACTAGTAGTGATGTGCCTTGTTATTATGTATGACTGTAAACTTTAAACTTGAACTACTCAAAATCTTCAAATCTTCACCAATCTTCAAATCACTGTGCATTATATTGTAATGTATTGTAAAAAATCTTTCACTGTGCATTATATTGTAATGTATTGTGAAATAATCATTCATTCTCAATATCATTCTGTGCTGAAGGGCTTTCAGTATGTGCAGTGCAGAAGTTAAGGGATACATTTAAAATATAGGTAATATACAGGGGTCCTGAACAGCCAAACAAGGGTTTTCAAGGGAAGCTGTCTCACTTGTGCTGCACTACACGTTGGACAAAACGGCTAGTGCTGGAGTCATAAGCAGCAGGGAACCATCTTTTCAGTGGGTGTGGCCGGGTCTTCATTGTAATAACCTGGATATTCAGCAGATCTGGAAGCTGGATGAACTCCAACTTTCCTAGAAAAGGGAAACAAGAAAGACGAGAACAAGAATAAAAAAATGTTTATTCAACAGGTGTACTATAAAATTGTGTTGTACATGCCTGTTGGTGAATATGATGAATTCAAATGCTTTTTGAAACATTTTGGGCTCAATCTTACACTTTGCGTGGCGCCAGGCGTGACAAGTCTTGTTGCTAGTTTACACTGGCACAATGATCATCATTATTCCATCATGTGCACAAGTTGTCAAATGAACCTTGTGCACCCACAGGCATGTCGATGAAAAAAACGATGGTCAGGCGCATGATCACAATTTGCTATGTTAATGCTACTGACAAAAAAAAGCTGGTCTAAAGTGAAATACACATGTTCTACACCGCTATTTTGAGAGAACACTGTCAAGTCTAACAAGTGGCGAGACCTTAGCAACAAGCCCCTGACAACACTACATAAAAGACTGTGCTGGTGTGCTCGGATGAATGTCTTTAGGATTTTGTCATATTATTGAGGTGTTGCTTTTTTTTGCTTTCAGACATACTAGTCACAACACAAATACAACAATGTTTGAGATCTTCGGTCACTTTTGGCATATAGTTGGAACTGCCCACCTCAATGACCTATGCTAAGCTATGCTAATGGAGGGTACTGTACTTCAGACTGCGTTACTGCAGAGACAAGAAGGGTATGCATCATCTTAACTAACTCTGGGGGAGATGGTGAATGAGCTAATTTCCCAAAATGTTGGCATGTTCCTTTAACAGAGCAAGTATTTTATCTCTTTTGGAGGCGGGAGGTCAGATCCTCCAATCGCCCCTGTAATTCTTTTCACTAAGTTTTATGAAATTGAATCGGTAGCTTTGCATCATCCTGCATCGTAGACTGATAAAACAACAAAACTGCACCGGAGCCGGGGGTAGCTTAACAATAAAAGAAATAACAGTAGCATTAATGGCCAAAGATTTACAGTAACATTTGGTGGTTAGCCTATAGGAGCAGACTTTTGTTACATGATGAAAAAAACATTTTAATTGTATCAATTTAATGATATGTCAAACTTTAAATATATTGACCCAATCTAGCTCTCTCTACTGATAGTTGGACCTCCAGAGCAATTGAAAGCTACCTCACTGTAGTACAAACTGTAGAAACACCGCCATTATTCTGAATTGAATTGTTTTGTCTATAGAAAAAATATATAGTTAAAGGAACAGTATGTAAGAAATGTATTTCAATTAATGGCCCTGATATGTCACTAGACATTAAGAAATCATGTTCATTTCAAATACTTATATCACTGACAACAATAGTCCGGCCAGGACATTGTCATTTAGAAAGTGAAGTTGCAGCCCTCAACTGATGTTGATGTTGTTTTTTGTCATGTCATGTTGTGTTTTGGCCTGATGCGCCACCCTCTACCTATCGACTAATCACAAAGTCAGTAGTGTTTCGGCATCCGGGTTGGCAACCTCGAGTCAGGGGTGAAGTGGGAGGGGATACACCGCTCTACAGTAATTTGAAAGTGATTGCAGTACCAGTTTTGGCCACAATCTTACATATGGTTCCTAATAGTTTACATGTGTATTTTTATAGGATGTTATTGAAACTTTACCATTACTGTGGGTGAAAAAACGTAAAGTGTACCAAACCATTGGCATATTGTACTATTACAGCCCAACACACGGAACCAAACCCCTAATACCAGCAGTGAGAAGAAAAGATGGCTATTTGGTTTAAATGAACCAAGACAGCCTCTGAATATACTCTACTGTAGAATAATCATATATTATTTTCATTCATCACAAATCTGCAGTGTGTATACCATTCAACAGAATTGATGACAGACTTTGATCATATTCATGATGACCTACTTAAATTATCAATAAATATGTAACAGCTTTTTGAAGAAACATTGAACTTGGATGCTTGTGTTCTGACCTATGTAACCTTTGTTGTTGTCATCAAAGACACTCCACAGAAGCTCTCTGTGGGCACTGCTGATGCCAGGCTGGACCAAACACACCAGCTGGTTCCAATGGGCCTTGCTCACCACTGGTTCTTGCCCCAGACCAGACTGTTGAAGCACAGAAAAGGCCAGCAACATCTTCCTCCTTTTGGCTTTCACAAGCTGCCGTACTTCCTCCTGAAAATTACAAACAATGTAGATAGACTGATGGAAAAACTGCAAAAGCCACATTTTAGACCATTCTACCCTCAGTTGTACACATTTCACATTTTTGAATCCACAGAATATTTAAGATAATTTATACACCTGTCATTTTAACTCTAAACTTACTTTACCTTTAAGTATTTTTTGTAGTTGTTGTATACAACCGCAAGGAAGACCGACATGAAAATATAGGTGTTTATGAGGATATACACAATGAAGAAAATAGCAAAGAAACTACTGTAGTTGTATGCTGGCATCCTATAAAGAAATACAAAGAGAGAATGTGTTATAATTGTCCAGAGAACAATATTTACTAAGCACTCTTCGGTTTACACTACGCCATTTATAATAACAGTCTATATTCCAAATATGTGGCTGGTTATCAGATGGCTGATCAGTGGCTGATTTATAGCCTACTCCTCCCTTGACAGACCCAACAGTATGGTGTGAATTATGTTCTTTAACTTCTCAAGCGCCTTCAACGCTATCCAGCCTTGACTACTGAAGAATATATGAAGAATATAATAATATGAAGAATAAACAGGGAGACATGCAGTTGAATGCCCCCATGGTGACATGGATTGAAGATTAGCTGATGGGCAGACCACTGTTAATGACGTTACAGAGCTGTATGTCTGCTCTTCTGGTGTGTAACATGAGGCCCCACACTATCTGTGCTATCTCCCTCCTGTTCAGAATAACTTTTAATCCTGTCATTCACAAACATTGTCAGATGGCGCTGCCATTGTTGGATGCATAGGAGTGTTATCTACATGCTAAAACAAGATGTGAATGCTGTTATGTATAGCCCCATGCATATACACACACACACACACACACACACACACACACACACACAGCTTTAATAACTAAAATCCAACTCTTACATGACATCTGGGCTGTTGGCAGTGGTGACTAAAACATAAAGATCAAAGACAATCTCCAAGTAGTTGGTAAAATACTTGATTCCTTCCACTGTTTCAAGACCCCTAGAAAACATAGACACCTGTTAAGACTGAAAATACAAGTACCATACAACATTTGTAGGAGATCATTGTGAACAAAACCAGGATGCTGCTATCAAACAAACCACACACACACACACACACAGCATGATCAAGTCATTTTTGGAGTGAGATTTACAGGAGAAGCTGACTTGCCTTTTGCCAAACAGTTTCAGGGCCATGAGGGAGAACATTAGCACACTGAACATGAACAGGAGGAAGACATAAAAGATCTGTGGCAGGGCATTACGAATGCTCCGGAATGCCCGACGCAGCTGAAGAGAAAACAGTAATGTCAAAAAATAAGAGCAGACTATTTCAATAGGAACACCTCTGAAAAGGCACATTATGATTGATTGTCATGTGACATTATGATGAATTATCTTCTCTAAGATAAGGAATGTCTGTATTAAATGCATAAAACACTAGTGCATCAATAACAACAAACCAGTATTAGACATGCATACTGTAATAAGAACAAGTTCTTGAATGTGAAGAGTAGTTTGTTATTTAGACCTGTCGACCCTCTGTAATGTTTACAAGCAGAAGAGGTCTGAGGACTCTGGACCAACGAACTCCAAAATGTCCAGCAGTTTTCAAACCCACATATATGATCATATCAATCAGAGAGAGCTGAGAAATAGAAAGAGCAAGAAATAAATGTACGAGTCAGATAACAAAAAGAAACATTCACTAAAAATATATTAAAATATCTAGTACAGAGCCCCCAATGGACCATGTGGGAATTCCCTTTTCAGAGGTGGAAATATATTTTTAGAGCTCCTTTTGCGTTCCCTTGAAACACTTTTGCGTTCCCTCGCAAAGTCAAAAGTATTGCGAGGGATTGCAAAAGGGGCTCTAAAAAGATCATTCCCACCATGGTCCTTTGGGGGCTCTGTAAATATCTACACCAACAGCATGACTGGAAATCATTTTCTAGATTTTCTAAGAGTGAATTGTGTGCAATTCAGACAACATAACACACCCTGAATGAATACCACACATTCTGGTTGTTAACTATGGTGAAAAGTGCTGAATAGGTTTGACAAAAGGCCAAAGTTCAATGAACAATGCACTCCTCAGCATATTCCATGTGTTTGCAATAAAGTTTCCTGTGGTGTGCTAAGAACCCGTATGACAAAAAACATAGAAGTCATACAGAAAATGATTCAAGTAGGCTGAAATAATGCTTTGCAATACTGATTCTGGTGTATTGGCTAAGTATAAAATATATTCATTAAATGGGTGTGCTTTTGGAATAGAGCATCCATATAAAATACATTTAACTGCAATTAAAACTGCATGTCTGACCCAAAATGCAAACCCTACTGTCAGCATTTTGTGTGGCACATTTGTGATTCGTCTGTACGTGTCACTACAGGGTAGTCCCGTCATACTCACTGTGAACATCACATGATGGGAAATACAGTGTTATAGGTCCTTACTGAAATGATGACAATGATAAAAATGTTCTTCGGGTCCAGCCAGAACTTCTCACGGGGAATGACTTTAGCATAGTGAGTGAGTCTAGCTGTGAAAGCCATTAGGCATATGAGCTCAACAATGGAGGAGGCCTGGAAGACAGGGGGTGGGGTGGGGTGGGGTGGGGGGATTTGTGTCAGAAAAGGGACATCCATTTCCTATGTGCACAAATGAAAACCAATGGAGTTTATTTGCTATATTACATGAAACTGAATTGTTGTTAACTTGTTTATGGCATCATATTGTTGTTGTGTGTTAATTAGCCTAATTGTTTACCCATATTGGCATATCAGGAATCAGTGCAGGCTCTTCAATCGCAGCTAGCCCTAGGTCCACAATTATGAAGAGATAGATAAGGACTTGCAAGCCCCAGTGGTTGTAAAACTTATAGAGCCTGACAAAACAAATAAAAAATGTCATCCACATCTTTCCTTCACCATCATTATACAAACGTTTTGGTGGTTGAGCATAGCCTACCTGACTGCTTGCGGAGAGGCATCAAAGAAGATGTTCCTATTGTATTGGGCATCTGAGACATACACTGCTGCAAGGTCAAAGTCCTGTCATATGCAACATAGCCTACATATTAAAGTAAATTCCTAATTGCTACAATGCTACAATTTCATATAGGCTATGACTCCAGCGCCATATTTAACTATCGAAACTCTGACCGTTTGAAGACCACTTCAGTTAAGTCTAGTTAGTATACTTTGCATAGGCTATTCCTAGGCTAAATCCTGGATAGACGGATTTCATTGCACCTCCGAGTCGATTACAAGAAATTGCAATGGGCATCAATGATGGACAAGAAAACTGATACAAGGCTACTACAGCCATGAATAATGCTCATTTAGTTTCAAACTGCGAATTTGTCAGTGCGGAGTGGGGGGAAGGTTTACAGGGTGATAGAAGAGGTGGCATGCAGGATGTAGGCTGCTCAAGATTTAAAAACGCAACGCAACGCAATACAACGCAAATCAAAGGCCTTTAACATCCACATTTGATAGTCATGCTAAATAGCCTATGTTGAAGGCGAAACTTTGACATCTGCAAATAAACATGTCCATGTAACACAGAACCGTGGTGGGCCTAGCACCAACCTTTTTAATTAAGGTCACAGATAACAATGTCCAAAACCTGGGGTAGCCTACATCTATCTGCCGTACTCACATATTTTGTCTTGGAATCGACATCTGAGTTAGTGTTAACCCCATGGTCCTCTGCAGCCTCGGACTCTCCTTTTTCGGTCTTCCCGGTCTTAGACATTCTTCAGGCTGCACAATAACAGCTCTAGCCTACTCTTAAGCACTTTTTCAAAGTTATCTCATGAGCTACCGAGGTGACGCCTCAAAGTCAGCACGCGAACAGCTGGAATGAAATTCTCTTCCAGGATGAGCGCAGTTCCCGAAGTAGCCGGCTGCAACTCTTGCAACGATCAATTGTTGCGTCTTTCAGGAGGATATTTAATAGAGTAGCCTGAAGTAATTAAACGTTGCCCTGTCTTTTCTTTGCAGCTTTGGGAAAATACTCCATTATAATTCATGCGGCTGAAAGGGCAAAATTTTTGCTCTGTAGCTTACTGTGATTTCCGTCATGTGACGGAAATAGCGGAAAAGACTGAGAGAAAGATTCGGATGGTCAGCATTTCACCAGGCCTATAGGTAAAATTATCGCAGAGTCAGATAAAGGCTTGCTGAAAGTATAACTGTTCATTTTCTTAAATAGGCTACGCAACAGTTCTAATTAACTGCTGATGTAGCTTATCTCTGAAGTTGCCACACCACAGGGAACTGGGAGTCTTCAAACTGACATTTTCTTACAACAACTTTCATCATAGTAAGTAGACACGTAAACAGCCCTTGAATGATATGAAGCAATGATTTAAGAATTTTTGCCGGACCGGTTTAGTGTTCTGATTGGATGATCTAAATGAATGGTCCCCTGATGAGAGATCTCCCGATTAAAAAAAAAAAAACCTATGGGAAGTGACCAAACCTTCAAACGCAACATGCCCTCTAGAGCTGTCGTCACCTTACCACTTCCTTTCTTCCAAGATGCTACAACCATTTAATTTCAATCATGCTCCTCTTGCATAAATGTGCACACAATTCTACTTCATCAACCAGTTAATCTTTAGTGCCCCCCAACATTCAAATATCTTATAGCCTGCACCATATTGCTATGTAGCATAGTAATTAAATACACCATTTGAAAGCTTTGACTCTTGGGAATCCATAAATGACAACTTTTTTTCATGTACAATCAGTATAGTGCTTTACATTCTCGGATTAATCTTATTATGTCTCAATTAAATTTGATCCAAAATGCCCCCTCCCCCTCCTCGGCTTTTGGTGCTACCCTGACCTCTGGCTGCAGTCAGTGTAGCTGATATGTAGATGCAACATATTGGGTACTGAAATATTCACAAGAATCCATAGAAATTGAATCTTCATGTTGTATTATCCAATATTAGTTGTACAGATGTATAGTCTATCTTATACACACTTATTGAGCCAACAAAGTAAATGCAGAAATAGAGACTTTTTTGAAATTATTCCATATTTTTGTGTAGTCAGTCTATATCAGAACACCTTACATACAAACTAAATAGTCCACAAGAAACCTCAAAGTGTTACCTTTCATTTGAGACCAGGATTATGCTTCTACACAAAGGGGTTCATGTGCAGTAAAGCATTTGATTATCAGTATGCATTTTGGATAACAAAAAGTCCAATGGGGAGTTTCCATGGGCATTTTACAAAACGCATGAACATACCTTGGCAAATAATGGTCTAAAGCACTCATATTTTCATTCTATATTGATCTACTTTTGCACACAGCTTCACAAGACCTGGTGCCAGGGCTCAGTTGTGTTTGTAAGTAATATCAAGTGACCTAGAGGGCTGAAATGTGGTCAGTTCAGAGATGCTTGTAATCCAGCAGAAACTACTAAACTATATTCTAACCTCTGTAACTCTGTGTCAGTACATCACAGTTATTTTGACTGTTTCTTACGAAAACTAGGTTCTCAGCTTTCTTCTTTCTTTCAAACATTTGATGGTAGGCCCCAAAAGAGGTGGGAACAATGCCCTCATAAATAGGCACAGTGCAATTTCATGCAAAAACTAGAAATTTGCATTGGAATTCATGTGGTTAATCAATAGACATTGTGCCTTTCACTTTGAGGAGTGTTAGATACTTTATTTTCTGGAGGGGAAAAAACAAAGCTTGATAAATACATGTTTAGGCTACTTAAGGCTCATTCATGCAAAATACGTTATAACATAGTAAAATAAAATGTATGTTTTGTTAATTATTTCAGTATTAAAAATAAACACACATGTTTAGGCTATAATAATCATCATAGGCCTATGTTTATTTGTCCAATCATCTGCTGTGAATCAACATTTCACAGTTAATGTTATGATAAGCAGATAGAACTCAAGATAAAAACTCGAAATCAATAAAATCAATATAGATAGATATCCACAACCAATATGATACACATATTTCTTAAGGCTTAACTATGACAAAACAATTACAGCCTCCCAAGCCTGACATTTGACCAACTTAGGTTATATCAACAGTTGGACAGACATGCTATTCAGACTTACAAATCATTTGGCCAACCAAGAATTCAATCAAATACAAAACTTTTTTCCCACCACTTCCTATGCATCTATGGCAGCAGCTTGGGACGCAAAGGGTTGCTCCTGACCGAAGAGTATGCCCCAATGTGAGAGATCAGATTAGGCTCTACACTGTGTGCTCTCTCCCCTTGAGTACTTCTGGCAATCTTATACAACACAGTGTCTTTAGCATTTCCTTTGGAACAGGTCACTTGGTCCAAGTAGTCAGCCACCCGTGCAGAGGCATTTCCTGGGTAAAGCATGGCAGGTGTGCAGCACTCTGTTGCAGGAGAAACAGCATAGAGTTGTGGGGAGAGACGCCGCATCTCCAACAAGTAGTGCCTGCCAACCAGCTCCACAGCAACCATGACATACACAGTGAAAAAGAGGAAATGGGAAACTGAGAAGGACAGTAAAATGCGAGAGCAGTACGAGAACATAAAGAAGAAAGCAGACGCCCCTACAAGTCCCAAGCCCACCCACTCGAAAATGCGGTAAGGCTCTGGGTTCCAGTACCTCTGCAGGCGCTCAGGATGGTACAGCTTCACATAGAGAGTGTTAC
This sequence comes from Alosa sapidissima, assembly GCF_018492685.1. NCBI lineage: Eukaryota > Metazoa > Chordata > Actinopteri > Clupeiformes > Clupeidae > Alosa > Alosa sapidissima. Next base: position 1,175,683 of record NC_055965.1, on the reverse strand, counting down.
GCGTAAAGGACCGTGAGAGCAAATCTTGGATTACAGAAAAGAAATCAGGTCTTGGCAGTGCATCATCCTCTAACATTAGTACATTTTTTGGTCTCCTCAACTCCCAGCCTTTGCGTAGGCAGTACACATAGTCCTGTTTCTCTTTTTCAAAAGTGTTTAGTCTACCCCTTCTCTTTGATTGCTCTGCTGAGCGCCTCACCACCAGGAACTGTTTTTCTAACAGTGTGGCATCCTCATTTAACAATGGACCAGTTTCCACATCACATACTAGCACCTCAGCACAGGGCCTTTCCCCACAATCCCCAAGCAGAGACAATAGCCGCTGCATCACTTGCAGGAGATAATGGTAGTCCTGGCCCTCTCTGCGTTTTGCTGTGACTACAGTTACTAAAAATTCTGGAAACTCTGGAGCAGATGTTGGGGTAAGAGCTGAAGCTTTTGTTGATGAGGTCATCTCCTGCCAGAAATGTAGTGCTTCTTGGCCTTTATTATAGCTGTCCTTAAGAGCCTCCTCACTCATGGAGTCCAAGTACATGAACTTCAGAAAGTAGTAAGAGTACATTAAACGATGACAACACAAAGGTAGAACTACACCAAATGTCAGAATACACAGGAATAGGCCTTGAATGACTGGGCTCGACCACCTCACATGTCGGGCGATAACAACTCTCCATCGCAGCATTTGTGCACAATTCCATTCCAGGGCATGGAATTCCCTCTCACAAGTTATCAGTTAGGCTACTTGTAACAATAGCCTACTGTGCTAGGTTTTTTTTTTTTTGTCCAGGAAGTGCTCTCTCCAGCATTTCAGGTTTTCAACAAGCTGTTTATTGAGAAACTTCCGCCACCTTTAAGAAAGAAAGAAAGAAAGAACAGAGTGCCATTAGAACGATGTCTTACATTCAACATTACGTTAACCCCAAGTAGGCTAAGCTATTTGATTCCATTTGCCTATCTCACCAGTAAACCTCCTTTCACATGAAGTTGCCTTACTATCGTTAATCGTTACATCTGAAACATGCAGTTCTAACGTTAATTCGAAAGCTCCCAAGCTAATGGCTACGTGATGTTAGCTTGATTTACAGACGTTGATTAGGTGTAAGATATCATCTAAGTTACCATAAGGCGAGGTGAACTTACTTATCTCTGACTCCGTATCGTCTGGCAATAGTGTCCCGGTTGCATGTTAGGCTACGTCTAATGTCTTCAGATGTAAGTTAGCCCTGTTAGCACTTTATCGAACTGAACATTACTCTTGACATATCATAATGCCTTTAGTCAAGAATCGACAAAGTTTAAACTTAACTAAGATATATCTTGGCGTAATCGACACTGTAGTGTTAAAGCACGCTTGGTCTTGAACGAGTACGAGCTTCAACGCCTTAGGAACGCAGATAAACAAACATCTTCCTGCTAAACCATAACTGAAATGTGTGATCTTTCCATAACTTCTGGTGTAGGAGGTGGCCAACAGCGCGTGTTTACGGTAATGTAAAATAAGCCGTAATACTACGATAAAATGAGAACGACCATTATACTAGTTCTGTGTAAACTAAAGGTAAAGCAGCCTATGTTTCAATTTATACTTAAATGAAAATGAGACAAAACCTACAATCTACAAGGAAAATGATAAAGAAAAGAAAAGAAAAGAAAAGAAAAGAAGTATGTTCCTGCTGCCGCTAGGGTAGCTTACGTCTCAGAGCTATTGGGGGACGTGTCGACGTGTCCCCCTCAATATTCAGATGTGACCAAAATGCCCCCCAATATTCGGACATAGAAAAAAAAAAGGGTAAGACTATTTGCACCCCTGGTACAATTAGCAGTGTATGCTATTCGTACCCTGGTGCAATAAGAAGTGAATTCTATTCGTACCCCGGTGCGTGTGTCCTAGTACCCCGTCTGGTACAAATATCAATGTATGCTATTCGTACCCTGGTGCACACAGCAATGTGTCCTATTAGTACCCTGTCTGGTACAAATATCAATGTATGCAATTCGTACCCCGGTGCACACAGCAATGTGTTCTATTAGTACCTTGTCTGGTACAAATATCAGTGTATGCTATTTGCACCCCTGTGCATTTAATCTGGCATATTGATCACACAATGTAATAATATATATTTTTTTAAAACAAGCAACATGTTAAAAACAAGCAACATGTTTTTTTGTTGTTACATAACAGTGTGAATAGCTCAGCTGTGTAATCACTCTGAATAAGGTATGCTGTTTGCATCAATGTACAGTTAGAAGTGGATGCTATTCGTACCCAGGTGTTTATAGTACTGCATGCTTTTTACACCCTGGTGCATGAACTAGCTAATTGTTGCAATCAAAACTTCCGTTTGAGAACCGATTTCTTATTCAAATTGCGCGCCTTCTCTCCAGAGTCTATCTACTTCGACAAGAAGTTGAGGTTTGCAGGTAAACTTATAGTTTATAGGCCTGAACATCATATTCACGAAATTTCTGTTAGCTAACAAACTGACAGTTGTATGTGTTCACTGAACAAAGATTATGAAAATAAAACACAACTTTCCCATCTCAACTTTAATTTGAACAGATATTAGTGCTGAAACCGTTCAGAATTCTTCACTTTCTGCTGACGAAAAAACGAATGTCGGCCATGTTTTTTGGGGACGCGAGCAACATGTTTTTGTTGTTATGTAACAAGGGGTGCCAAGTACACTCCGGAAAAAAAAAACGCTATAGGCTACTACAGGAAACCAACAAGAAGCGCCACCATCTGATTAGGGAAAAAAAGCCTAGGAATCTTATAGTATTTTGGGACAAAATATTATAGTAATCTAATAGGAATGTTATAGGAATAGACTACTATGGACCCTTTCAAGAGAGTTCCATTATCAGCATCATAGTTGGCCCCACAAGACTTCCTTTTTAACATTCCATATGTTATCTTAATGCAGAGGAAGTAGATTGGGGCCCAAATAGAACGTTTTTAGACCCTTTCATCAATAAAAACAAAAACAATGCTTGAACATTCTATTTGGTTCCCAATCTACTTCCTCTGCATTAAGATAACATATGGAATGTTAAAACGGAAGGAAGCCTTGTGGGGCCAACTATGATGCTGATAATGGAACTCTCTTCAAAGGGTCTATAGTAATTTGGGACATATAGTCAAGTCAAGTCAAGTCAAGTCAACTTTATTTCTATAGCACATTTAAAAACAACTGAGTTGAACCAAAGTGCTTACAAACAAACATAAAACAATGACAATGGTACAGCAACAATAATAACATAACATGGGGGAAAAATAAATACATAATTGAAATAATAAACAAATTGGTCAAAAATAAAATAAAGAATAAAGAGTGTGTGTGTGTGTGGGGGGCGGGGGGGGTATTAAGGTAGATTAAAAGCTTGGGAGAAAATTAAAGTCTTTAAGTTAGACTTAAAGCAGTCAATGGTTGGAGAGGACTTAATATGTACAGGTAGACTATTCCAGAGTTGGGGGGCAACAACAGAGAAGGCTCTATCACCCTTAGTTTTAAGGCGTGTTTTGGGGATATAGAGAAGATTCTGAGATGAAGACCTAAGTGATCTTGGAGTGCTGTAAGGAATTAGTAGGTCACCTATGTAACTAGGTGCCAAACCACTGAGGGCTTTGAAGACAAAAAGTAAAATTTTAAACTTAACTCTGTGCTCCACAGGTAACCAGTGCAGCTTAGCCAACACAGGAGTTATATGCTCACGTTTCTTAGAGCCACTTAATAATCGAGCTGCTGCATTTTGAACTAGATGAAGTCTGTTGAGAGTGGAGTGGGTCAGGCCTGCATATAATGAATTACAATAATCTAGTCTAGATGTTATGAAAGCATGTATAAGAGTTTCAAGTTTGGAAAAGGACAAAAAGGGCTTCAGTTTTGCAATGGTTCTTAACTGGAAAAAGCTGCCTTTGACCACACCATTTACTTGCTTATTAAAATTTAAAGAGGAGTCAAAGAAAACCCCAAGATTCTTTACTTCACTTTACTTCAAGATAGAAACATCACTTGGAGGGCCAAAAATAATTATATCAGTTTTACTTTCGTTCAGTTGAAGAAAATGTCTTGCCATCCAGCATTTGATGTCACTGAGACAGTTAAAAATATTCTCCAAGGAACAAATGCTATTAGTGTTAACAGGCAGGTAAAACTGAGTGTCATCTGCATAGCAGTGATACTGAAAATCGAGCCAAGGGGTAGCATATAAAGAGAGAATAAAAGAGGGCCCAAAATGGAACCCTGAGGAACACCACACTTTATAAGGGCAGAGGAAGAGGAGAAATTGCCTAAACTAACTGAAAATGATCTATCACTAAGATAAGAAGATAACCATTGCAAAACAGAACCCTGGAGACCAACTTCATCCTCCAAGCGTTTTAATAGGATGTTATGGTCAATGGTGTCAAATGCTGCACTCAGATCAAGAAGCACCAAGAGGGCACAAGATCCAGAATCAACTGCTAAGAGAATGTTGTTTTGGACTTTAAGCAAGGCAGATTCAGTGCTGTGCAGAGATCTAAAACCTGATTGGAATTTATCACATATATTGAACCAGTATTAATTAGTATTATACAACTAGTGGAGCGATTAAGCTCATATAATGAGAAGTATTGTGCATTTTATGACTAAAGCATGAAATTTTGTTCAGTGTTTCTACACACCTTGAAGTTTATTTTTAGACGTGGAGCCACTTCAGATCTGACCTCTGGGGCTAGATATTTGCTGTACAATATACACATCTTTGAGGAGTAAAATATTTTTACAAGTCATTCCAGAATTCTACTGTGAAGATCTAGAACTTACATTAACTGCCATTCAAACTGGTTGATTGAGTTCATTATGACAGTTACAAATGGAACCTTTAACTGGCAACATTCTAATCACATACAAATGTGATTTCTGTTTTCACCTTTAGGCCTATAGTTTGGCAAACTACATGAAGTGATTTTTCTGATCAATAACTATATAAAAAAATAGTTTGAATGGCAAATAATAATAAAAAATAAAAAAATGCATGGTTGCCTATAGTAAAACGTAGTAGTAATAGCACATGAGGCAGTACTATTGCACATTTTATTAATGTATTAAGCACTGTTCTTTCATTAATATTGGAAATAATAAAGTTATAACAGATACATCTTGCCTAGTATAGATCTAGGCAAGATGTATAACCAGACAAAAGGGCTCATGCACAGGTGAGAGACACACTTCTAACATTCCAAGAGGATATCGACCATTTTGCAACATTAGTAACATCTGCTTTACCTACTCCTAGCTCATTCTTGGCACTTGAGGTTAATGACGCTACAGAGACTCTCTGCTCTACACTGGCATCTTGTCTGAATGCAGCATGTCCTCTTTCCTCAAGACCTACTCGTTCTAACCTCGCCATCCATGGCTGACGAACAGTATAGTCTCAGTACGAAAGGAACTTAGAGCTGCTGAGAGGAAATGGCGTAAATCCAGAGATGGAAATGATCTTAGTAATTACCAGTCTTTGCTGTCATCCTTTTCATCCACTGTTACACTTGCAAAAAAGGCATTCTATCAAAGCAAGATTGAGAGCGCCACTGACAGTAGAAAACTTTTTTCTACTTTCAAATCTCTTCTCAATCCTCCACCACCACCATCAACTACTTCACTGTCAGCAAATGACTTTGCAACATTTTTCACTGAAAAAGTTGCTAAAATAAGTGCTCAGTTTGATGCTCCTATAAGGAGGGCTTTGCCTTGTGTTAGTATGACCGCATCATTTGACTCTTTCTCTCCTCTTGATGAGGAAGCAGTCTCTCAATTGCTTCAGCGATGTCGTCCAACAACATGCCCATTAGATCCTGTCCCGTCCACTCTTCTACAGTCTATCTCACGCGCTGTTCTACCAGCAGTCACACATGTATTTAATGCTTCACTCAGTTCTGGAATAGTTCCTTATTCTTTTAAACAGGCTAGGGTTACACCTCTGCTAAAGAAAAGTACACTTAATCCAACTGAGGTGAAGAACTACAGACCTGTCTCCCTTCTTCCTTTCTTGTCAAAGGTTTTGGAGAAAGTGGTCTTCAAGCAAGTTTGTGACTTTCTTCATCAGAATAATCTACTAGACCCTATGCAGTCTGGTTTCAAGAGTGGTCATTCTACTGAAGCTGCTCTTCTGTCTGTGACTGAAGCATTGAGAGTAGCTAAATCCTCTGCTCAGTCATCAGTATTAATTCTACTAGATTTATCTGCAGCCTTTGATACTGTTAACCATGACATTCTCCTATCTATACTATCTGAACTGGGAATTTCTGGAAAAGCTCTTGACTGGTTTGAATCTTACCTTAAAGGGCGTTCTTTCAACGTGTCTTGGCAGGGACAGGTATCTAAGTCTCATGACCTCACCACAGGTGTGCCTCAGGGATCAGTATTAGGACCCTTGCTTTTCTCTATTTACACCACTTCCTTAGGTGATACCATTCGCTCCCATGGATTTGACTATCACTGTTATGCAGACGACACTCAACTTTACCTGTCTTTCCCACCTGATGACTCTATTGTTTCCCACCGGATTTCTGCATGCCTTAAGGATATTTCAGCCTGGATGAAAGATCGGCACCTTCAGCTTAATCTCTCAAAAACAGAGTTTTTGGTGTTTCCAGCTAAAACAGCTATTCCCCAACAGATTAACATCCAGCTTGACTCAACTTCACTGACCCCAACTAGATCGGCACGAAACTTGGGCGTTGTAATTGATGACCGACTTAACTTCTCTGAGCATATAGCTTCTATTGCAAAATCATGTCGGTTTATGCTTTACAACATTAGGAAGATCAGACCTTATCTGACACAAGATTCCACACAACTTCTTGTTCAGACCATGGTCATCTCTAAGCTGGACTATTGTAATTCACTATTAGCTGGCTTACCCGCTTGTGTAACAAGATCATTACAGCTGATTCAAAATGCTGGAGCACGCCTGGTCTTCAATAAGCCAAAGAGGACACATGTAACTCCTCTCCTAGTTACTCTCCATTGGCTCCCTATAGTAGCCAGAATTAAATTTAAATCTCTCACTTTGGCCTATAGGACACTAACTAGATCTGCTTCTAGTTATTTTAATTCAATAATCAAGCCTTACATCCCCAACCGCCCACTGCGGTCTTCTGGTGAGCGTATGTTGTGTCGACCAGTCTGGGTCTAATTCCAGACTCTTTTCTTCAGTGGTTCCATGTTGGTGGAATGAACTGCCCAGTGCTCTCCGTTCTTGTGGTAGTTTTGGGTCGTTTAAGAGGGGTCTAAAGACATTCCTATTCAACATATGCTTAGTTGTTTAAGCGCTTATGTGTTATGGTTTATATAATGTTGTTTTATTTTAATTGGGCTGTTAATTAATTTGACATTATTGTTTATTATTGATATTCTCCTTAATGTAGTCTTAGCATGTCATTGTTTTTATATTATTGATTGAATTGACATTATTGTTTTATTATTGCCTTTCCCCTTTTTTACATTGCTTTTTATTAGGCTATTGCTTGAATTGATATTATTGTGTACTACAACTATTCTCCTTACTATATTTGACCTACATTTTAATCTGTTCCCTGTTCAATTTTAAATATTATAATGTTGTTTTGTATTTATGTCTCGCTTTGGACAAAGGCGTCTGCTAAATCCATAACCATAACCATAACCATATCGGAGCTATGCATTTGGTGAGAGCAGCACAAGTGGTGCGCAGAGATTTTTGATTCTAAGTTTCACTTTGACAGCTCATTCCATCCCAGTAGTCAGAACGATTCTGTCCCACCATCACTTTTTGCATTGATGTCTATGATCTTCGATGAAGCAAACATCAAACACCAAGCTCAACACAGACCACCATGACTACAACCATTTCAGAGAAACACCCAGCAATCCTGAAAGAATTCCATGCTGGGAGGTTTGTTGTGCATAAGACATGCAACAAGTTCTCAGCCATGGCAATAGACCAGTGTCATGAACAGAACCATGCTCTCATCAAAGGATCTGGTGGAGCAGTTGGACTAACAGAGAATCCTGGGGCACTGCGATGCTGGATGGTGGCTGGCCCTAAAATTGCCAGAATAATTACTGAATTTGAAAATGTAATGTCACCACAATCTGAAAATCATCACCATGAGCAGCATTGAGCAGCACAGGAAGCATGTTAGGTCCCTGATAACAGTGAATCGATTGAGGAGATGGGGAACCCATTTCTTGAAGAGCCAAGATCTGCTAGTGCTTGATACCTAGACATCAAACTGCATGGGAGACATCTTTCACAGAAGCTTTCAATGAGCTCATGGAATTGAAGAATGATCAGAGTGAACTATCCATGTCACTGCTGGAGTGCTTTGTAGTACTAATGTATGATAGGACAAGTGACATCATGGAGGTGAATGAGGCCAGAAAACCTGACCACACAGAAATCTAGAGCTTTAGAGAACATCCCACCCACAAAGGCTGCACTTGAGCAACATATTAAGCGGGTCACTTATCAAGCCAGCTTCTGGTACCAAGCTTTAGTGCTTGATCCTGAGCAAAACCCTTCTGATTGGGGCTGGGTTATGGTTATGGTATTTAGCAGACGCTTTTGTCCAAAGCGACATACACATAACAACAATACAAAGTAACACTAAACAATTTAAGACTACATTAAGGAGAATAGCAATAATAAACAACAATGTCAATTCAATTAATAGCCTAATAAAAATAAATAAATACTATAATATACAAACCATAACGCATAAGAAAGCTTTAATAAATTAAGTGCATGTTGAACAGATATTATCTTTAGATCCCTTTTGAAAGACCCAAAACCATCACAGGAACGGAGAGCACTCATTCCACCAATGAGGAACCACTGAGGAAAAGAGTCTTGAATTTGACCTAGCGTTTATGGCTGGTCGACACAACAGACGCTCATCAGAAGACCACACTGTAAAAAATAATATGCCAGTTACCTTAAAAAGGTGTGTTACCCTGCTGCCTTACGTTTTTCAGTTAATTTGACGATAACATTTATTTTAAATGAACTTCCCTTACTTAGTCAAGTCAACAAAAGTTTACCTAAACTCTTGTCAAAAAAGGTATGAAAGTTAACTTGATTAATTTACATGTTGTTTCAAAATATGATCGTTGGTTGAAATAAATTTGTTGACTTGAACCAATTACCAGAAGTTTGTTCCCAGAATGCCACAGCCCGAGTCTTAAAGAGATCAATATCAATCCTTAAATTTAATCTTAAAATAAAATACATAACTAAGAGACACTGACGCTAAAGGCTGCTGTTGTCATGTTGTCGTGTAATTATTTGTTGGTGCCACAAACCATCAAGTAGATGACCATCCACAACAGCTTAATCCTGTGCATAGGGCATAAAGTACTGATTGTGCTAGAGTCAGGAACAGATGTACATAAATTTAATTGTGCAGTGTTGATATCATGAATATAAACTTTCTTTTTACAACTATCAATCCAGTTGCTACAGCTTTCATATATATTACATGCATAGTAAACAAGGTCCAAGAACCACCACCATATAAGATGAATATCAAATCCATCCCAGGAGGAAGTACACAGACACATAATGCAAGTAAGCATTGAGTGCCCAACTTTGTGACACCTTCAAGTGGACAGGTCAAAGCTAATTGAGAAAGTAATCAATTTTGCATTGAACCCGGAAAGGAGATACTGTATGTCTACTCTCAACTCTATTCTATACACCAATCCGCCGCGAACTTTATGGGCGCTGCCATCTTGCCTGCCGCCATTACTGCGTGCCTGCGGAGTGTGACGGTGTGACACTTGCCAGTGCCTTCTAATGGCTTTTCAATGAAAGCATCCTGTCAGAGAATATCAAATAGGAGATCCTGCTCATGAAAAAATGTCAGGTGAAAGGGAACATTGGGTAGATGTCAGGCAGTGGCCAAAACATACCAATGAAGGTAATTTATTGACAACATAATGTATTAAGACGTGTATTAATTAATGACAACAATAAGCCGAATGCTATCATTAGTAGCTGTGTTGCTAATATCACAAGCTTCAGAAGTTGCAAATAACTATTAGCCACGACCACTTGTAGCAGTTAAATACATGTTCTTACAGGTATTCAGGATTATTTTATTAATCGTATGTATTTCATCCACTTTTAACGCACATCTTGGTCCTCCACTCGACAAGGAACTCTGTGTAATCCGTAAGCCTGTAAACATGGGCACTCAATGTGCAACAAAGGTTTGTGAATTTCACAAACGGTTTAATTCTAGGTCAGCCGACCACACAACACGCTTTTCCTAGCATCACTGGACAGCATACGTACTAAATAAAAATTAAGAAAAAGAAGAAGATTGTGCATCTACAGCTAACGTCTGCTACAGCCGCCTACAGGACCAACACATTACTTCGCTACTTCCTTAGCAGCAAGGCAACGCAGTAATGGTGGTGCTGCTTTACTTCCGTGTTTCGCCGGATTTGTGTATATCAATAATGGTCTTCTTCTTAATGGTAATCCTGACAATACTCTGAAACTCTTATACAGTAATTTTGCTTATCAGTTGTTCTACCTCATACAAATTCAAAAAAGCCACAATAAACAGTAATGAGAAGAAAAAAAATTATAAACAGGAAAGTAGCATTTACCCATAATCCGTAACTGCTTTGTATCAACTGTGCCACTAGTTTATGGGACAATAACACCGATTGCTAAGTTATTTGAACAATAGTGGTGAATCATACTCAACTTGACAAAAGAGCAGGAGTTAAGATAACACCAAGAAGTGTACGTTACTGCGTACACTGTTACTGCGTACAGTGCAGTGAGTGGTTAGGGATAGAATATCTTGATCATTGAATTAGAGATAGCAGGGAGCAGATCCAGTCAGTGTCCTATATAGGCCAAAGTATGGGTGAAGGATGAGACAGGATGGCAGCATTCTAGACCACTCTTCTAGACCTCCCATAGCCTCCCATGGCTGTTATGAACTGATCCATTGTGGCTGCAAAAAAGGGTGTACTATGTGTTGCAGGTGCAAACAGGCTGCCCTCAAGTGCACTGATCTTTGCTCTTGCTCAGGAGACTGTTAGCCTGGACATACACAGCCAATAGAGACATGACATTAAAAAAGGAAAACATTGTTGAGACAAATACTTGTGTATTCTTTTGAAAGGGGTTCCTTATTAAATTGCTCTTTATCATATTATTTACTATATACCATTCCACTATGTATTTATCTATCTATAGGCATAGCAGTAATAGGCCTAAAGTTGAAAAAATAAATCACATTTGTATGTGATAAGAATGTTGCCAGTTAAAGGTTCCATTTGATACTGTCATAATGAACTCAATCAACCAGTTTGAATGGCAGTTAATGTAAGTTCTAGATCTTCACAGTAGCATTCTGGAATGACTTGTAAAAATATTTTACTCCTCAAAGATGTGTATATTATACAGAAAATATCTAGCCCCAGAGGTCAGATCTGAAGTGGCTCCACGTCTGAAATTAAACCTTAGGGGGTGAAGATTATATGGTGAAACTTTCATGCTTTAGTCATAAAATGCAGAATTGTTATGCTCATCAGCCTAACTAATAGGCCTACTATAGAAGTACAAGGATACAAGGAAGTTTATTGTCACATGCATATAGTTACTGGAAGTAAGAAATGCAGTGAAATTATGTCTGGTGTCAGCCTATTTGTGCATTTATGGGGGGGGGGGGTAAAAAGTGCAGTAGAAGAGGGGTTTAGTAGATTAAGTGGCAAGGGCTGCATAAGAAAGGTGGGGGAGGATTGGGATTGGGGGGGGGGGGGGGCACCAGCATGGAGCACCCAAGAGCAACAGGGGCAAGGAAAAACTCCCTTACCAAGGAAGAAACCTTGGGCAGATCCACAGCTCAAGGGGCTAACCCAACTGCCAGGGGTCTTGGTGTGTGTGTTGGGGGGATGACAGGGGAGATGGGATAGTGTGCTGTGTATGTGGGGATAGGGCAGCGTGCAATATGTGTGTTGGAGAAGCTTCCTCATGAGACAATGTGCTGTGTATTGGGGGGGGGGGGGGGCAGTGTGCTGTAAGGGGGGGCAGAAAGGCTAGGCAATCAAGGACATGGGTAGATAGATGGAGGAGAAATCAAAAATAATTAATAAAAAGTTCTATGGAGATGTGCAAAAGTTGGAGAAAGTCAGATATGTGTGTGTGTGTGTGTGTGTTTTGACGTGTCATGAAATAAGAAAATAAATAAAAGGTCTGTAGCATAGGGAGAGGGATGTAAAAGTGCTAAAAGTCATGTAGCTGTGGGGGGGGGGGGGGGGGAGCGGGACATGAGTGCTGAGGAGTGAATGAGTGCAAATTCAGTATAGTGTGAATTCAGAGTTGGGAAATGTTTGAGAGTGCTGAGGAGTGAATGTGTGCAAAGTCAGTATAGTGTGAGTTCAGAGTTCGGATGGCCTGGGGATAAAAACTTCTCCTGAGTCTCTCAGTTCTGGCTGTAGCTACTATAAGACTCAGTAGCCTACCGTTGCAAAGTTGCAAATGTTTTCTGACGGAGAGCACAATTTACTAAAATGTGCGCACGATTTAGTAAAACAGCTCTTTTCCACTGCATAGTATCAGCTCAACTCAACTCGACTCTACTTGCTTTTTTTGGTTTTCCAATAGCAAAAACTGGTACCAGGTAGGCCCACTATTTTTGGTACTACCTCCATTGAGGTTCCAAGCGAGCCGAGGTGGTACCAAAATGTGACAATTACTGGTTGCTCGTTACTGACGCTGCCGACACACAGAGACGTTCTTCCGGTCTTTAATTGTTGCGTGACATAGACCTAATTCTGTAACGCCCGGCATTTTTAAATATCCAGCATGTCAGTGCTGTCGGCGCAATATTATTATAGCCTGCCCTAGCCTAACTTAGGCCTACTGTCTGTGTTGTGTTGCAATGGCAGATAAAAAGTCCATGCCGTGGAGTGTTGACGAAGTGAACACGTTCCTTACATGTATAGCAGATGATAAAATTCAATGGGGAGTTGGATGGGGCGACGGTGGTGATCCACTTCAGCGTGCAACGCTCGGTGCTGATCCACTGTTACTACACGACATACGAGTGGTGTCGCACTGCCTCCCTTCATTCAGACGTGGGCGCTTCGTTTAAAATTTGCAGCTCATAGTCAGTTTGTTTTAACTTGTCTTACTGTAAGTGTTTCTCATAAATGGACCACCATTTTAGGCATGTATTTAACAGTATTTGAAAATATTAAAGCTGATAATTAATGTCGTAGGACTGTCATCATCCTGTTAAGCCCGCCTTAAGACTCTCTAACAAAATAGAGCGCTGTGATTGAATGACGTCCACAGCGTCAGCCAATAGAAATTCCTATGGTTTGATACTAGACGTACAGGCTAAGCAAATGAATTTGCCGCCGCTAGGGTGCGTCTAGATTTCTAGGCTAACAAAGTCCGGTAATACAGCCTAAACCATGTAGGCATTAAGTCAAGTATCAGTAGCTTAATCCAAGTAGTTAGTTGTTTTATTTGTCGTCTTCCAGAAATGCAAACCAACACGGACGTGCAAGGACGCTCGTGCCCAACACTAAATTCGTGCATGAGCTGTCATCTACCAATCAGCATGTAAAAACTTGTGCCGGAAGTTGCAACCATGTAACGCCATGTTTTCAAAAATGTCGGCGGCCAAATGCCATGCTAAGTGGCTGAAGCTAACCCTTCAAATCCTGACCCCCTGTCTGGTGCACACTGCCGAGCACAAACTCGATGAGAGGGTGCTTGGTGGTAGTGGGGGAGGGGCATGAGAGTTGTAAACATTCAAAATGTTGGCTAAGTCCCCTCAATCTGTCAGACTTGCCAACTGTAGCTTTAATAGTCTATACAAACTATACAAGCCATTTCGAGATTTTGTTTTATTTAAACTACTCAATGCAATCTCAAATCCACACCAGAAACACCTCCAGTCAATGTATTTCTCCAGGCACCGTTGTGGTAGAACAAAGGACCTACAACCTTGTGCTTTCATTGGATAGTCGCGTCGCGTTCAACGGATTCATTTTGCATAAAGATGGGCATCGGCCAAGGGGGCAGGCGAATTCCCGGAAGTAGAAGCATCGATGTAGCGGTGGTTATCAACTCTCTGCTAACCCCATAGAACGCCCATTCATTTAGGATTTTTTTGAACTCCCATAACTTCATATAACATATATCATGTGCCGATATTTTAGCTTTTGTGTTATCTACATAAACAATAAAAGGCGAAACAAGACTCGATTACCTCGTACGTAACGTTAGGTTCCCGTAAGAAGAATGTTTAGCATGTCTGGTTGAAGGGAAGCTAACGCATTGAAGGGAGATAACCGTATTGTTTGGATAAGAAGCGTAGTCCAGCCACCACGGAAACTCGTGAACAAAGCTATGTAGCCAGCATAGAGGCAAGTAAACCTAATGAAAAACAGTAGTTTTACCGTTAGGTAGTCTAACGATAATCATTTCAGAGGTTTTCGATGGATTGACCGTAGGTCAGAAAAGTGGAAAGAAGATTAGCTTCAAGGCTATAACTTTTTTGTTTTGTTTTACCATGACTGTTTTTGAAGATGATCATGTGTGGTAGTTTCAACATTAACACGACTTGATATCACTTGTGAGGATGATATTAATAATAATACATAAATAAATGTTTAACTTTGATGACTTTGAAGGCGAAGGAAGTGTGAGAAGAATTTCTGTACATCTATCATATGAGTTACAAGATTCAGTTCGATGGCTAACGTCACGAAGTTAAGTGCGAGTCTGCGCAGTACTGGGGGGACCAACTGAAAAATGACTCAGTGCCCTCCCATTGAGAACGACTGGAGTCTGTTCGTCCATTTCTTTTACTGTCTATGGCATCCAAGGGGGCAGGCGAATTCCCGGAAGTAGAAGAATCGACGTAGGCTGGAGGGACCACCTCTCTGCTAACTCCCATAGAAGGCCATTCATTCTAGGATTTTTTTGAAATACCATAACTTCATATAACATATATCCTGTGTCGATATTGTAGCTTCTGTGTAATCCACATAAACACTACAAAGGCAAAACAGACTCCACTACCTCGTCCGTAACGTTGGTTACCCGTAAGAAGAATGGTTAGCTTGTTCGGTTGGAGGGAAGCTAGCTTTGACCTAATCCCTCTTTCGCGCCGTAGGGAGATAACCGTATTGTTTGGATAAGAAGCTCAGTCCACCTTACTGTCTATGACGGTAACTCATAAGCAAAACCTAGCATACACGACCGTATGTTAAGGCAAAGCATTACACAGAGGCAACCTAATAATAATAAAAAAAAGTAAACCTAATTTTTTTTAAAACGGCACTAATCATTTCAGAGGTTTTCGATGGATTGACCGTAGGTCGGGAAAGTGGAAAGAAGATTAGCTTCAAGGCTATAACTTTTTTGTTTTGTTTTAGCATGACTGTTTTTGAAGATGATCATGTATGGTAGCTTCAACATTAACACGACTTGGTGAGGATGATATTAATAATAATACATAAATAAATGTTTAACTTTGATGACTTTGAAAGCGAAGGAAGTGTGAGAAGAATTTCTGTGTATCTATCATATGAGTTACAAGATTCAGTTCGATGGCTAACGTCACGAAGTTAAGTGTGAGTCTGCGCAGTACTGGGGGGACCAACTGAAAAATCGTTCTATTTGACTCAGTGCCCTCCCATTGAAAACGACAGAGTCTGTTCGTCCATTTCTTTTACTGTCTATGATGGCATCGGCCAGCAAGCAACATTTTTTCAAATGCAGCGCCGCCTTCCCAGAATGCTTTGTGCAGGGGCGCAGGAAATATTTTGAAAGTGAGGGGGACCAAATTGTGAACACAAACCCATAGTGAGATCAGATTTCCAGATATTGGATCACCACCTCTGGCCCACTTTCGACCATAATATTTTAAACTTGCCAGAATATTAAGATAATACCATTGATTTTTTTCAAAATATTTTTTGATTAAAATTGTCAAAACTGTGAGATGAGCACAACGCCAGATCTGCCCTCAGACCAGCTTCTTGCTATGTGCAATTCTACTTTTATTTAAATTTTTTAGATTTATTTTACACTACTTGGGCCAATGGTAGAATACAACTAAAAGCAACATGATGTTGATATTTTATGAAGCCATAAATTAATCATCATGCCTATGATCCAAACATAGACTACATGATCAAATAGCCTAGTTAGGCCTACAGTACCTAAATTGTCTGGTATAAACCAAATCAACTCTCCATTATGTGTCTGCAGTTAATATTTATGCAATGTTAGAACATGTTGACAAGTTACCAGTCTAGAACACACAGAAAATTGCAACAGAAAGTTGCCTTTATAATCAACTACTATTTGTTCCAACAGCATTTAAACAAAGCATTTATAAAATTGAAAATATATATTACATAAGAAGTAAAATAAAATACTAAAAGTTACTGTAGTAACTGTACCACATTATCCCAAGCTTCAAAGAACTCCCCATGTCTGTGACAGCCAGACGTGACACCGCTAAATTCTCAGCTTGTTTACACCCCACACTGAACGCGTAAGAACGCTATACTGTAGGCCCATCACTCTGGGGTGTGGTAGCCTACTCTCTGGGATTTATGCACCAAGGTAACTGATGTATCCAATTTGTGTCTTGAAATTATGTTTGAAATAAATGTCTTAGAACAAAAACTTTGGGTAGGCCAATATATAGTTGTATTTTATAGTTAGGCTAGTGAAAACGAGTTGAACAGTAGGCTAGTTGAGTTTGTTATCAATAAACATAACAGCTAATGTCATGTTGAGCAGGAGATAGGCTACCATAAATCCTCAAATTATGCCCAGGATTGATTCTATTTATAGCCGGACAAATAAAGGCAGGTTCCCATATTTGCCTATACCATACCAACAATTGCCATCAGTCCACCAGCACTAGAAGACATTGCTTCAATTTGTCAATGAAATAACACCTCTTCTTAATATTTTATTATATTGTTGGTTGGATTAATAAAGTCGTTTTCCTACCATGGGTCTCCAACACACGTTCTCAAGCTCATTGTCTTGCCGCCCCTTTCGAGCTAATTGCCAGAGGCTGAAGCCTACTACATTTAACACATTTTTTGCGTGACTCAAGGCATTCCAGCCTACGAATTTAATCAAAAGTAGCCTACTAAATCATGCATAATTAAACAATAACTCAATTTAGGCTACTTGGCTACGCAAAAAGGTTTCTATTACAGCACAACCCCTATATAATCAAACAGTCCAAAAGTAAATTGGATCCCAAACCAAACCGAAAATGTTATGCTTTTGATGGCCTACCAGTATGCCGCTCCAAACGAAAAGCATCTCTAATGATGGTTGTTAGTAGACAAACTGGCTTCAGATATCCAACAGAGTGAATATGAGATTGTGCAGTCTTACAGTACTGTAGATGGCTGTGGTTAGTGATGTGATGCTGTTAATGGGGAGTTTTACATAGTTAGCGCAAACCCTATAGGTTATTATTTATTTAGCGTATATAAGGCTTTTTTTCCTTATCAGAAGTGAGGTTGACGACGGCCGTCTTTTCAGCACTGCGTGGGACATATCCCCCACGTCCCCCGTGCCTCCTGCGCCCCTGGCTTTGTGGGCGTGTTAAAGTCGCTTGACGTCACCCTTAAGAATAGAGTGGAGTGCGGCAAGACAGAAGCGTCGCACGCTGAAGTGGCATGACTGTAAGAAGCAGTGTCAGTGGTGTGGTGCATTTAGAGTTCTGACTGCCCAAGGAAGATGTTCTTCAGTCTGTTTGTTTTGCCTCTGAGGGATCTGAACCTCTTCCCCCGAGGGCAGCATGCTAAACAAGTGATGGTTGGGATGAAGGTTGTCTTTATGATCGCCCTGGCTCTGGTGAGACACCTGGAGCTGGCGATGGAGTCCAGGGAGGGGAGTGGACAGCCAACCACCTTCTCAGCAGTTCTGGTGACCCTCTGTAATCTCTTCAGATCGGCCATTGAACAGCCAGCGTACCACACAGAGATAGCGTGCACCAGCATGCTCTCAATTGTGGCTCGATAGAAGGAGATCAGCAGGTTGGTCTGCAGCCTATTCCATCTCAGGACCCTCAGGAAATGGCTCAGGAAAATTTCTTGACAAAGGCAGTAGTGTTGGCCACCCACGACAGGTCCTCGGAGATGTGGGTCCCGAGGAACTTGAAAGAGTACACCCTCTTCACATTGTCACCTTTTATGCAGGGGGGGGGGGGGGGCGGTCAGCTTTGCTCCTGCGAAAGTCCATGGCCACCTCCTTGGTCTTTTGGTGTTGTGGGAGTGCTGTCAGAGGTGTAGATGGTGTACAGGAGGGGGCTCAGCACACAGCCCTGTGGAGAACCAGTGCTGAGCGTCAGTGTGGATGAACTCCTGTAACCAATCCTGACAGACTGTGGGCCGTTGGTGAGGAAGTCTTTGATCCAGGCGCACGTAAGAGGGGGGAAATCCAAGTCGGCAAGCTTGGTTATGAGGATGTCCGGAATTGTAGTATTGAAGGCCGAGCTGAAGTCGATGAAGAGCCTTACTGATGTCCCATGATTCTCCAGGTGGTGCAGGGCAGTGGAGATGGTGTCCTCAGTAGACCCGTTTGCCTTGTAGGCAAACTGGTGGGGGTCGAAGCTGGAGGGAAGGCAGCCCTTGATGTGTTTTAGGATCAGCTTCTCAAAGCATTTTGCCACCACAGGTGTTAGTGCAATGGGTCTGTAGTCATTGAGACTACTGATGGTGGTGGACTTAGGAACGGGGTCTATTGTTGCCGATTTCAGGCAGTGTGGGACGGTGGCTTGAGACAAGGAGAGGGTGAATAATTCAGTGAACACAGTAGACAGCTGGTCAGTGCAGGCCTTGAGCACCTTTCCAGGAATTTCTTCAGGGCCTGCCTTTTCTCTGGTTCACTGCCCTGAACACCCTGTAAACTTGATGTTCCTGAAGGGTGAGTGTGTGAGGGCTGAGTTCTGAGGGGGGAGGGGTCAAGGGTGTATGTGTGGTGGTGATGTTTGTAAGTAAGTATAAGTATGTATACTCTTTTGATCCCGTGGGGGAAATTTGGTCTCTGCATTTATCCCAATCCGTGAATTATAAGTATATATACTTTTTTGATCCCGTGAGGGAAATTTGGTCTCTGCATTTAACCCAATCGGTGAATTAGTGAAACACAAACAGCACACACTGAACACACAGTGAGGTGAAGCACACACTAATCCCGGCGCAGTGAGCTGCCTGCTTCAACGGCGGCGCTCAGAGAGCAGTGAAGGGTTAGGTGCCTTGCTCAAGGTAATAGGTACAATAATATTTGTATATGCGCAGAGGGGGATCCACAAATATTTCTTGATTTGCATGTGTGTTTTGATATCTTCAAATAAAAAAATCATATTTGTAACTCGTATATTGATTTTTACAAATATAGATGTGCATTTGTAAATAAAATGCCATTTGTAAAACCGAAAATTTCATTTGTGAAATGTGATTCTGCATGTGGATCACCAGCACACACATTCTTCGCTTTCCAAAGTTACGTGTTTTTGAGACGTTCTTCACATGAAAGTCGGTATCCAAATCGAAAGTCGGTATCCAAAGTCGAAATCCAGTAGATGGCGACATCCACAAATATTTCTTGACTTGCATTCGTGTTTTGACATCCACAAATAAAAAAAATCATATTTGTAACTTGTAAATTGGTTTTCACAATTGTAGATGTGTATTTGTAAATTAAATGGCATTTGTAAAACTGAAAATTGCCTTTGTGAAATCTAATTTTGCATTTGTGGATCACCAGCACACACAGTTTTCGTTTTCTTATTTGTGGATCAGCATTTGTGGATCACGTATTTTTGAGACAAACTTTGCGCAGAGAAGCCACCCAGATCCACAAGTAGCCTGCTGACACTTTTTAATCCAGTAGATGGCAGTGTTGTTCTATGGGACTCATAACCAAAGATTCTTTGCTCATAACACACTGAGTTTACGAACATTGTTCTTAAATCTAACAAGTTATGCCTTTTACAACAAGCTTTTTGATGGAAAAGTGGTGTTTCATTTCCATAATCTTTGTTAAACGCATAAAACCGTCAGTTTGCAAGCGAAATCAAGAATTACGATCTTTATTTCTAGTGCTAACCAGTGGGCCACGGCTGCCCACTAACAATTAGTGAAACACACTCAGCACACAGTGAACACACAGTGAGGTGAAGCACACACTAATCCTGGGCCCGGCGCAGTGAGCTGCCTTGCTCAAGGGCACTTCAGCTGTTCCTACTGGTCGGGGTTTGAACCGGCAACCCTCCGGTTACAAGTCCAAAGCACTAACCAGTAGGCCACGGCTGTATTTATTTTCTCGAAGCGAGCAAAGAAGTGGTTAATCTCTTCTGCTAGTGAGAAGCCTATTTCTGTGTTTGTCCCGTTGCCTTTGTAGTTTGTGATGTGTTTCAGCCCCTTCCATACCTGCCTTGGGTTGTTGTCTGCGAGGTGATCAGACAGCTTGTTTGCATAGTCCAGTTCAGCCTCTCTGATGCCCTTTTTGAGGTCTGCCCTTGCACTGCTGTACATGGCCCGGTCCCCAGATTTGTTAGCAGTTACGTGCATTTAGCAGTGACTGGACCTTACCCGTCCAAGGTTTGCGGTTGGGGTAAATCCGGACTCGCTTTTTCGTGGTGACGGTGTCCATGCAGTGCGTGATATAATCAAGCACTGCCTCTGTGTGAGTCTGTAGGTCCTCATGCTCAAAAACACTCTACTCTACTGGTGAAACAGTCCTGCAGCTGAGCCAGAGCTTCATCAGACAAGGTGTTAATGGTTCTGGTGGTGGGCTTTGCACTTTCCCTGAGTGGTGTGTATGCCAGGATGAGGAGTAAAGAGATGGTCTGACATGTCCAGGTGGGGGAGGGGTACGGATCTGTAGGCTTGCTTAATGTTTGTGTAAACATGATCAAAGGTGTTGTTTCCTCTCGTGAGGCATTTAACGTGTTTAACAAATTTAGGCAGCACAGTCCTTAAACAAGCTTTGTTAAAATCCCCTGCGATGATGTGTACTCCCTCTGAGTGTATCCGCTGCTGTTCAGAAATTGAGTCATGTTGGTTATTACAGTGCATGAAAATGCACTGTACTGTTCTTCCAAGGCAACAACATCAACAACTTATTATTATTCCGCTTACCACTTTTTCCGTACGCAATTTCTCTTGAACAGTTTAACTTAGAAACTTCGTTCAAACTTTAACGTAGGTCTTCAAACGGACCAAGCTGCTATGTCTTTTCAACTTTGAAACTTTTACACTTTTTAAACTATTAAAGGTGCGATTTGTAGGATTGTTACCGAACGTTCTGTTGACCAAAATCAAAACACTGGTGAACGTTCTCAAGACTACCAGACGCTAACCTCTTCTGGGTTGCCAGATGTAATGAAGACTTAGCTAACATTAGTTGACCTGCAGCTGCTTTAACGTTTCTCCAACCATGACCCAGCTACACATTACGGAAACAGTGAAAACAAAAAATACCTCTCTAAGCAACGTAACATATGTAGCTGAAGTTAGCGATGCAGATGAAGTTTAGCATAGGCTACCTGTTGTGGAGAAATATGTCCAGCTCTGCGTCAGACTTGATATTCTTCGTTTGACGAAGACGTCACCATCTCAGGAAGCTCCTCCGATGTCCACTTAATTTGTTTCTTTGGAAATTTGCCTGCCTCTTGTAGACGTTCATGACTACAACTGACAGCTGTTGACAGTTGGTCTTTGCTAATTTGGCAACCCAAATAGGAGGACGTGCTATATAGCCCATTATTAATACGCTATTCTAGAATTAATCGTTCAAAACATAAACGAAAATTCCAAGAGATTCCGCCCCGTAACTGATTTGTTTTCATGGGTTTTACGGGGTTTCACGGGTTAGAGTAATGTTGTCAAATAAGCCATTACTTCAATTCATCGTGTTTCCTCACTCTCTGACAACATATGGTGATCATTTTTGGAATGGTTACAGTTTATTTTCCATTATTTCCTACATACTGGACCTTTAAAGAAGAACTTTTTAAAAATCCCCATAGACTTAACATTGCCGATTGTGACATCATAATACGGCCGTTAAGCAATTAGAATCCTATGGCAGGTGTTCAGGCCACCTGCAGCCTCAGGCTTTAAGCATACAATCTGGGTCAATTAAGACTACACATCCTATTCAACTGTTTCCTCTACCCAAAACTGTTTCAAAATAAAAGTCCTCACTACAATAATCCACTGTTAAACAATGTAACCCATTAAACTACTGAACTTTTTGCATTCAACTTTTAAACGGTCTACTTTTAAACTATCATTAAACTATCTATCTATTAAACTAGCTGTCTATCAACAACTTTTAAACTATCTACATTCAACTTTTAAACAGTCTACTTTTAAACTATTATTAAACTATCTATTAAACTAGCTGTCTATCAACAACTTCTAACTTGTCATCAACTATGACTCCTACCCACTGTAGCTAGTTAGCATCGCTAACATTGTTAGCATTTTTAACAAAACTGCTAAAAATGATTAGCTAGGTTAGCTAAGTCACATGGTTAACATAGTTAGCTATAGCATGTTAGCATAGTTAGCATGTTAGCATTGTTAACATGCTAGTTAGCATAACTACTAAAAATGATAAGCTAGGTTAGCTAAGTCATATGGTTAACATAGTGAGCATGTTAGCATTGCTAGCATAGTTAGCATGTTTAGCAAAACTGCTAGAAAACGTTAGTTAAGTTAGCTAAGTAGCATGGTTAACATAGTTAGCATTGCTAACATAGTTAGCATGTTTAGCAAAACTGCTAGAAGACGTTAGCTAAGTAGCATGGTTAGCATTGCTAGCACTGCTATAAAACATTAGCTAAGTAGCATTGTTAGCATAGTTAAAAATCTTAGCATAACTGCTAGCAAACATTAGAGCCATTCCAACTTTCAGTTATCGTCAAATATCTACCTATACACAGCCATTAAACTATTTGAATATCAACATTCATTAAACTGCTAGAAATGTTAGCTAAGTAGTATGGTTAGCATGTTAGCATTGCTAGCACTGCTATACAACATTAGCTAAGTAGCATGGTTAGCATAGTTAAAAATCTTAGCATAACTGCTAGCAAACATTAGAGCCATTCCAACTTTCAGTTATCGTCAAATATCTACCTATACACCGCCATTAAACTATTTGAATATCAACATTCATTAAACTTCCTGTCTATCAACAACTTTTAAACTATCTACTGTCTATCAACAACTTTTAAACTATCTACATTCAGCTTTTAAACAGTCTACTTTTAAAGGGGTGATAGAATGATGATATAGGGTATTTTGTGCTGGTCCTTAAGGTCTCTGAATAGGGTGTGTAACATTGGTTGGGCTGAAAATGGCATATGTGCTGTTCTATGCGCCCTAATGCAAGCCTGGTTAAAAGCCCTAGAATGAAACGAGAGGTTTTCTTCCTTTTATGGTATGCTCATGAATATTTAGATGACCTGCGTGCTGATTGGTTGGTTTACAACGAGCGAAGCTCCGGAGCAAAGACGCAAACATGGCCGACAGCACTCACTGAAACAGCCAAGGTGGAAATACTATGGAGACATAGGTGTTGAACAGCATATTTGACCCTGAATCAGAGGAAGAATCTGAAATAAAGGAGCAACCAGTCGCCCATAGATTGGAAATGACTACTTCAGAGTGGTAAGTTTTGTCATTTACTTGAGTTTGCCACACGTAACCCAGTTAGCTAGCTGTAATACTCGCACGTTAGTGTCGTAGACTAAGCTAAACATTGTATTAGGTTCGTTTTTAGCATTGTAAGCAACAGAAGTTATTCATTTGCACACAAACAAATGTTTTACAACTTGTACCCTTGTGCAATTTTTGTCAAGATGTCCAGTTAGAAACTAGCTGAAAAGTTTGTAGCCCGTCGTGGGCAGTTCAGGCTATGCTGTAGTGAAAGGAGTGCTGCTTGCAAGGAAAGTACTCGTTTTAGTCAGTAAGTATATTCTCCTGGTGAATAGGTCATCTGATTAGGAGTTACATACATTATTGTAGTGGTAATATGCGATCTTACAACAGGACGTCCAGTTAGCTGGGCAGGAGCTCTGTGCAGTTCGTAGGCTATAACGTTATTGCTGAAGTGAAACGAGTAGCCTACTGCTCGCGTCAATGAAAATATTACGTTTGTGTCAGTAGGTCTAATGTACTCGTGTAACTACCATCCTGCTGATTAAGTCATCTGATTATCGAGATTTTTACGTTCTTTCCATGTAGTAATGTATGATCTTACAACGGGACGTCCAGTTAGCTGGGCAGGAGCTCTGTGCAGTTTGTAGCCTATGGCTGAAGTGAAACGAGGTCAACGAAAATATTACTAGGCCAATTTGTGTCAATTCAAAAACACTTATTTATCCCCAAGGGGCAATTTACATAGTAGGCTACAATGGAGTAGAGTACAATAATCAAAAATCCTATAAATATCACTGTTTAAAATACAGTAGGTACAGTCGGTGTAATGTAATCTTGTAACTATCCTGCTGACATCTGATTGAGATTATTACCTTCTTTCCCTGTAGTAGCCTAATATGTGATCTTACAACTCTGGTAACTAAAACTGGAGACATTTGCTACTTTGTGCTACCTGCTCATTCAAAATTACGAAATAACAGCAGGGAAATTATGTTTGTTTTTACAGGTTATTAAAAGAATGACCCAGGTTCCTGAGGAGCTGACCTGAATGACCATCATGGCCTCAATCCGTTGTGCCTCTATATTCTTTGCAAAATGCAATGAATATTTACAGAGCTGACCATGGCTGTTTGAGAATCAGAGGAATGGAAAGGTGAGGACAATCTGATACAAGTGTTAGCAGTTACAGTATATAAATAAAATGTTTTTAACCAATACACATTCATTATTGGTTCAGCATTTGCAAAAACACAGTTTGATCAACACCACAAAATGGTAAACTTTTTTTTTTTTTTTTTTTTAACAATCGTCCAGTGATACTCTGATGTAAAATATTAAAAAATAAATAGTAAAAAAAAATTGCTTTTCCACCCTGTTCTCGTTGCAGGCAATGAAGTGACTTGGCCTACAGGTCTTTTGTGAGCAGGAGCTGGGGTTTCCTTAGAAGAAGCGTCCGTGTCATGATCCCCTTGTGTGTGGTGCTACGCATATGGAGGGAACTTCCGGATACTTCAGGGCAGTACGTTGGATTCAGACCCCTTTTCAACTGAACCGCGTGACATGTTCAGCAACAGCATCCTCCATGGAAGGTCTGTCTAGCTGAGCACACAAGTCCTGGGGCACAGGAATCCGCTGGACGGCATCCCAATAAGGAAGAGGGTCTTTGATGATCTCGAAGAGGACAAGAAAAAGGACTTATATTGGATACTGTAATACAGTGCATTGTAGGCTGTATACTGTACAATAAACAAATTGTATGGCCCTGAACATTGTGCTTTGTTTACAGTACTGATGATGATTTTGACACCAGTAGCATCAGGTCTAAGACAGCCTGTTGTGTGTGAATCGATAAGTTCTTTTTAGTGCATATACTGTTGCACATTTTGATTTGTTGTTTGTAATAAAAACATATATTTTATTAAACTTACAAATTGTTTGGCAAGTCTGTACATAGTTTCTCCTTGGCTGTCTTCTGTTGTGGGGACTCAGCATTCTCATTGAAGTGCATGGCTGCTAGATAAAACCTAAACCAAACAACAGAAATGTTGTAACACAAGTGAAAGTCACTTTTGCATGCACACACCAAGCTGTTAACTCACAGCAAAAGCATTTGCTAATATTCTAAGCCCCGCAAGATGCCACACTTTGAGCATCTGTTTGGCATGCTGCCGTTCTTGTAATGTTCTAAAATAAGAACGTGCAAATAAATCCATTGTATCTAGACAACACTGCTTTCAACATATCGACTAGATATCATTTGAATTGATAACGTGAAGTTGTTTCCACTTCTGACGTCAAAAACGTATGTGTAATATGGGTATGGGTTATATTACAGCTTAGCAACCAAACTATCGTGTTACTCAGCTTCAGTTAGCTATCTTGCTGAGAACATAACCTGTCAGAGATCTCGACAAACATGCATAGTAAAATGTAGGTTTTATCCGAATGACACACAGGAAAATTAAATAGCCTTGCCAATGAACTAAATCACACATTCTACTTGCTAGATACACGTTAGCATGGCTAATAACTGTTTAGCGACAAAATAATACTTACAGCATGCGGTTGTGATGACCTTACGGTCGGAACAGCCCCTCGTTTCAGTAACAGCAGCTTAGCAAATCCTGCTTAACTGTACAAGGTTTTGAAAACTGCCTTCGGTGAAATGTTTTGCAAATTAATAACAGATTGTTGAACTTTGCAGGGATCTTCTTCTGGTAGAAAAACATTATCCATGCCCAGGGCTCTCAAGTTTTGAAGTTTGCAAGGAGTGAGACTTTGTTTCTCAGGGGGGAGGGGCGTGGCATTGACACAGTGTCACGCATAGACATAATATACATAGACGCCGCATCGACCGCTACTCCTTTCCTTACTAGCGCTGACGAGATTTGGAGCCGCCATCTTGGACCGGTCATCCACTCCACTCAGTGTAATCTGTTTGGCCGGTGAGATGAGCTGTCAGCGCACTTAATTAATCATATCTCACTGAATACCGAACAGATTCTCACGCGGTTTTTTTTGCTGCAAAGGTCATACATGTACCTATGATACAGGACACATGATTTAGCGTATTTTAATGGGATTATTTGGGAGTATTTAAAACTGGGAACATAATCCATGTTTGACAGCATAGACAAAACTAGTTTGATACAAGTTTAATGAGTTAAATATAGTTCACAGTTGACAGAAAAGTTCCATCAACAGCATTATTCACAGTCCACAGAAAGGTTCCATAAACATGTAAGTGAGATCAGTGCCATTCAGACATCTGAGGGGTATTCCAAGTAGGCCTATGTGGTTTAGTGACAAACTTGGGTAAATTGACTCAGAATAAGTTGTAAACCTCCCAGTAGAAAAGCTGTATGATACAGGAAACATGGTTGTGCGTATTTTAATATTCATAGTGGGCTTAACAGTAATAGAATATTCTGATATATGATATATTATAAAGTGATGACATCCAATATAAAAACTGGGAACATAACTAATCCACTTTTGACAGCATAGACAAAAACTGGTTTGATACAAGTTTTAATGAGTTAAATTTACAGAAAAAAATCCATTAACATTTTCAGTTCAGTGCCATCAAAAATAAAGTGATGAACAGACAATGGTGTGGCATAAAGGAAATGGAGTAACTGGGTTCAATATCAACAGCATTTGTTAGACAAGTTCCATAAATATTGTAAAGTGCAAGTTTGTAGGTTTGTTTCTGATCCTTAAAAAACAGACATTGGTTTGGCATAGTAAGTGTAACAGTTCATCAATTCAAGACAAAAAGGTGACTTGTCACTTGTACAGTGTCAATGGGTTCATCAACAGCATCTGTTATTTACAGTTCACAGAAAGGTTCCAGCCCCAATGAAGAGATTAAATAAAAAGGAATTAAGAAACATTTTAGAAACTGCTAAGATCAACCCGTTCATTGCAATCAGTAAAGAATCAGGGAGTGTCTTCACAGGCTCAGTGAGACAGAGTTACCGTCATGCAGTTGGTTCTATGATTTCGACAACTGGTGCATGTCATTTTGTATGTTCCCACCTTGCTAAAATTGCTTGGGTACACTTTGGCTGAGAACAAAAGTGCTTCAGACAGCAGGTGGGCAAATAAGATGGCATAGTAAACTGGGTAAACTCCATAAAAGAGGACGGAGTCAACCAGACGATGGGAAAATGGGACACAGAGTGGCGAATGCAGGTGATGAAGGTGGAGCTCATAAATCAAACATTCAGTCACAGTGTAGCAGATGCCCTGCAGTACTGCAATGAAGAGCTGCACCTTCCTCAGTTCCAGGGGGGTGAGGAGACCGTTCAGTTCATTCACAGTCTTCTTGAACAAGGCAGTTGTTCTGGAGAGGTACAAAATAATAAATAAATGAATGAAAAGGAATTTGAGAGGCATCTTATTCTTGTTAGGGTAAATGACATGTGAATAATACAGTGTTGGGCAAGCTACTTCGAAATTTTAGTGAGCTAAACTATCAGTTACTCTGCCATGAATAAAACACTACACAAAACTACCACCCAGTCAAATGTATTAGTAGCCTAACACAAACACAGCAGTAGGCTAGTTCACTACATAGGAAGCTACTTTAAATTGTGCTAATTTCACATGACAAGAAAAGTGTAGCTTGTCTGGCTAAGCTACTTGATAAATAAAGAAGTTGAGCTATTGAAAAGTTACTTTATTCAGGAAATAGTGAGGCTACCACCAACACACTTAGGCTACAAGTAGCAGCTAGCGATTGCCCAATAGGCTAGTCTGTGCCACTTGTGTAAAATTCGCCGGCCAAATCTAGTATGATTTATTTCTACAATAGCCTTCTTGTGTCAGTTGTAATCTAAGTCAGTGTTATGGAATATGACTTATCAAGTCTCAGTTCATAGCCGGGTGAACACCGAGTAAACATAGCCTAGCTAGATGGCTACGATTTTCATACAGTAATATCAAAGATTGCTCCTTCTCAGCTCTCTGGTAATATTCTATTCACAAAATACAACCAATAGTACGGTTATGTTAAATCTTACTTGTGAAAAGTAAATCCCCCGAGTATGGTCCGCCGATTTGAGAAGGAACATGCTGCACAGTGCTGTCATCTTCTGTCTTCTGCTGCAACGTAACGAGGAGTATGACCGGTCCAAGATGGCGGCCGCATTTCTTGTTTCCAGCAGCCAATGCGGCGTCTATGTATATTATGTCTATGGTGTCACGCCCCCCCCCCCCTGATCGAAGTACATGAAAGTCCTACGTCTACTTGAACTACTCGTGGCGCCACGCCCCCTCCCCCCCCCATCAACAGAGACCCACCCTCCCCATGTCCCATAGACCCAGCTTCATGAGAGAGCACAAATTCCATTATTTGAAACACACTGTTTTATTTATTCTAGAACCCTATATTAAATAATAATAACATAAACTAGAAATGCAATTCCAAGGAATTACCAGTGCATGAAAATGCTAAAGTTGTGATGTAAAATATCATGTATAGTTAAAACAGATAATACAGAGATGGTTACTACGGTGATGCTAGGATAGACATGGTGGTTGCATAGCTTAATAAAAGTTGATAGTTTAAAAGTAGACTGTTTAAAAGCTGAATGTAGATAGAAGTTTAATTTGAATGCCTGAATGTAAGGATTCAGGAAACACAATACCAGCTTTTTTGGCGAGCAGATAGGCGTAAATCACTGATCTGTTGATCTTTAACAGAGAAGGCTAGTTTTTGGCCACGTTATATTCAAATTTGACTATACAATACTCAGTGCTATACAGTGTATTATACAGTCTCTGCTCTGTTTCTATGGAAGTTCCAAAAATCAACGTTGTTCTATTAAGTGTCGTTAAACAATTAAATAGCATTCAACAGGTTGAAGCGGAGCTTTGATACCAACATTATCGATTAGTTTCAGTTTCTCTCGCGCAGACGCCTGCATTGAATGAACGCTCATACCCTACCACCACTTTATTGTATGGCTCCATGTTTAATGACATCGATAGCAGAAACGTTTGTTTTCTTTTTTTGTCGGTCCGCGGTATCTTGATTAACTGCGCAGCAAATTATCAGACGAAGCACCGGGCCTAATTTCACTCCACGACTCCGCGGACCCACATCAAAACAAAACTATTTCCTGATTGGTTGAGAAATCCTATTTTCTGATTGGCCGAAAGGTTAGTAACTGAACAGCAGCTCTGAACTGAATGAGCGCACAGACAGCAACGTTGTGTGACACGTTTGTAAAATATAGCCCTTAGAAATTTCTGTGCGGGCAAGTTAATAATTTTTTTTCGGAGTGAGAAATGCCATGTGTGGCGTGTGAGCGTGTGAAGTCATTGAAATGCGTGTGTCTGTCCATGCCCCTCGAACTTTTGAATCCTTGGGAAGACTATGGAAAGTCTCAGCTTTCTTTGTAGCCTAAGTTTCAACCTGGAACACTGCATTTACGACCGTGGCTCATTTTCGATATCCTTGAAGAACTGTCTGCTTTATAATTTCTGTGGAAGTAAATGAGCAGGCAGCTAAACTAATGTTTGTCTCATCTTCGCTCTCCATTCACGTTCCTGGGCTCAGAGCACCAGTGGGCTGGTCTGTATGTAAATTTTGAGGCGTGACAAATGTACAGGCCAGAGCCAAATAAGGTACCACCTGCGAGTTTGCGTAAACTCGCAGCTTCGTTTGGATTCGCCCGTTTTATGGCGGGAGTTTCGAATTGTGAGATTTGCATAGTAAGGAGGTGTCGGTGGGGTTTTGAAGTCCTCTGTATGTCCATTTCACCCACTGAACTATCAATATTCATCTATGACAAAGTAAACTCGGTTTTGCATTCTATGACCCCTTTAAACTATCAACTTTTATTAAGCTATGCAACCACCATGGCTATCCTAGCATCACCGTAGTAACCATCTCTGTATTATCTGTTTTAACTATACATGATATTTTACATCACAACACTACAGCACTACAGACCTTTCGCGAAGTCCCGCCCCCCTTAGTTACTGTTGCCAGAGTTAACTAGAACTTCAATGGCTCAATGGCAGCTGTAAGCCTCTTTGTAAAAGTTACAACCCAAGAGACTCTTTTACAGAGCCACGGACCTGATTTCATTTAGAATCCGTTGAACAACTCTAGTATGACGTATGACATGTATAAAGGAGACACATGTATAAAAATGAATAGCTTATCTAGGTTTATCTAGGTCACTGATATTAATAGCTAGCTGTGCTAGATAGACTTGTATGCATATTACAAGGGCACCAGGTCATGTCATGTAAGGAACATGGTACTGCAAATGAACGGAAACATAGCAGAGCGACTTCAACTTTATTAATTTATGGTGAACTACTGTGCACAGCCCCATGCTTTTCTGACGAGGCGATGCTAGCACGTTAGCAGCGGTTAGCTAACTATCCTAACGTTAGTTATCTACGAGTCTCCTCTAAGTGACAATCATATTATACACAATGCTGGCAGTGCTGATAACAATAAACGACCTTGTTTATCTTACTTACATTGAGTTAACTGTTTGGCTTAATCCATAGATGTATTGGAGCACTGTTTCATTGTGGTTTGGAGTAACCCTTTGTAGTGATGTAGTACTCGAGTCCGGTCTCGGACTCGAGTCCGGTCTCGAGACCAATTTCTGCTTTCTCGGTCTCGTCTCGGACTCGTTCCTTCAAAGACTCGGTCTTGACTCGGTCTCGGACCACAGTGGGAGGAGAAGGACTCGTAATTTCAGACCGAGTCCTCGAGACCAACGCATTTTTTATGTTCATATAAAAAACAGACAACACATAACAACAATAATAATAAAATGCAATGTTGACCGTCATTATTTGAAAATGACATCCCATGGTGCAATGCAAAGATACTGCCATCAGAGCCGTTTATTTATCTCTATGGCTCTGCTGCCGGTGAGTGTCTGTAGGTCAGCATAGTCCATATTAAGACGTTAAGACTGCTCCTCTAAACAATTCCCAATCTAGCTTAGTCTGTAGGCCTAACTGTTGATTATTAACTGGGGTGATATTAAATTATGAATATTAAAACTGAAATTTTTTTATGGTCTTGGTCTCGAATCGGTCTCGACTCCTAAAGGACTCGGTCTCGACTCGGACTTGCTTCTTCAAAGACTCGGTCTTGACTCGGACTCGACTGTATTTGAAAACCAACAGACTCGGTCTCGACCCTTCAAAGACTCGGTCTTGACTCGGACTCGGCATAGGTGGTCTCGTCCCCATCACTAACCCTTTGCTTAAAATAGGAGAGAGCTGGGAGGAGATAATTTAATCTAATTTAACATAATTACAAAAAAACATAATCAAGATTGAAAGCCAATTTCAATTCAATTTATTGTGCTTATAGAGCGCCAAAACATTACACATGTATGTGGCGCTTTACAGAATGCAGGCAATCAGAGAAAAAAAAGAAAAGAAAGGAAGAAAAGAAAGAAAGAAGGCCCATGGTTAACAGGGGCGAGGAAAAACTCCCTAGAATTGGAGATACATATAGGAAGAAACCTCGAGCAGATCCACGACTCAACCTGACCCATCTGCCTATGGTCAATACAGGACAGTAAGGTCTGTATACATGACAAATGATGATAGTCAGGTGTAGAGAATAGGACATGGTGTGAAAGTTACAAGAGGTGGGATGATTACGTATCCGGTATGATAATGCATTAATCCTGATTTTGTGACAGAAAGTTCAAATAGTTCAGTGTTTGAATTGTCCAGGGGAAGGGAGTTGTCAAGGGGCATGTGGTGGGTCGGCAGACGGGCCAGGAATCCGGGCAGAGTTGTCATAGGCAGGTGATGGGTCGCTAGGCTGTACGGGCCAGGAATCCAGATAGGGGGACAGTAATAGGGCAGTCGAGGATGGGACTTCAGGTGAGATGGGTGAGAGGAGGGCCAAGCACACGGATGGTTGATGACTGGTGATGATATACCTCACAAGTGAGGTACAGTAAGGGGGAAGAAAGAGAGATGTAGAGTGGGTTAGTATTACATCAAAATGGTTAATGTCAATAAGTAATCAGTGGGACTATATATTGTTACAGTATACCAGACTTTGGACTTTTGTGTTGTAGCCTATATTGTTTATTTTCTGTTGTGGATAACCGGCACGGCGGGTGTGTATTTGTGTTGTTGTTGGATGCACGTCTATTTTTGATTGATTTGGTAAGGAGTAAAGACGTGTGGCTTGAAACCTTGGTTATTGTCTTTATTTTTAATATTATTTGATATGGCTGGCGATAGCTTTGTTTAATTATTATTTAGTGGCAGGATTGATAGGCCTGCCTGGCGCCTGAACTTGCTTTTTCTTAGTGCCCGACTTAGCGCCATTACAGAATTGGCGCCTGAACAGGGACTAACGAGACTGATTAATGAACTGAACTTTCAACGGAACTCTGTTTCCTCGTCTCGCTTGTTGCGAGCACCTGCATACACCCTCATTCACATATACTCGTCCACACCTGAGCGCCTGCACACACTTGCGTCACATACATTCACATGAATGAACTCTGTGCTCTGGACGCTTCTGGAATTGTGGGGGCACTTATGTAAAAAAAAAAAAAGACAAAATACTGTTGAATTGAGCTGTGCATCCTCTGCTATGCTATGTTGAATTGTTTATTCATGCTGTGCATTCTATGTTGTACTGCTATGCTGTGTGATGTGCTGGTTTTGCTATTTTGATGTGTTGCAATGTTATGTATTTAAACTGTTTATTGATGTGCTGAAATGCATAGTCAGGTCTGTGTTAACTTATTGTTGCCACACTGCTGAAATTTCTTGTGCCTATTGCTTAAGCATTTGCATATTGGGTTTATCTGCCCTTTTGTGGGTTGTTGATTTTCAAGTGGGCACC
Organism: Alosa sapidissima; assembly: GCF_018492685.1. NCBI lineage: Eukaryota > Metazoa > Chordata > Actinopteri > Clupeiformes > Clupeidae > Alosa > Alosa sapidissima. The sequence goes on along the minus strand of NC_055965.1, from coordinate 1,142,095 downwards.
TTTTTTTTTCACTACACACACAAACACAACACCTGACACAAACATACCACACAACAACATTCTACTTCAGTTTTATTAACACAACATTTCATAACACACAACAAAACTTGCAGTGCATGGTGCACAGTAGACCGCAGCAATGGCAGACTCAGAGAACCGGGAAATGGCAGAACAGGAAAATCAACCCGAAGTTACTATGTCTCTACCAACACAAATCACGTCACTCCTTGACATACAGACCCCTCAAGTTACTCACCAAGTGCACCTTCAGCTCTCTAGTACCACTGTTGCTGGAGACCATCTACCTACAGCATCCCCTATGTTGGCCGATGAGCCGTCCAATCTGTACCCCGATGCACCCCCATCGAATCTCCATTGAATGCACTCTTAAACCCCTCTTTATCATGGTTCTACAATATGTCACTGCAGCAAGACTTACCATTGGAGCTTCCAACGCCAGCGGGCACTGGCGTTAAAAACCCCTGACCACTGGGACTTGCTCTTTGAAAAAGTGAAAAACCAAGAGTCTCAAATGAGTGAACTGTCCAAACAAGTGTTGAGGACTAGTGGCCCCTGCACGGGCCTATTATCTGGGCCCGAGCCCGGCCCTGGCCCGAGGGGGTGGAGCGCCAGCCCGGCCCAGTCCGACAGGTTTTCAGAATTCTCAGGCCCGAACCCGTATCAAGCCCGACTTTTTTTTTTTTTTTTAACCTCCCAATAACAATGTTTTAGCGTGATAGAACGCTATATTCATTGGGTGCGTTCGTAAATGTAATCTGCCGCTCTGAAAATGGGATAACGCTCTGCAGTTAGAAAAAAACAGCATTCTATTTTTCTGTGAATAAACAAACGTTTCTGACAGATCAAAGTGGACATAAAAGAGCATGTTAAAATATGGGCTCATGTTTCGAACAGCAGCTTGAGAACTAGTAGTGGAGTTGTTTAAATGATTATTTCGTTTTTTTTAAATGAGCGCACAGCAAATCCAAACATAAGGTAGGCTACAAAAACCAACAAAACGCTTAAACCTTATTACAGTGTTTATTAGTAGGCTAAACGTAGCAAAAGCCTATCAATATTTTTCTTCTTAATAAAGACAACAACTCTTGCCTGGGTGTCCGCCACATGACCGTTCAAAATGTCTCTGGAGATGTGATGAACCTGTTTTTTTGCTGTCATATGACAGAACAGCTTTGCATAAAACACACTGAACAAACCCGGTTGGCTCATCTTGAAGGGTTGCAATAAGATGAAACTTAGTCCAGAACGGAGCTTTTCCCTTGGTGTTGTTCACTCTCTTCAATTCGCCATTTTCAATCTTTTTCTTTATGTCGTTCTCCATGTTTGTGGTGGGAGTCGGGAAGTTGCGCGAATCGGATGTGTAAGTGTAGGCCTACAGAAGGGAGGTGCAGGGCAGAGCAGCTGCTGCTGCGTTCAAGTGTTTCCATTTAAACACAAAATAGTTCTTTAATTAGCAGTTTTTTTTTTTTAAAAGAAATGAATTCAATTGAAAAATAAAAGTGCCCGAGCCCGGCCCGTGTCCGAGGTAATTATACGGTCATCGGCTCGAAGCCCGGTCCTCGGGCTGTCGGGCCCCTAGGGCTCAAGTGCAGGGCTCTATTGAGGAGTCGTTTTCACCTGGAAGGAAGACTGCAGAATATGTTTGACAATGCACAAATGCAATTCACCAAAGTCAATGCAACACTTGCTGACACTAAACAAAAAACAGAGAGTGAATGGGATAACTTGCTAAAGGGCATGAAAACCATAATCACAGAGGAAATCAAAAGTCAAAATGCTACACAACTTTCTGAAATCCGATTCATGGTTGAACAGTTGCAAATGGAGGTACAGCAGGAGATCTCGTCCCAGAGAAGAACATTTGCAGCAGATTGCACACACCTGTCACAAAACATGGACACTTGTGTTAGACTCACCAACCAACTGAGCACCACATTAGCACATCTACCCACACATATCACAAAAGAATACAACATACTTACCAATAAGATACAGGAGCTTGAAAAAAGGATGGAGCAACATCTTTTAACCGCTTCTCCACTTACCAAGCTGCCAGTCATGCACTCTGCAGCAACAGCCACTCCAGCTTCACTGCCAGTCTCCATGGCCACCGTTCCACCTACTGGAGTTAAGTCTGACCATCTGAAAGTCCTGAAACTGTCATTCCCTACTTTTGGTAAAACAAATGATCCAGACCCTGTTCTCTACCTCTCCAAGTGTCGGGACTTCTTAGCCATACACCCTCTAACAGACACAGAGATTCTGGCAGCCTTCAGATCCGCTCTGCACAGCACAGCTAGAGACTGGTGAGAGATCGCCATGACCGAGGTCCTTACATGGGCCCAGTTTTTAAAAAAAAACGTTTCTGACTGCCTTCTTGTCCGACGACTATGAGGAAGAACTCACAGACCGTGTGCGAAACCGCAAAAAAAAAGTGAATGAGTCCATCCGTGACTTCTCTTTCTCATATCGTGCCCTGTGTAAACAATGGAAACCCACCATCACTGAGGCAGAAATCGTTAAAATGATTCTGAAGAACATAAAACCACAGCTGGCTACCTACTTACATGGTCGTTCCCAAAATGTTAAGGAGCTGGTCAGACTAGGTCATCAGCTGGAAAAAGACCTAGAACAACTGTCGCGGCCCTTTAACAGGACTATAGGCCAATGAACTCCCCCCAGACTCACAAACCACAGAAATTTGAAAAGGCAACACTTTTATTATTAACAGGCACTAAATTCATAAACAGAGTTCTCTGCCACTGATCTTAAAATGCTCTAACAAGGAAAACTACATAGGGTGGTGGGACAGGCATGGACAATGGTAACTAAGTTACACAAATAGCAAAAACATATTTTAAAAGGTTAACCGCCAAGTGAATAATAGTTCAAGTTGCACACTAAATGTATCACACATAAACCAACACACTCATGGGCCAATAAAAGTGACGCAAGCACAAACCGCACACCACTCAGGTTACACTACGACACACTCCTTGTCCAGCTCACCCACAGTGCTTCCTGTCCAGCATTAGGTAGCAGCAGAATCCGGACGGACAGACAGACAAACAGATAACAGAAGAAATGTCCACTGGTCAGCTTCCCCTGCCGACCAGAAAAAAAAAGAAAAACAAATAGGCCTACTAATAATCCAATCGGGAGATCATGGAAATCCAGCCGAGGCCAATGCCGGAGTGGATCCTGCTCCGGATTGGTGTAGACGTCATAAGTCCCTCCCCTTGACCAATCGCCTCGCTCCCAGCCGCTGTGAGTCTCAGACACTCGTGGTCTCCCAGGCAGGTAAACACGGAAGCGGTAGGCTAAGGCAAAAAGTGCTGTCAACAATCTGTGGGCTCATAGGCCTACAACACACCATCTCAGGGCTAGATTAGGCTACAGAAATACAACTTCCCTCAACGGAATACTTGCGTGCGTTGAGGTGAAGAGCCTCCTTCATTCTCTCTCTCTTCCTCCCTCCAACTCGTAGCCGCGCTGCTCCGCTCCTGCACTGTAAACAGCCAACAACGCTCATCAGCTGAGCTGCCCCAGCTGAGCCGCCTTCCATGGGGTCTCCTCTCACCTCACACACGTTCACCTAATATCCCCATTGCTCAGGTGGAAGCAATCGGTTAATCAACCAATGCCTTATAGCTTCCCATTTCCCACAGGTGTCCACAATCTCTGTCCATTACACAAATCACCCCAGCCATTGTCCCACAGGCATGCACATTGTTCATTTCAAGTAAATGCATCAAACAGCACATGTCAACTACCCCAGTCCTTGCAAATATTACAGTCTTCATAATTAATCACATAATTCCATAAAAACAGCCTATTCACATGGTACACACGACACAACAATCTCTGAATGAAACTTAACACAACACTCGAGACAAGAACACACAGAGGGGAAACACTCCCAAACATACTGACACAGACACACTGATTACCTGCTGGTGCTGCAAAGGGCAACACCTCCCTGGTTCTTGCCCACAATACCAAGCCTCTGGAGGCTGCCAAAACACACACCATCCCAAGAACAATCCTCGACCACCCAAGCCGGCACAGCAGAGCAATGGAAGCATCAGCCTCACAGTCTCACATACAGAAAACGTAATGGCAGGAAACTCCTTCAATATCCCACGACAACTGGTAGTCACCATCAATGTTGGGCCGTGGAATGGCAGAGCTATTGTGGACACAGGGGCTAGCTACACGCTCATCCATGAAGTGGTCTGGAAGGCTCTCAAACGGCCCAAGGAAGATTTGAAGTCTTGGATTAGTGGACCGCTCTTCCTGGCCAATGGCAAGAGTGAAACACCCCTAGGCAAAGTCGAAGTGACCGTCAATCTAGGTGAAGTTGCATGCACTTACGATGTGGCAGTCCTAACCCCAAAAGCTCTGGCCTACAAAGTGGTGCTTGGACTTGACTACTTGGTCCACAGCGGCTTGCAGATCCACGCAGCTGACTATCAGTACAGTTTCAAAGGAAGACCCGAGAGATACCTGTTCCAGCAGAATGATGCACACACCACACTACACAATACACCACACACGACTACCCTTATGTCTTGCATACCTCCTCCTTATACCAGTAGAGCCGGTGAAGCTTACTGCTCAGGATTACATTGATCTTGCAGTCGAGGATGCTGAGGTGGAAAACTGGGAGAAGGCTGGTCTAAGACAACTACTGGAATCGAAGCCAGATCTATGCAGTCTAAAACCAGGACGAACTGACTTGCTGAAGCACAGTTTCCACACCACCAGTGAAGTACCCATCAAGCAAAAGCCGTACAGGAAATCAGAAAAACGCCAGCTCGTAGAGCAGCACCTGAAAGAGATGCTTGATGAAGGAGTGATTGAGCCATCATATTCTGGGTGGACTTCACCAGTCGTTCTTGTTCCAAAAAAGTGTGGAACGTTCAGGTTCTGTGTCAACTACAGAAAGCTAAATGCTGTCACAGAGACCGACGCATACCCACAGCCGAACATAAACGAACTCCTAGAATGACTTTCTGGTTCCACAATCTTCTCTACGCTAGACTTAAACAGTGGCTATTGGCAGGTCGCCATGGACCCTGCAAGTGTGGCGAAGACCGCATTCGTTTTTGAACGTTTCAGTTCAGAGTCATGCCAATTTGGCTTAAAGAACGCCCCAGCCAGCTTCCAACGCTTAATGGACCTGGTCTTGGCCGTCTTGAAGGGAAAAGTGTGTCTAGTTTATCTCGACGACATTGTGATTTACTCACCATCCGTGGAACGCCAGTTCCAAGACCTTCATGCCGTTCTCGAAAAGCTTCACGTAGCAGGTCTCACCTTGAACCTGAAAAAGTCAAAATTCTGTATGAGAGAGATCAAGTACTTGGGCCACATTGTATCTGCCAAAGGAATCACTGCAGACCCCACAAAAGTGGAGGCCATCAAGGCCTACCCGGCTCCAACATCTGTCAGCGGTTTCTTGGCCTAGCGGGATGGTACCATCGTTTTGTACCCGGTTTCTCCCAAATTGCAGAACCACTCAACGCTCTCAAGAAGAAAGGCCATGTCTTTCAATGGGATGAGTAGTGCGAGAGCGCTTTCCAAACCTTAAAAGACCACCTAACGTCTCCACCTGTCCTTGGTTACCCTGACCTAGCCCTTCCATTCTTCGTTTACACTGACGCCAGTGACTTGGGACTTGGTGGCATCCTGACACAAAAGAAAGGGATCGGCCACGAAGAGGTCATTGCTTTCGCAAGCCGAAGCCTGAACAAGCCAGAAAAGAACAACTCAGCAACTGAGAAGGAATGTCTTGCGGTTGTCTGGGCACTCGAAAAATGGGAGCACTACTTGGAACCAAAAATGTTTACCGTAGTGACCGACCATGCCTCCTTGCAGTGGGTCTTCAACAGCACCAAGACCTCCAGTCGTCTCCTTCGCTGGGCTCTTTTCCTCCAAAAATTCAATTTCATCATTGAATATCGCAAAGGAAAACTCAATGTGGCACCAGACGCTCTTTCCCGATCTCCTGTTGGACCTTCATGCTTGCTGGCTGTAAGCCAAGAGGAGCCGCAGGATTTCCCCTTCCCCTCCATCACTCTGTGGGAAGAACAGCACAAAGACCCCCAGATACAGACAGTTCTGGAAGACCTGGCAAGAGGCTGTAAAGAGACGGAGGATAAATATGCAGTGCTGGATGACATGCTGTACAGGAAGATCAAACAGGACGACAAGCATCACTTTCATGTGTGGATACCAAAAACACTGATATCTCTACTACTGACCGCATACCATGACTCCCCCTGGTGTGGACATCAAGGAATGTTCAAGACTTACAAGCGCGTTCAAAATGTGGCTTACTGGCCAAAGATGTGGGATGAAGTCCGAACCTACGTCCGCGCCTGTACAGTCTGCCAAAAACACAAAGGTGAAAGCCAAAAGAAAAGTGGAAAACTTCAACAGACAGCCGTAAGCTACCCCAACAAGATGCTTGGAGTAGACCTCATGGGGCCTCTACCCCGCAGTTCGAGCAGACACGAACATCTCCTTGTCCTGGTCGACTATTACACCCGCTGGGTAGAACTGTTTCCATTACGCACAGCCTCCGCTGCCGTGGTCGCCCGCATTGTACGTGACGAAATACTTACCCGCTGGGGCGTGCCTGACCACATTCTGTCTGATAGATGGCCTCAGTTCGTTTCCAACATGTTCAAGGAACTCTGCCAGACCTGGAAAGTCACTCCCACTCCCACGAACCTGACCGAGAGGGTCAATAGAAACCTGAAGTCTATGATTGCGTCATATGTCTCAGACAATCACAAAAAGTGGGACCAATACTTACCTGAATTCCGATTCGCTCTCAACTCCGCTGTCCATGAGACCACTGGAATTACTCCCGCTTAGTTACACCTGGGAAGGAGACTGCGTAGTCCCATGGACAACCTCCTCAGAGGACAGAACCTCACCCCTGACGACGCCAGATACAATGTTGTGCAACACTTAGCAGACCTGCAAAAGACCCTTGTTTTGGGATGTTTCCCTCATGCAAGCATCATACACTGATAGAATATTTATATGCTATTTAATTACATTTAATTTGAATGCCTGAATGTAAGGATTCAGGAGACACAATATCAGCTTGTGGGAATGGTAAATGGCGGGTCAGATCATGCGTAAATCACTGATCTGGAGATCTTTAACTATCTTTAACTAAGACTAATAGCTTTTGGCTGACTTTAATACTTAATGCCAAACAGTGTTTTATATAGTCTGTGCTCTGTTTTTTATGGAAGTTGCATAAATCCACGTTGTTCTATTAAATGTCGTTTCATAATTAGCCTTCCAATAGGTTGAAGCTTAGCTTTGCTACCAACGTGCACACGCATGCATTGAATAAACGCTCATACCACGACTTAATTCTATGCCTCTATGTTTGATGACACCAAATTAACAAGTATTTCCTACTAATTGCAGAAATGTTTGTTTTCTTTTTCTGTCTGCGGCTCCTTGACCAATTGCGCAGCAAATTATCAGACGATGGCCCGGGAATAATTTCACTCTGCAGACCATTGTCCACATTGCGGACCGCGGACCATAGTTTGACAAATGGTGACCTGCATGCTGCCATATTAAGGCCTTTTTTACGGTGTGTTTTAGCCGGGTTTTTTGTGTGGAAGGCTCTGTAGAAATCTGGCACCCTATTCAACGAAGTTAAACTGAAAGAGCGTGCTGCTCAGACACCAGAATGAACGAGTTCACAGTGACGTTCAGCAGTAGTAGCCTAATACATTACGTTCAGTTCATGTTTGCTCAAAATACTGTAACATCGGCGCAAAAGACAGTGTTAGCGTTCTCCCGCGCAGGGCATCCTGGGATACGAGAGCGAACATTTGGGGGGTTTATGTTGTTATTCTCCTAAGTTATGAGTGTAATGTTAGCGTCTTTATTGTAACATGTTTCCCTTTTAGTTCTCCCTCGTGTGTGATCCTTTTTGTGTGGGGGGCTGCGTCCTCCCCTGTATGTGTAGTGTGTGTGTCTGTTTGACCTGCCCCGTGTGTATTGTGTTCTGTATCTTGGTGTGTCTTGGTCTTGGTCTGTGTGCTCTCGTTCTCAGCTAATAAACCTTTTGATTGGACAACTGTGTGTGTCGCTATCAAATCGTTACATTGGTGTCAGAAGCGACTTTCGAACATGGCCTCCGCCCAGCGAGAGAAGCTGGGAATGGAAGACCATACCACTGGGTGGAGGCCCACGCAAGAGGATCCAGAGAGAGCTCTTGTAAGGGCTACTAAAAAGCTCGGGGCCTTCTATTGCTACTGCCGACGGAGGAGAGTAGCTATCGTCTGGAGCTGCCTGCGGCCGTGGGAGAAGATCTTGCCGGAAGAGGGGCCTGAAGAAGCGTTCGCGGGGAAGACGACGCTGGCCTGGGCGCTGACTCCACGGCGAGCCGCGACGCGTGAGCAGAGCCGAGGGAGTGCGGCGAGGAAGAGGTTCCTAGACGATGGACGGTTGGCGGAGCCCCTGAGGGCAGCGAACTCACGACGATGGGGCAGCTTCGACGGAAAGGCCCTCTGAACTCTGAACTTTAAAACTTTTGGGTGCGTGTGAGAGGCACTGTGCTGTGTGGGCGCCCGTTCTAGTTGGCCTGTTGGCCGGCGCCTTTAAAGAAAGTTCATTGTGGGGAGTTCGTTAGCATGGCCATCTCGGGGGTCGTGCCTTCGCTGAGGCCGCAAGGGAGTGGAACGGGCCGGGAGCAGAGCAGGACGGCTCTGCGAGGAGGCAACACGAGGAGGGACGCCGAAGACGGTAGCTGCAGCGGGAGAGCTCAGCGCGGTCCGGTTGCTGCGGAGTCGGTGCCTGTCTGTCCTGGTTGGTGAAACGATGGAGCGGAGTGGCGTTGGTGCAGCTTCATCTGACCCCCCTCGAACCCCGGTGCTTGGTACAGTGTCGACGGTTGAAAAGGCCACCTAGGGCCCTGCCAGGAGAGGAGGAGTGCTGCGGTGACACGCCGCGGAAAGTGCAGCCTGAGGGCGGCTGCTGAGAGGGAGCTGGTGACGAGCGGGTCGGCCACGTGGCTGCTAGCACGCCCGTACTGGATTGCTAGCAGCATGGCGCCCCGTTGAGTGAGCTCCCCAGTTGAGTTGATCCCCAAGGGAAAATTCAAGGGTCTCAGTAGCATACAGACATCACACACAACATGCACTTACAGCAGAAATGGTAAACATAAGTATAAGTATAAACATATAACTAAACTCCACTGTACAATACAGACAGTAGAAGATAAGAGAGATAATAAAACTAACAAAACTAAATACTAAATACACTATATAAATTAAATTAAGAAAGTCCAATGTGCTTGAAGGTGATCAAGCATAAGACGCTTGTAGTGACACGGCCCGGGACTGGTAAGGTGCTAAAGGGAGTGAGTGTCATGGTGAAGGTGCAAACAGTAGTCCAACCATAGTCCTTAGTTATGTGTGCATGGCAAGGTTGCTCAAGAGAGTGAGTGGTAAAGAGAAATTTTGTATTATTTTTGTTTTCTTCGATCAGCAAGAAATAGTAGGTTGACTTAGCCTCGTTGAGTGTTTTTTTGTAGGTGATAAGGTTATCTTTCCATGCTTGGTGAAAAACTTCCAATTTAGTGGTACGCCATTTTTGTTCAAGTTTACGCGCTGTTTGTTTGAAGGTTTTTGTCTGTGTGGTATACCATGGAGGACACCTTACTTGTTTTCTTATTCTTATTGAGTGGTGCTACTGAATCAAGGGTTGAGCGTAATGAGTTCATCACATTATCAGTTAACAAGTCGACCTCGGCTGGATTAAGGAATGGGCCTTCTGATACCACATGAGTCCGGAATGGGGCAAGCGTAAGCGAAATTTATCTAGAAAGCCTGCATTAGTTTTTTCAGATAGGCCGCGGCTGTAGTATTCAGCTAAATTAGGTACTGCATATTGTAATGTCATTGTAAAAGTAATTAGATGGTGGTCAGTTAAGGTCGGGTGTTGTGGCAAGATTGTTAACTGCTCTATGCTTATGCCGTATGACAAGACTAGATCAATAGTATGGTTATCTCGGTACACTTTCCACTGGCCATTATTTAGATTGTAGGCTATGTTTAGAGGGGAATAAAACCATATCTATCTACAGGAGTTCAAAATTAGAAGTAAGTACACCCAAGCCCAGAATCGTGACAGAAAGTGTGTAGTATTTTGGTCATATCTCACAGCCCTAATGTGATCTGATACAAAGAACTTCTAGATGGAAGGAAACAAGTTCCTGAAATTCCCCAGACATTTTTGGACAAGGTATGCTTCACACCCATGCGACAGCTATGTTCTTGGGTGGGTCTTAAATGAAGATGGCAGAGCTTGGCAAGCTTGTTTTTCAAGTTTTTGCTCTTTATAAAGGATAGGGACTTCTGTGCCTTACTTACTGTGAGATTCACTTTGTTAACCATGGACATGGACACAGGTTACAGGCAGCGCTTGCCCACTGGCTTTGCCATATTCACATCAATACCAGACATGTTTTATCTGCTAGAGATCGTAAGTTCTTCTTCATTCTTTCAGACAAAACATTGTGCTATTGTAATGATGAATTAATAATAATAATAATAATAATACATTTATTTTATATAGCGCCTTTCTCAAACCCAAGGTCGCTTTACATAGTAGGAAGGCAAGGAAACACAACAACAAACAAACAAAACAATACAACAAAGACAAGTTATCTGTATGGAGCTATGTGTTGGCTGTGGAGGAGAAGTGATCATTAAACAGAAAGGTCTTGAGATGTGCTTTGAAGAATGGAAGATAATTACATTTTCAAGCCATGTATGAATATGCCTAAAAACGTATTAACTGTTTGTAAATATTATAAATGCTGAATATGGAGTTTTTCATTAAGTACTAAAGATACACAAATGTCCAGTCTTTCCATAATTTACTAATGGGTTAATTTGCTCTCTGTTGCATTATTTCAGAAAAGTATATTTTTTGAATGTATGGTACAATTTATTGTGAAGAAACAGGGAGGTTTTGTGGCAGTACTTGGTATTATTTGGACAGTCAAGTTCAGTTTATAAGGCAGATTTCAGGTGGGTGATGGACCACTCCCATTGACTCACCCCTAGTTGAATTACCATCCTAACAAGCTAGCCCAGTTTGGCATGATGGTGACCAAATAACAATAGGGACAAAATAGCATGGGGGCGGTGTCCGTACATGGATTAAACATAGTCGTAGACTACAAGACAATTTTAATAAAAAAAATAATAGGCCTAATAGTTTTAAATAGAATTTTAGATAATTGTTTATGATAATTGTTTATTACAGAATGATTGAAGGTAGCATTGTGACAATAAAGTATTACTTATTTTTAACCTCTCTCAGGTCTTTGGTGGTCTGGTCTGGACTCTGGTGGCATCCACATTTATTGAGCCTCATAACCCTCAGGCATGGGTGATGACAGTGTCCGTTTTCTGTTTCTGTATGACTCTCATCTGGATGTTTGTCTTTATCTGTGGAACACACCACAGCAGCCATGGATGGGCAGCAGCGGTAAAACAACATTTATACACTATATCACTGTGAAGTGTACATCTACACATTCTAGAACATGTTTATGCTTGCACTTAAGTACCTTCAACTTAATATTGTACAACCTTAATTTTAAAGCAACATAATGTATATCTTATTGGAATGAATTTGTCCAGTTTGACAGTATGTGGTAAAGGAGTGAACACATCTATCATTTCAAATACACAAGGATGTATTCTAGAGCAGGTTTTGTTAAAAATCATGTATTCAGAGGGCTAAATATGTCACCACTTTTCTCCTTGTAAGCTAATAGCCTATTAAAAGTTATTTGAAATGAATATACAGCATTGAACTGGTATAGCAAATTAATAATAATAGGTTCTTACAGTTTGTGCTGTTAAAAGTCTGGCCATACAAATAATTGTTTGTGCTGTTAGTCATTGGCTAATGTAGTGTCTGCAGTCTGTGTTGCATATTCTTCTGAAAATGTGGGCATTCTGCTCATAGGCAGATATGAGAATGTCTTAAATGGAGAGGAAGTGGGGTAGTTTTCTAATGTGTGTTCATGGTGACTCATCATTTCTGAACTTGACTGATGATGGCTTTTTATAGTAGTTTGGCAAGTGCTGAACTCATAGTGAAATAACCCAGATCAGCTGCATGCAACCAAAATTTCAGTTTACCATCTCAGAGTAAATCAACCCAGAGAGACAGAGTTTGTTAACTACTTCATCCTTTCTGGAATACCATCCAGGCTATTCACTATGATCTGTGTAACTGTTTAAGCACACAACAAAACAAAAGTGTTGTTTGTATTTGTAAGGCAAATAATAGCTTTAAGCTAGTTAGCTATAGTCTAGTAAATTTTATATTCTGTGTTCAAATGTGTTGAAAAGTTTTTGCTTTTTCACCTTTGCTTCTTGGTAAAGGACGTGTTCTACCACTTCGTGGCAGCGGTCCTCTACCTCAGTGCTGCTGTCCCTTTGGCTAAAGTGACCATTGACATGGGAGATATCTCTCCAAGAAATACCACCCAGGATAAATACTACAAAATGAACATCTCATCTTCCGTAAGGCTTAACGAACGAACACATCCAAATAAATGAGATTCTCTGTATTTTCCCTGTTTTGGATTGAATTCACAATGTTGTTTTTCCCTCATCTAGGTGTTTGCCTACATTGCTACACTACTCTATTTTGTCCATGCCATATTCTCTGCCATTAGATGGAAGAGCTTCTAGAGAGTAAGTGGATTTAAGTGTGTTTAATTTAAAATGATGGTATACAGTAGGTCGAAGCAGGGAGATTTAGAGTGTGCCTGTGGTTGTTAGTTAGAGGTGCCAGTGCACATTTCATACAATTCATACCCCTTTTTCTTCTTTTCAAGGTCTTGTCCTGGCAGGAACTTCTGTAGGACGTCAAAGCATTGAGCTGAAAATTGTTTAGATCTACATTGTAACACAATTCAATTGTATAAATTTCTTCATTTATTCAGCTGCATGCCTCGGTGCAGTTAATATCATGATTTATGTAAAACACATGAATTGTATCCTTATTTTTGTAAAAACAGACAAATGATATAATTTAAGTAACAGGTTTTATGAAATAACATTTTAGATGTATGCCAAAACATTGTGTGTTATCTAAATTTGCCTTTTCATGTAGGATGAAATAAAATCAAAATCTTAAAATATCCTAGTTGTTCTTGGATAAATGCAAAAAATTTTCCCAGTGAAAACGTCATCATTCACTTCATGTGGGAATAAGACGTTGGAAACTGGGGGAAGATTTTGCTAACTGAGTTGCCCAGTTGGGGGCTCTTCGTCACTTTTGTTGTCACGTTGTAGTTCATTTGTTGCCCTTGTGGACTTTCATGTCCAACCATTTTAATATGAACTTGGGAATTTCCGTTTTTGTCACTCAAAAGCTGCATATCCTTCTTTCACAAGCCTCTTACATCATATCTTGAAGCAAATACAGTTATATTAATAATGCTATAACCTTTGTTGTGACATCCATGTTTTTCACAAATTCCGATGGTAAAGCACATGAACACTCACAGTGGGAAAAATAAGGTAATCATGGGGACGATCCCTGATATTCCCAGGTGGCATCAAGGGACCATAACAGCTGTAGAGAGAGAGTTAAAGGGATATTCCACCATTTGGGGAATTACACTCATTTTCCACCTCCCCTTGAGTTGAACAATTGATTTTTACCTTTCTCAAGTTCATCCAGCCGTTCTCTGGCTGGCGATACCACTTTTAGCTCCAGCCTAGCATAGATCATTGAATCAGATTAGACCATTAGCATCTCGCCTGCTAGCATCATGTTTAAAAGTGACTAAGATTTCCGGTAATTTTCCTATTTAAAACTTGCCTCTTCTCAAGTTAGAAAGTGTAATAAAACTAATGGAAAAAGAAACATGGTGATTTTCTAGGCTGATTTGACATGGAACTATACTCTCATTCAGGCGTAATAATCCAGTCACTAACCATTTGTCTGCTTTCCCCAAATGGTGGAATATCCCTTTAAATGTATGGCGACAATGGTTTATTAAAACAGCATTACAGTACGTCAACGTCAGCTGGTATGTCCAGCCGTCTTTTCTACTTCCTCCCAGCTGACTCTGGCAGATCGTGTGGATAGTCCCTCAGGCGCAATCTATTTTTATAATAAATAAATATGAATTACAAATAATAATAAGAAGGTGATACCTAATGAGTAGCAGAATGAGTGAAAGAGTTTGTCCTGCTATATTCCCCTAAATGTTAGTAATCAAGGATCTTTGGTGTAATGGAATGAGCACTTACGAAATCTGACTTCCGGTATGACGCGTTTAACCCACTTCAAAGACTCATCTCTCTGTTTGTCTCTTGTCTCTGACCTAACCTCTGTCTGGCAGGCCAGTGAACCATTCTCCTTCTTCTGTGTTTTTTTTTTTTTTGGCAGTTTACAAACAGAGTGCATTAGCGCCATCTGCTAGACTGAGGTGTGATGGCAAGTGCACCCAGTAGCCTCGTTCTGGCTTACAATGGCCACTGGATGAATAAGGTGAATTCTCTCACACAAACATATGGGCATTTGTGGGCGTTTTTTGGCCGGTCACCAGGTACGCCATACTGTTGGAGGTGCAAATAAAGGCTGCTTCGCCATTGCGATCTCATAGTAGGGCTCAAATGTTATAAAAGTATTTTGTTGTGTTTCATTGTAATGAAACGGTTGAGTGGCACATGTAGATGCAGCGACTCCTTGCTTCTCCTGAACGTGCAGTGTTTTTTTGTTGTTAAAATGTGTTTTTCGGAATGTTTATCGCATGAAACTACGTCGGAACGCATGTACAGCAGACAGCAACTGTTGCAGATACGGAAGGAAAACAACAGTATCGATGTTTTGGACATAAAAACAGAGACGCTGGCTGAACTGGGAATACTTCGCCTGCCTACCACAACATCGGACCCGTCTGCTTCACCTGGCCGGCGTCACCGCAAGCGGTGTGCCAGGACAAGGAAGAGAGGCAAGCGAGCTGGCGTCGGAACAAGGCTAGCAGCCAACCCAACTCGCCCAGCAATACCATCCATATTCCTGGCAAACGTAAGATCACTGGACAATAAGATGGACGACATTCGGTTGCTAAGATCAGCAAACAAGACAGTGAGTAACTGTTGCGTGACTGTTATCACTGAATCATGGCTCAACGATAACATCCCCGACTCTGCTATACACCTGGAGCAGCTAATGTGCTATCGAGCTGACCGAGCCCTAGCAGACAAAAGACGTGGTGGAGGAGTTTGTGTTTACACACATGATGCTTGGTGCCGAGACGCTACGGTAGTACACAGACACTGCTCTCCACTGGCGGAGTTTATGATAATTAAGTGCCGACCCTTCTACCTCCCCAGGGAATTCACCGCGATTCTGCTGGTCGCGGTGTACATCCCCCCCAGCAACAAAAACAGTGACAGAAGCATGGCACTGAATGAGCTGTATCGGGCCGTCAGTGAACAATAAAGTGAACACCCGGATGCCTTCACAATCATCGCTGGAGACTTCAATCACGCCAATCTCAAAACTGTACTACCAAAATTTCACCAACATGTAAACTTCCCAACAAGAGGACAAAACACCCTGGACCTTGTTTACACCCCACAGAAAGAAGCCTACAAAGCCAAACCCCTCCCCCACATTGGGCAATCAGACCAGATTAGCATCCTGCTGCTGCCCCGATACAGACAAAGAGCAAAAGTCACCAAACTGGTTCTGAAGGAGGTGAGAATGTGGCCGGAGGGGGCCGTCTCACAACTTCAGGACTGCTTTGAAACAACAGACTGGGATATCTTCAAAACAGCTGCCACCCACAACAACCACATTGACATTGAGGAATACACAGACACTGTGACCTCCTACATCACCAAATGCATCGATGATGTTACAGAAATAAAACACATCACCACTCGGGCCAACCAGAAGCCATGGCTGACAGGAGACGTCCACAGACTGCTGAGGGCCAGAGACAAAGCCTTCAGAGCTGGAGATGTAGCTGGCCTAAGAACAGCGAGGGCTAACCTGTCCCAGGGCATCAGGAAGGCAAAAAAGGATTACACAGACAAAATAACAACACACTTCAAAGACAGCAGAGATGCACAGAGCCTATGGCATACAGGCCATCACTGACTACAAGCCTGCGCCACGGAGCTGTGAGAACAACACCTCTCTGCTAAATGACCTGAACAGTTTTTTCGCCCGTTTTGAAGTACAAAATGACACTCACCCACAGAGAACCCCACCTCCCCCCCACGACCAACCCCTGTACCTGTCCTCTGCCAGCGTGAAGAGGACACTAGCCACCATTAACCCACGCAAAGCAGCAGGCCCAGACAACATACCAGGACGAGTGTTGAAGGACTGTGCAGAAGAGCTGAAGGATGTTTTTCAGACATTTTCAACACCTCTCTGGAGCAAGCAGTCATCCCATCACTTTTCAAAACTGCCACCATCATAACCGTGCCAAAGAAATCATCACCATCATGCTTCAGTGACTACCGTCCTGTAGCACTCACGCCCATAATCATGAAGTGCTTCGAACGGCTAGTCATGTCACACATCAAAGCCACCCTACCCCCCACCCTGGACCCCTTCCAGTTTGCATACCGAGCCAAACGATCCACGGAGGATGCAATCTGCTCTGCCCTCCATCCAGCCCTCACCCACTTAGACAATAAAGACTCATATGTGAGAATGCTGTTCATAGACTTCAGTTCAGCATTCAATACCATAATACCACAACAACTCATCAGCAAACTGGACAAGCTAGGATTCAGTACCTCCCTCTGCAACTGGCTGCTGGACTTCCTGTTGCAGAGACCACAAGCAGTACGTGTCGGGGACAACACCTCAAGCACTCTGACGCTGAGCACGGGGGCCCCTCAAGGGTGTGTGCTCAGCCCCCTGCTCTTCACACTGCTAACACATGACTGTACAACCACTCACAGCTCCAACCATCTGGTGAAGTTTGCGGACGACACAACACTGGTGGGCCTCATCACTAAGGGCGATGAGGCTCACTACAGAGAAGAAGTAGACCTGCTGGCTAAATGGTGCAAAGACAACAACCTCCTGCTAAATGTCAGCAAGACCAAGGAGATTGTTGTCAACTTTCAGAGAGGCCACAAACAACTGCCACCACTGTCCATCGACGGAGATGCTGTGGAGAGAGTGAGCAGCACAAAATTTCTGGGGGTGCGACGACCTCTCCTGGACCACCAACACAGCATCAATGGCGAAGAAAGCCCAGCAGCGCCTCTACTTCTTGCTCAAATTGAAGAAGGCAAGTGCCACGCCTCCCGTCATGACTACATTCTACAGAGGGACCATCGAGAGCATCGTCTCCAGCACCATCACAGTGTGGGGCGGAAGCTGCACAGATCAGAACAGGAAGACCCTCCAGCGCACTGTTAACACAGCTAAGAGGATCATTGGAGCACCACTCCCCTCCCTGCAGGACATTTACACCACCCGCCTCACCCGAAAAGCACTAATGATTGTCAAGGATACAACCCACCCTGCACACGAACTGTTCAGCCTCCTGCCCTCTGGAAAGCGGTACAGGAGCCTCCGCTCCCACACCACCAGACTGGCAAGTAGCTTCATCCACCAAGCAATCAGGATGCTGAACACTCTACCCACTCTCCCATCACTGACAGCCCCCCCCACCCACCAGCCAGCCAGGAACCTAGGAAACTAGGATCCTGTCTACCCCCCCCCCCCCCCAACACCGCCCTGTGGAACTGCACTGTGACTGCGCAGCCTAACGTGTTGCTGCTTCACATCAAGCCTGATATACTTGAAATTACTGCCTACTGCATATCAATGTAAATATACAGGTCACACAAGCACAAGTTTAAACTTCATGTAACTGTTAAGACTATATAAATATACAACACAACTACCTCTATTTTTTTATTTTTTTTATATATATGTCCTATATTTCTATTTTGATACATACATGTTCTATATTTCAGTCTTGCACGTTAATTTAATGTTTATTGTCTATGGCTATGTCTATAGTATGTCTATGTCTGTATTTAAAGTATGTCTATGTCTGCATGGGAAAGTAAGAAACAAAATTTCAATTCTTTGTATGACCAGTGCAGACCAATGTAAAGAAATTGACAATAAAAGCCGACTTGACTTGAAAGAACAATTTTTATAGCAATCCATGTGTGTTCACTAAGTCTAGAACACTAAACATGTTGAAGGTGCTGAATTACTTCAGTCAAGATTTTTTGATGTTAACCACTCCTATGATGTATGAGGTGCCTGTTTCGAAGTTCGATGGTCAAATCAACCAAAAATCTGATATTCTTTGCACCTCCAAGTGGTCTGTGATGTAAGCTTGTGTGAAGAATGGGCAGGTCAGATCAGTTGAAAACATGACGTCTGTCAAAGCAGACTGGGTGAACTGGCCAAACTTGCTTTTAAAATCGCTGTAAACCAAATATTGTGTTTGTGACGTCACAGAAAGGGGTGTCATGCACACCTCATGCACACCACCTTAACTCACCTGGAGGAGGGGAATGGGATTTATGTGAGGATGCTGTTCATTGACTTTAGTTCAGCATTCAACACGATAGTACCTCTCACCTTGGTCACAAAGATGAAGGCCTTAGGACTGAACACCACCCTGTGTCACTGGATATTTGACTTCCTCACCAACCGTTCACAAGTGGTTAGAGTGGGGGGTCTGACATCTGACTCATTAACCATCAGCACTGGTGCTCCCCAAGGCTGTGTTTTGAGTCCACTGCTGTACAACATCTACACACATGACTGCAAAGCCAACAGTAGTCATACCTCCATCATCAAGTTTGCAGATGACACAGTGATCTTGGGCCTGATTAGTAACAACAATGAACAGCTCTACTTGGATCAGGTTGATGAGGTGGTACAGTGGTGTCAATCTAACAGCTTGACACTGAATATCACTAAAACCAAGGAAATGGTAGTGTATTACAGAAGGCAGCAGCAGAACTACAGTTACACCCCACTAATGATCAGCGGGCAACCTGTAGAGAAGACTGAAGACTTAACATGGACCAGACAATGACTCTACTTCCTTCGTCAGCTAAGGAAATTCAAAGTTTCTACATCCATCATGAAGGCCTTCTACACTTCAGCGGTTGAGAGTGTTCTAACTGGTAGCATCATCACCTGGTATGGGAACTCCACAGTTAGAGATTGTAGTACTCTGCCACTCTGACTTTGCACACATTCACTCCTCAGCACTCTCAAACATTTCCCAACTCTGAACTCACACTATACTGACTTTACACTCATTTACTCCTCAGCACTCATAACCCCCCCCCACCCCCCACCCCCCCACACACACACACCTACATGACTTTTAGCACTTTTACATCCCTCTCCCTATGCTACAGACCTTTTATTTATTTTCTTATTTCATCACACGTCAAAACACACACACACACACACACACACACACATATCTGACTTTCTCCAACTTTTGCACATCTCCATAGAACTTTTTATTTATTATTTTTCTCCTCCATCTATCTACCCATGTCCTTGATTGCCCAGCCTTTCTGCCCCCTGTTGCTCTTGGGTGCTCCTTGTTGGTGCCCCCCGCCCAATCCCACCCCCCCCCCCCCCACCCCCCCACCATAAATGCACAAATAGGCTGACACCACTGCATTTCTTACTTCCAGTAACTATATGCATGTGACAATAAACTTCCTTGTATCCCTTGTATCCCTTGTATCATTAATCACTCAGAAAAACATGAATTACCAATCAAACAAGTTTCGACAAGTTTGTTAAAAAGGCTTCAAAATCATGAAAATGTGCTCTCAAACTGTGGGCAGGTACCCAGGTCTCACACTCCAACCATTCTCTAAAACAGCTGATTCTAACGAGCACAACTCCTCACTCAGATAGATGAGCTATTAATAAGTGAAAACATCAGTGATAAGTGTTCAGATTGTGTATGAGTGTATGAGATTTTTCATAATGCGTGTAGTATAGATTAGACAAAATTGCTTAGGCCTAGGCAATATAGTTTGATGATATGCTGCGTTTCTTCCCAAAAGACGTGCCCATGTTTGCTCCTTTCTCTGCTGTATGTCACCCATTCCCTGCAACCCCGCCCACCACTCTCCCTCTGTGTCTGCGAAGATCCCTCTTGACCTCATGTCTACTAGACTGCAACAGTCCCGCCCACTGCTGATTCCGGACGTAAGAATTCAATACAATTTCTCCATTGACAACTGGAGTATAACACCCCCTTCACATTAGCACAGTAGATACGGCTGCGAAACGACCGGAAGAGATTCGTAGACTGCATGCGAATGGGTCCGAACCGATGCGAATGAGTGCGGTGCGAAAAAAAATTGGATCCGTTAGTCATCCGGACACGTTAAAAAATTGAACTGTGCTAATGTGAAGGGGACATCATACGACAGTCAATGGCCTCGTTGACAATCCGAGTGGAAGTTGGCGTTGCTATGGTACTGATAACCACACGCTCATGGCATAGTAGTTCCGGTTACACTTTACTTGACAGTATCGACATAAGAGTGACATGACTGTCATGAATGTGTCATAAACAAGTCATAAACATAGGATTAGGGTTAGGGGTAGGGTTAAGGTTACGGTTAGGATTAGGGTTAGAGGTTAGGATTAGGGTTAAGGTTAGAGTTCATGTGTGTTACAACCGAGGGTTCACCCTGCGACCCACAGACGCAAATTCTGCGAATGCCAAAGTCAAACGCAAAAACAACCCAAAAGCCAGCTTACCTAATTTACTATAATATTTGTTGTTTGAAATCGGTTGTTCAGTTTAGGAGTTCAAGTTTTGTTAGTAAAGTCCGGGTGCCAGACGAAAACGTTGTACAAACATAAACAAAAATCACAGTAGTCCGAGGGGACGTCGGAGAAACAGGTAATCCTAGACAGCGTTGGCGAGTAGCGTGCACACTTTCAAACACCTGCGGCGAGGCTGGCGTTTTTGCGCTCCTTCAGGTATCCACCTGTAATCAATTTTTAAAACATTGCGCCTGCCACGCCCAGCAGTCAGCTGGTCCTCAGGCAGCCATTCATCAGTGTGTGTTATCCCTCAACCTGACCGTAACAATGTGTCATGACAGTGTCATGTGTTCATGACAGTGTTATGTCACTCTTATATCGATACTGTCAAGTGTTACCGTAGTTCCTTCACTTGGAATTTAAATGTAGTCTTGTAGCCTTGCCTTTTTTCGTTATTCTATTTATTTTTTACTCATACATATATGTTATGATTATGATGATAGTTCTACTTTCTGTATCGTTTTGGGTCTTCACGTTGTCTGGTACCAGGGTGTGTTCCGTATCATTTCCAGTCATCACATTGTTTGGCACCAGGGTGTGCTCATTATTCTCCAATGTCTCTGGTTCTAATGTATGCATATCCTCTCCTGACTCTTTTAAGTACAGAACATTGTCTATGTCTAGGGCACTGTCGCTGAACAACTCCTCTCCGTCTCCTCGCAGAGCGTCATTGGAGGTGATGGTCTGCTCTCCCTTGGTCGCTTTCGTCGTTTTCTGGGGAACCTTGGAGGGGCTAGTCGTAGATCTCCCCGTACTTTCCCCAATGAGCACCAGGGAATCCTTGTTGGTTGACTCTGGAGTATTTGTCTTGTTTCTTGACTGGTTCCTGGGTGGTCGTCCCCGAAGTGGGGGCCACCCGTGATGTGCCCTGGGTCTGTAGGCCTCTCCACACGTTCAGCAGGAAGTTGCGGGTCCTGTTGAGGAGGTGTCCGGGGGGGAGGCGAAAGGAGATTGGGAAGCCTGAGGGAGTCGAAGTCTCGTGCTTGTCTGCGGCAGATGGCTGTACTCTCCTTTGGTCGTTGGCAGAGGCGTCGGTCGGATAGGAATGGTTCCAGTCATCAAGGAAATCTCTGAGGTTGATGGTGTCGTACCCTTGAAGGTGTGGTGGTGGCGTCGGTGACGGTGGTGCTTCTTCTGGCCTCGGTGCTTCTTTGGCGTGACTCCTTATGGGACCGTGTGTGTCTGTGGCGGGGAAGTGGGTTGCAGGGCCAGCTGGTAGGTCGTTGCCGGTTGGGGTTGTGGCCGGGGCAGGTCCGGATACCTGGGATTCGGGAGCGGCTTCAACCTCGGGTGCACGTCCCCTCCTTCTCCTACGGCCTGGCTCGGCTCCAGTATCACCAGCACCTGCAGATACAGATAGGGGAGGGAAAACAGCAGGCTCTCTAGGAATATTACACCCAGGGCCATCAGCAGGAGCCGGCGATAGTTTTGATGCATAGTGCTTGTGCGATTTTCTTCAATGTATTAGCCGTAAACGCTTTGCCATTGTCGCTGCTGACTGTCTCTGGGATCCCAAATCTGGGTATTACTTCTCTTGCTAGGAACCGAATTACAGTTTTCTCATCCTGCCCCCTGCTCGGGCAGGCTTCTACCCATCGTGAGTAATGACATATTATCACCAACACGTGTTTGTATGTGTTTACCGTTCGACCCATGTCGATATAGTCCATTACCAGGTGTTTGAACGGTCCCTCTGGGAGTGGGACGTGTCCCAGGGGCCGTGGTCCTATGCCTACTGTTATGTTGTTTCTGTAATTGTGAGTGGCGCAGGTATGGAAATTTTTTAACACATGATTGATCCGATCATGAAGGTGTGGGGCCCAGAACCCCTTGTCAAGTATCTGCCGTCTGACCTCCCCCCTTGCGCAATGATCTACATCATGCGCATCATGGATGAGGAGGTCAAGGAGCCGGTTGGGGGCCACCACCCTTCCGTCATGGCTTCTCCACACGCCGTTTCTATCTCTCGACGCATCTCTATCCTCCCATAGCGTTTTTTCGGTATTGGATGCTGCGTCTTGCGCGTCCTTTATGTCACTAAGTTGAACCATAGGGTCAACGATTCTAAGTGTTCGTCCGTCAGGTAAGGTTCGAGCTACCACTGGAGCTTGTATGATTGTGTCATTGTCTGTGAAGAAACGGTCAACTACGCTTGGTGGATACCTAGCCTCACAGGGCTTATCTCAGCATATAGGACAGCTAGCCCTCTGACATAGCGCACAACACAAGGGGTCGTTCTGGTGCTCATGGTCATCATCATACCACTAGGAGCACCAGACGCACGCATCGTAGGGGTAGGGGCATTAAGTAGGACAAGGCATGCTGTGTACTATCCTGTTTAGCAGTATTTTGTGTGGCTCGTTATCCTGTGGGGATTTAGGGGCCTTATTGAACTTCCTAGCTTCTAACGCTGCTTCCTTAGCTGCCTCATCTGCCTGTGCATTCCCGAAGATAATGTTGTCCTGTCCCTTACAGTGTGCCTTGCATTTGTATATTGCCAGTGTCTTTGGGCGCATCATTGCTGCTAACAGCAGCTGGATCTGCTCCAGATGTTGAATTGGGCTTCCGTCTGACTTCTTAAAGCCTCTCTGTTTCCACTGGGCGCCATGCACATGACAGACATTGTGCGCATAGGCGCTATCTGTGTGTATGGTTGTGTCTTGACAGTCTGCTAGAGAACATGCTGCTGTCAGCGCCTTCAGTTCAGCCAGCTGTGCTGAACAGGGCTGTATACATGGCTCACTCATGATTGTCACAAAAGTTCCTGGTTCTGTCATCTGTACCACACTAAATCCCACATGTGTTTTGTTGTCATAGTTGTGGCTGGATCCGTCCACAAAGTAGGTGAGTCCTCTGTTCAATGGCTCGCTCTGCAGATCCTCTCTTAGTTTGGAGAAGGCGATTGAGTCCGCCACGCAGTCATGTGGTTCGCCCTCATAGTCAAGTGGCATGAGATCTGCTGGATTTCCTGCCATGTCACATGCTTTTATAGTAACGTCAGGGCAAAGTGACAAGTTGTAATACCTCAATTGTCTCTGCGGCGTCACGCAGAACTTCCCCTGCTCAACCAGCTGCGCTATAGCGTGACTGGTGTGTATTATCACTGGCTATTCTATGGTGATACTGGAAGCCTTGACATATGCAGAATACACAGCCTCCAGTCCCTGGAAGTATGGTGGCTAGCCTTGATCCACCGTGTCCAGCTTAGAGCTGTAGTATGCAATTGCTTGTTTGCCTCTCCCATGGCACTGGGTCTGTGCCACGATTGCTGTCATATAGGCATCCTTCTCTGGCTCTTTCCTGACGGACACGTACAGGTGGAATGGTTTTCCGTAATCAGGTAATGCAAGTGCAGGCGCTTGCTGTAGCTCTATTTTGATGTGTTCAAACACCTCAGTGCTGTCCACTGTCCATGTGAGGCAGTTCTTCAGATGGCTGGTCCCAGCCTGTATGATCATAGCTCGTAGTAACTCGTCGTATCTTTTGCTCATAGCACTCCACCCAATCACTGCTGAATCCTATGAGTCCTATAAACGACATCATCTGTTTCATGGTGTCTGGCTTTGGTGCCTTGGCTTCGATGTGTTCTGGGGCGATGCCCTTGTGCCCGTGTAAGATCAGGCGACCTAAGTAGATCACCTGGGGCTGTGCAAATTGTAGCTTCTTTCTTGATGCCTTGTACCCCCCTTCGGCCAGAACAGCCAACACATAGGCTGTATCCTTTTCACATGTCTCCTTGTCTTAGTATCCTCTCTGTACGTTCTTCGTCTGTCTCCGTCGCCTCCTGCAGCATCATCATCTTCCAGGGGGCCGGTCCCGGCCTCCCTGTCTTTTCACCTGTTTCATTGTCCAAACAAGGTTTCATATACCTTTCCCACTCTGGGTCAGATTTGTTAAGGGGTACATGGTTCTTCTGATCCCAACATCGGTACCCTATCCCTCGTAGTAGGCCATACATGCAGTATGGGTTGCCATAAGGGCATGCCTTGACGTAGGGTATGGTGGGGACCTCCTTTAGAGTCGTTCCTTCGTCTTGATGTCCCTCTGAGACCTGTGCTGGTTGCACAGCAATCTCCTTAGGGCACCATGACAAGTGTTGCATGTACGCACTCCATTTTCTGTCCTCTTTGTCGAATGGCGTGTGTCTCGTTTTGTCCCAGCAATGGCGACCCGCTCCTGGGAATAGGCGGTAGAGACAAAATTGATTCCCATATGGACACCCTTTGGTGTAGGGTATCTCCTCTACCTCCTGTGGTTCTGTGTCCATGATCTCGATTACTTGGGGAACTCCCCACACAGTGACCGGGTTATCTAACTTTATTCTGAACATTGGCTCTCCTTCACAGCTTACAGTCGTCTGGAGTTGATCATTCTCGGTGTCCTACCACTCGCTGCATCGAGCCTCTTGCATTACTGGGCCCATCTCTCTTGCTCTGTGGCCTCGGGCCACTCTCAGAGTGATATGTGGCATCGTTCCAGGCATATCAAAGATCACGCCCAGGTCCCTTCCTTTCACAAACTTCACCTGAGCGGCAACTCCTTCCTTGGCCACCACTAGCGCGTGTATGTCAAGTGGGATGCGTCCCCACTTCTTCATTTCCTCATTCCACTTCCTCTCTCTCTGTTTGGAGTTTGGTCGAATTTTATCGTGCAGTGAAAAGGGCATCTTGGCGCCCTCAGGCGAGCATGAAGGCTATTTATTTGAAAGGCATGCTCATTGTAGATGACTCGCTCCATGTCTGGTTCCAATTGTCCAATCCAGTAAACTTGATGAGTCTCAATTTGTGATGGGGCAATTATTCTTAGGGCCATTTGAGTTGCCAATCCCGTTAACTGCACTCCTGATGGGGAACACTCAATTTGGAGTCTCAAGTTGCACAGTGCATCCCGCCCCAACAGGTTGACAGGTGTGTGCTCTGCTATCAAGACTGGTATTCTGATTTCCTTGTCCTCTATTTGAATCGATACTGGGGCTGTCATTGGTATCAGCTGCGTTTTTCCCGAGAAACCCACTGTCTTCATAAATTTTCCTGAAGACCTGGGGAGGTGTTGGGCATCTCTTGGGTGAAGACAAGTGTACATTGCCCCTGTATCTACTAAGCATTTAACTTCGATGTCCTCTATCAGAACCTGCAGCATCGGCTAGTAGGGGGAGACTGGGCCGGAGGGTGCCTGCTTCTGCTGTGGGGCTCCTCCTTGTTGGGTAACATTATTTTCCTTTTGCACTTGTCCTTGGTATGCTCGTCCTCTTTGGTTATTCTGGCCTCTGGATCTTGTTGGGCATTCCCTGGAGACGTGTCCTGTTCCTCCGCACGTCCAACATTGTATGCTATTTCCTTGATTCTGTTGGTCTTGGTACTGTCCTCTTCCATAACCTCGTCTACCTTGTCCACCTCTCCCTGGGCGGAATCCTCCTCTGCCTCTCGGTTGTTGCCACTGTTGTTGTGGGGGTTCATATGTAGTTTCCCTGTTTCTGATGGCTCGTCATCTTCACTCCTAGGAGTGTTTACCTGCTCCTCTTCTTCATCTGAGCTGGCCTGACCGTACTCTTCATCTGTGAACATCTCCTCTTCTTGTTGAATCGGGGTTTACCTCAAAGGTCAATAGGCATGGCTTTCCACCCTTTCTTCTTTGTTCCAGTTTGGCGAGGGTCTCCTGCAGGAGTTTCCTGTATTCTTCCTCCATTACGCCCCCATTCTTACAGTGGGGGGGCGACTCTTCCCCTAATTGCCGGTTCCTCCTCGTAAATGATCACCTTACTCCAACCTTCCATGACTGTTTCTATGTTGTACCATAGGTCTATGCACCTTTTTCTCTGTACTTCTTCTTCGTTGTCTGGAGTCTGTTCCACTTCTTGGTCCTCTTCGTCCACTCCTCCTGGGACGGTCATGAGGAGTTTATCGTTTCTCCAGTGGTACCTTCTGGCTGTTTGGTGCTTTTCCACTACCTGTTCCTCTGTGTCTCTTACAGCTCGATCCCCTTGTTCCCTTCGCCCTGTGTTCCCTAGAGGGAGTCCTGGGGGCGCTGGCTCTGTGGGGGACACCCTTGACAAATCGATGAGGGATGATGTTGATCGCACGGACGCCGGTGAGGGTGGTGGCGGCCCCGGCCGGGGGTTAGTCTGTTCCCTTCTGATTCTCTTCACTTCTTTCAGGACTTCCGCGCAGGTCCCTTCCAGCGTGATTCCTCTGATCACCAGTGGGGCTTGCACGTCCAAACACAGGTCGCTTGTTGTGTATAGTATGGCGTACGCGACGTCTCCCCAATCGTCGAGGACAGTATTCAGTTCAGCTCTTCCTCCTTCGAATGCCTCTCCCTTGTCGTTTACAACGCTCACGCTCCACCCGCTATTTCTGTGTTCGGTGATCTTTATTGTCCACCTCTCCTTTATTTCCGGATCGCCAGACGTTGCTCCTTCTTCGCTTCCAGCTGCTTGGGGCTGCGGTCCCTCCTGTTCTATCTCCGGCAGGGTGTGAGGGGTCAATCCTTCCACCAGGGGAAGTGTTGCCACCACGTCTATTTCGTCCCGGTATCTGCACCTGAAAGGAAAACTGCACCCAAAGGGGTACCGACCCATGTACCCCACGTGTTCCTGATCTTCTCGGTTTCTGACGCTTATTTCCCAGTCGTGTTCGTCGTATTCAGTAATATCTATGGTCCAGATCACGTTCTGTTGTCCCTGTTCCATATACTTCTTTTAAAATCTCTCTTGGTCCTACCTAGTTAATTTCTGAGTCTTTTACTTTCGGTTCTTTTCCAATTACTCCAATGTATCGCTATCGTCACTTCTTGTGTCCATAGGTGTCCCTAACACTGATGAGTAAACTCTCCTTGTCAAGTGCCCTACCCTCTCTAATAATTCTATATAGTTATCACACTGATAGAGCCTACCTATACGGCCCTCAGAATTTATTGCATAAATGTACTATCTATTCTCCTGCAGTTGGGTGAAAACTATATGCCAATGTCCTTCTAGGTTAATTCGCTATTGGTGGGCCCTATTGTGTTAATTTCCCTCTAGGCTCTTCCTTTTACTTTTATTGTTTTATCACTTTATTTTAGGTATTGTTCTATTGTGTCCCTATTTTTCTTTAATACTGTCTCTTTACTCAAAATTACCTTTTAACCTTTTATTTTATTTCAGTCAAGTATGTTTATTGGCTTTATTTTTCCTTTATTTATTAGAGCAGGCACAATATTTTATTTAAGCAAAGTTAGCAGATTACAGTTTTATTCATTCAGCTATTTCTTATGTTCAAGCCGTGGTTATATTGTAATTTCCTTATGAATATTGTGATGGCGGTTTCAAAGGGATGTGGTTGATGTCCCCTGTCTCTAAATCCTCTCCTCCCCGTCGAGCTCCTCAATTTCAATTGTGTGTATGCGCTTTCCTGGCATCTATTGTGGGTCCATGCCCATGCCCATATTTTGTTCATTACTCCTTGTTCAGAACAGTTTACACACTTAACTCACAGTTAATATTGTAATTCACTTATTAGCTCATTTTTACACATTTGAAAAATACAACACTATTTTATTTTTTTCCCATACAAGAGATCTCGAAAACTAAGTACAGTACAACACTATTTCAGGGCACTGCGTGCTCCTTTTACCCACATTTAACTCACGACTAACGATGCAATTTTCCGACTAGCCTTAACACATTTAACTCAGGGCAGCCCATGCTTCCTTTACACACAACAGTTTTCTCCTTAAAAACGCTTTTAGGATCAACAGTACAACCCAATCTCCGTCCTGTGTCTCCACTATTCTTTTGAGGACTCAGGCAAAACAACCCTTTACCACCGACTCCACCAGTACAGCCTTCCCTAATGCAAGCAAAACGCCTACCTTTGGGCCCTTTGGAACGCTGCACTGGAGAAGTCTGCTTCACCCGGGACGGAACCGCTTCCCTTGTTGAATCCTTTCAAATCTCGGTAGAGAACCTCCAGATCTGTCGTGGAAAATTAACCACTTTCTCGAACCTCCAATCTCAATAAGCACTCAAAGGACCCGAAGGAGAACACCAAGACGAGAGATGCTGAAGACTGTTGATTCTTTATTTGCCGTCTTGCAGTGAAGATACAATTCTAACAGCGTCAGGACTGGACCGTCAGGCAAGAGAGCGATGGGTAACAGCTGCTTCCCCGATGAGATCTGATCTTCTAGGGGCCTGGGAGATGTCTCTTTCTCCTAAGAACCCAGGCCCCTTTTTAGCCAATCAAAAAGTTTCTTGAACTTGGGATATTGGTGGAAACTCCTCCTCATTTAGACATTAAAAATATGTATTGGCCAGGTTCTATGTGTAATTACTTGTTGCTAGGTAAGGTCTGTATTCGTTTTGGCTCTGTGTGTCACTTTCACCTAATTCTACTTCCTCTTTTTACCTGCCTTGACATTTCAATCTTATGACTTAGTTTCATGATTTCCAGACAGTCCTGCCTTTTCAATCTTGAGATATTGGTGGAAACTCCTCCTCATTTAGACATTAAAAATATGTATTGGCCAGGTTCTGTGTGTAATTACTTGTTGCTAGGTAGGGCCTGTATTCGTTTTGGCTCTGTGAAGCACTGTCACCTAATTGTACTTCCTCTTTTTTTACCTGCCTTGACATTTCAATCTTACGACTTCCAGACAGTCCAGTCTTATGACTTAGTCTCATAATTTTTCAGCAAATGTTGCATGACATTTTACAAACAGTATTACATCAATTTTCTGGTAAATCAAATCAGCATACATACACATGTATATGATCAAATAAAATCACCACATTAGCTGGAGGCAGCCACAAGGAGGGTATGCCTACAGCCAAAGCGGCGATGGGGACTGATATGGACCAAGAAAAGCCTGTGTGAGTGATTCCTGTGAAACAGCACC
This sequence comes from Alosa sapidissima, assembly GCF_018492685.1. Taxonomy (NCBI): domain Eukaryota; kingdom Metazoa; phylum Chordata; class Actinopteri; order Clupeiformes; family Clupeidae; genus Alosa; species Alosa sapidissima. Next base: position 1,112,299 of record NC_055965.1, on the reverse strand, counting down.
TGAGGAGGTGCCCAGGAAACGATGCGGGGTCCGCATAAGGGAGGCGGTGCGGACCCCAGCCTCATCCTCAGAGTCAGTCACCACTTCCCCCTGAAGCAGACGACAACACCCCCTTAGAGCCTGTGATGGTGGTCGGGCGAACTTGTGTCGTGGATTTTTGCCATATCCCTGTGACCATAGAGGGGATCCTCTTCTCTGCCCTCATGGACACTGGCTCAACAGTGACACTGGTAAGACTGGATGTGGACTCAGTTAGAGCCCACCACTGTGCAGCTGTGCACAGTCACGGGCGGGCTGGCACCCATGAAGGGTAAAGGGATGCTGACTCTGACTGTGGAGGGCAAAGCCATTCGCCACCCCGTATGGGTGGCAGGCATGCGGGACCCATGTATATTGGGACTGGATTTCCTAAAGGCTACAGAGTGCCAGCTGGACCTGGGATGAGGCATGTGTGAGATTCCAGGGTGGGCCTGACATCATGTTGGCAGTCATGACATCAACAGCTGCTTCCCTCACCACCTTGCGCGAGAACTCTTTACTGCAGAGCCCCAGGCAACACCCACTTTCCCTAAAACCCCTCAGGTCTTCATAACGCCTGTTCTGTCAGCTTTCAGTCATCTCCTTCTCAGGTGGAGACGGAGGTCAACTTATATTCATGCCCACTGACAGTGCCAGCCTCCACCAGCTTGGGTTACTTGTCCCCAGCTTGGCTGCCCCAGACGGAGGAGGAGGCGTCACAGTCTGCCATAAGGAAGATCTGGAGGGAGATCAAGGACAGCTTTGCGCTGAAGGAGGATGAGGTCGGACGAACTCAGCTGGTGGAGCATGATATTGATATTGATACAGGAGACGCCCACCCGATAAAGTGTCGTCCTCGTCGGCTTCCGCTGGCACATCAGAAGGCCTGTGACAAAGCTGTCTGGAGCATGCTGCAGGCAGGCATCATTGAGCCATCAGACAGCTCCTGGGCAGCTGCGGTGGTCATGGTCCCCAAAAAGAATGGTGAGTGGCGCCTGTGCTCTGATTACAGGCCACTGAATGGAGTGACAATGAAAGACTCATACCCATTACCCCGCATGGATGAGTCTCTGGACTCAGTCTCTGGCTCTGCCTGGTTTACATCACTCGACCTCCGGTCTGGCTATTACCAAGTGCCACTATCACTTAGCACCAGACCAAAGACTGCTTTTTATACTGGATCTGGACTCTGACAGTTTAAAGTGCTTAGTTTTGGTTTGTGCAATGCTCCTGCCTCCTTTGCCAGACTATTGGACTGTGTGCTGGCTGGCATTCCACTCCAGGAATGCCTGGTGTATCTGGATGATATCCTGGCACCCAGGGCCTCTTTCGAAGCTGCTCTGGGGTCATTGCACCGTGTACTGGAGAAGATTCGGACAGTTGGCCTGAAACTCCACCCAGACAAGTGCCATTTTATGCGGCAGGAAGTGACTTTTTTGGGACACGGAGTGGGAGAACAAGGCATCAGCACGGTGAGGGACAAAGTGCAGTCTGTGGTACAGTACTGTTCTCCCATCCCACATCCATGGCTGAGGTGCCCTTGAGCAAGGCACCTAACCCCTCGCTGCTCCCCGAGCGCCGGTGTAGCAAGGCAGCTCACTGCTCCGGGTTAAACGTCCCACATACTCGACGCACCCGACCAGTAGCGCGACAATGTGACGTCACAGAAGCGACGTAACCATTTATACTCGCGCGTGGTGGTCGCGACACTAGTTGCAATATTCTCCTGAACAGAGGTGTCGCTGTTGTGTAAAGACTAACGCTAACTACGTTACACAGCAGAAGAAGCTGCAGTAAGAAACACTAGTAGCTACCTAGCCTCTGTGATGGTACTTCAGACTTTGGTTGCTACTATTCACAACTACCATCATTATCATCTAGTTTCCAAGGTGTGTGCACAGGTAGATAGATAGATAGATAGATGGATATATAGATAAGATACTTTAGTCAACCCGAGGGAAATTTTAATAATTGAAACAGTTTAGTTAGCTGGCTAGCTAGCTAGCAGCTGGCTGAGTTTGTGTAATTTCCTGAAGTTGAAAGAGAGTTTGTTCAGGCCTTAATAGATATCCTGTGTTTAAAAATAAATCGTTTCTATTCTTTCCTCTAAATTCCATGTGTTGCAACTCTCGCTGGTAACTTTGTTAACTTATCCAGCAAACTATTAAAAATTCACGACTGTAACAAAACACTGCAACTCTCGCTTGCCCTCGAACTAGTCCATCTTCCTGTTTCCGCCTTGTCGCGCTCGTCTGAAAAAAAATGAGTGGTGCGCTACCTCGCGCTACCTGGCTTCAAACCTGGCGCGCCAGCAAGATTTACGTCATTTTGACATCACGTTGTCGCGCTACCGGTCGGGTGCGTCAGGTATGTAGAAGCCCTTAGTGTGTGCTTCACCTCACTGTGTGTTCACTGTGTGCTCTGTGTGTTCACTAATTCACGGATGGGATAAATGCAGAAACCAAATTCCTTGTATACACAAGTATTTACATTTACATTTTAGCAGCATATTTCAGCCATGCATTTAACAAGGCTGAGTGGCGCTACTGTGTCACCCGGCGTAAGCTCTTGGCAGTAGTTCTGTCCGTGCGCCACTTTAAGTACTATCTGTGCGGCTTGCCTTTCACTGTAAGGACCAACCATTCTGCCCTCCAGTGGTTAATGTCTTTCAGGGAGCCGGAGGTGCAGGTCGCCAGGTGGTTGGAGGAGCTACAACCTTACAGTGGTGCATAGGCCTGGCGCACAACACACGGGAACTGCAAGCGGTGGGAGTGACGGAATGGAGGCAGAAGCAGGAGCTGGACCCTGACATGCAAGTTGTACTTTGGTGGGTGGAGTCACAGCAGAGGCCACCGTGGGAAGAGGTGACAGGGCTACTAAGGGGCTGTGGTCAAAGTTTGAGTCTTTGCGTCTGGTTGATGGTGTGCTGCAGAGGGCATGGAAAGAGCCCGCTACAGGTGAGGAGCGTTGGCAGGTGGTGGTTCCAGCAGGCCTCAAGACAGCCGTGCTACAAGCCATCCATGGGACAGCAGGTTCAGGTCACTTTGGTGTGACCAAGACGCTCCGTCGCCTCAGACAGGGGTTCTATTAGGGTCACTTCTGGATGTCGCTTGACCCGTACCATCCATTTACTGCCCCAAATCAATGGTCTGGTGGAGAGACTTCACCTCATGCTTGGTCAGCAGCTGGCTATACTGACATCAGAGCTGTCAGTATAGCCAAGACTGGGACAAGCATCTGCCACTGGTGCTCATGGAGTGTCGGTCAGCGGTCCAGGAGTCTACTGCGTGTACTCAAGCACTACTCATGCTGGGGAGGGAGCTCCGCACACCGGCAGAGCTGGCTTTTGGGTGGCCCCCAGACTCCCCTGCTGTTCCCCCTGCTGCAAGGATTCAGGACCGGCTGGAGTCCGCTCATGCATTTGCCGGAGTGCAACAGCAAAGTGCTGGTGCATGGCAAAAGCACAATATTGTTGTGAGAGCGCGGCATTTCCAGGCTGGAGAGCTAGTCTGTAGCCTAACTTATGAAACAGGGACGTGTTTATGAGGGAGGGAGAAAGAGAGCGGCACATTACCCAGTGGTCCAGGGCAAAAGCTAGCCATGCAAGCTCCCAATGGACTAACGTTAATAACGTAAATAAATAGCCTAGGCCCTAGGCCCTACATTTAACTACACAAATAAATACAAAAAATGAACAGAACATTACATATACAAACATTACATAAAAACAAACAAACATTAAGTATAAATACTCTTTTGATCCCGTGAGGGAAATTTGGTCTCTGCTTTTATCCCAATCCGTGAATTAGTGAAACACATACAGCACACAGTGTACACACAGTGAGGTGAAGCACACACTAATCCCGGCGCAGTGAGCTGCCTGCATCAACAGCGGCGCTCGGGGAGCAGTGAGGGGTTAGGTGCCTTGCTCAAGGGCACTTCAGCCGCTTTCTACTGGTCGGGGTTTGAACCGGCAACCCTCCAGTTACAGGTCCGAAGTGCCAACCAGTAGGCCATGGCTGCCCCCAAACATGTCATGAATATTAAGAAAAGACATGAAATGTTATTAAAATGATGGATGAAGTATAACTGAATAAATGAAAAAGATTTAAGACCAATAGTGGCAAAATATTGGGGGCATTTGTTGGCAACCCGCCAGAGAACTAATTAGCAAAATGCAGTGGACTGCCAAATCTGCCCCCAGTGAGCCGACAGCATTTCAAGCATTGAAGGAAACCCTATCTCTGCATGTCATCTTGATCACAGTCAACATCCTGTGTGAGTTTGACGCCATTAATCTGGGGATGAGATCATTTGAGCCATAGGCCTATGTTGAACCAAAACATTTAGAAATGAATCTCTCATGAACACAAGGCTAGTCTTTCCACACCAGCAGAGGGCACTATAAGATAGGTCTTCACAGAGCCTCTGGGTCTTCAGCATAGGCCTACTTCACATGTAGGCCTACACGGCACATTTTCTTCACTTGAGTGTTATAGACTTGTACCCTGGGAATCCAGAGTTCTCGTGGGAGCACAATATCAATTTGCTCAGCAAGAGACTCTTTCAATGAGTAATGATGCACGTTACTTTTGCCCCTTGCATCGTGGGGAACCAATCACATCTGTGTATCTGATATAGGTGGGCCAGAGGCGAGCTAAACAGATGACAGTCGTAGTGTTTTCCAATTGCGTCAAAGTCCGGAATCACTCAGTTAACATTGGTCGTATAGTGTTATCCAATTGCGTGCAGTTAGATTTTCAAATGCATGCTTGGTGCCGCCCCTCGAGTTGGGCCATTACATTATTCGTGGCCAGACCCATAATCTTTCGGATTTGGGTCTGGAATCTCCAGGCTAATAGACTTGGCTATAGTTAGGCACAAAATAGGCACTAGTGTAGCCTAACACTAAACAGGGAAGATGTTTATGGTTTCTAGCAGTTGATCTTGTCCGACTTACAATGTCATATAGCCATTAAATAATAATGATTAGAAAATACTAATATAATAATAGACAAAATATAATTTAACAAAATAGGGCTAATAACAATAGCTAACCATAAACACAAACAATCAATCAATCAGGCTATCAGTTATTAATTGTTGAGATGATTGCCAATCATTAATTATTTAAGATAAATTACTAGATATCCTGCCCTGTTTTAAGAAAAGACCATGTGTTAGTGCTTATAGGCATAATCAATCATTTGTCTACGTTTACTGACCAGGCCATTCTGACCAGACATAATGTGAAATCTGGTATATGCCCAGATCTGAAGTTTGACATGTAAATAGGAATCTTATCTTGACTGAAATCCTGAGATGTTACATATGGCTGCCAAGTTAACATGTTTTCATCTGAGAAACTTATACACATTTATTCTCTCCACATTTATTGGGCCCTTATGGTAAAGGTGAAAAAAGAGGTATACAATTAATTTGTAGCAATTTATTTCAGTCTCACAAATCACTGCTGCCTGTAACTTTACAATGGCCTATGCCATATGAGTGTTGTATTGGCAAAGGGAGGTTGTAGTCTACATCTCAGAAATGATCTTCTTTGTGATCTAAACATTTTAAAGTTTTCTTCCAGTCTTAAGCCACTCACTGACTGTGTTCTTTTTAACCTTTTCTTTCAGTTGGCAAGTCTGAGATATGGGTTTTGCTTTACAACTCAGCCTTGTAGGCCAGCATCTTGAAGTCATCTCTTCTGTTGACATTGACATTGACAGGTGATTTGTTGGTACTATTTGATGGAGCTGGCAGTACCAGTGAGGCGTCTGTTTCTCCAACTAGACGCTCTAGTGTATTTGTCCTTTTGCTCAGTGCACAGGGGCCATCAACTCCAGCTCTTCTGCTAAAGGAGTATGCACAGTGTTGTATGAGATCCTCAGTTCCTTGGCAATTTCTGACATGGAATAGCCTTCATTTCTTACAAATTTAAAAGTTTCAGAGGAAAGTTCACTTTGACTCTTTAACTAAACCCTAATTCTGACGGCACCGCATTAATAGCACAAACAAAATATATGTCATTTTAAAATACTAATAGGCTACGTATAGGCTACATTTGGAGAGAAAGTGCTAGTGCAATACAACAAGCCTATCAACCACAAACCAGTAGTGTTGGGAGTAATGAATTAAAAAAGTAATGTAATTACAGTAATGCATTGCGTTTTGCTGTAATGCAGTAATGTAAGGCATTACCAATACAATTTTAGTAATATTTTACTCTGTACAATTCTCAGTAACTGAAGTTACTTTCCAAAATTGAGAAATGCTCAATTGGCACCAGAGAGGATTATCCAAGAATTAAAAAACTAATCTATGCTGGTCCTGGAATTTGATTGCCTTGTTTAGATGACTGTAGAAAGGGAATTTGAGTTATCTCTGCCATTCATGCAACAGATCTAACATGGTTAGGCTATACTTCTCATTTCAAGCAGTGAGAATAACTAAAATGTTGCTTTTACAGACAAAGATCGTATAGTGCAGCAGATTAGTAAAAAAATCGTTCACTTTGGTATAGAAGCATGAAATTTGGCACAGATACTCTCTAAGGGCCACTATTTTGGAAAAAGGCGCTGGCCACTCAAAAATTCAATATGGCGGCCATTTTTCAAGATGGCCGCCATTGCTATTCAGTGCTTATTATATCAATTATTCAAACAGTGATCTAAGCATATCATTTCATACAAATACTCTCTAAAGGAAATGTTAATGGGAAAAAAATGCTTGTCCCTCAAAAATTCAAGATGTCCGCCATTTTTAAAGATGGCCACCATTCCTGTCGAATATTAATCATTTCAATTGTTCAAATGGTGATGCAAGCATAAAATTAGGCAGAAATACTCTTCAAGGAACACTCTTTTGGGAAAAGGTATGTGTCACTCAAAAATTCAGGATGGAAACCATTTTTCAAGATGGCTGCCATTCCTGTCCTATGTTCATTGCCACTGTTTCCAAAAAGTGATACAGAAAATATGCCACAAATATTCTGTTAAGGCCACTTTTTGAAAAAACTGGATGGCCAATAAAAAATTCAAGAGGAGACCTTTTCCAAGATGGTCGTCATTTCGGTAGTATGTACACTGATGCACACATGCATGTTAGCAAAAATATTCTAACGGCCACACTTTTAGAAAAAGGCAATTGCAAAAATTCAAGGCATTTTTCAAAGTGAGTGTTGCTTTATTAGTGTACTCTGTTGGGACTGAGTGAAAAGGAAGGATTGAAAAAATAACATAAATTCTCATTTTTACCAGCTCAAAGGCCTTGTGGTTAGAGTGTCCAGCCTGAGCTTGAGAGGTTGTGCCCTGTCGAGTCAAAATAAAGACTGTTAAAAATGGTAGCCAATGCCTCCCTGCTTGGCAGTCAGCAAGTGTTGTATTGGGGGCAACATATCCAGGAAGGTGTTCATATACATCATGGTCCAGAATCAGGAAATCGGCTCTCGCCCACTGCAAACTTACTTTTTTATTCACATTTGCAATATATGCATATGCACTCTGATTTGCAGCCACACTTGGCTAGCTGTTCACAACTTTGTGCAACTGGTGCATTTGCTGTCCAGAAGACCCCCCATTGTTCACCAAGCTTTTTTCATCTCCAGTCAGCAGGACTCTGCTTCTAACTGACACTGGGTTGCTTGACCCCATATGCAGCCTGCCTGATATGCAGCACGTTTAGTGTGTTGAAGCAGAGCTGCCCTTGTTGGAGGAATGGCTTCACATGGCCTCTGCTTTCGGGCAAACATGTCAAGTCTAGCCTCATCTACACTGACAGTTGTACTTGATCGATCATACAGCAGGACCACAAACTTCTCAAGGATCTCCAGGGGCCTCATGTACAAAGACTTGCGTGGATTTCATACTAAAACATTGCGTACGTGCAAACCTGAAATGTAGCGTACGCACAAAAAAATCCTGATGTATGAAACTGTGCGTACGCAGCATTCCACGCAGCCTTTCTTTGTACATCCCAATTAACCTGAAATTAAGTGTACATGCACGAGCATTACACTCCACCCTCTCTCCTCCCTCAATCACACTCATTTTAATATGCTAACTAGAAGGCCACTCGAGAGCGCAGACCTCCGCGAAGACAAAATGGCCTATCCCGCAATATTAATAACAATAAAAACTCATTTGTGGATCCATTCATACTCGAACCTGCTCCAAAGTTTAATAATTGAAATCATCAAATTAATAAAAAAATTAAAAAAATATCTCCAGCGAATGCGAGGTAGAAGTGTTTATCTGACAAAATGGCAATAATCGTATGTCTTTATCATCTGTAATTAATAACAAAAAAAAAACAGTAGTGACAGAGCGTAGCAGTGGCTAGCTATAGGGTCAGAGACCGTGGTAGAATTATTGGTCAGTCTGCAAGTAGGTGACAGGGTTCGCATAACTGGGTTTGATGTATTTGAACCATTACAACACAACTGCATTAATTAAAAAAAAACATTACATCAATCGTGTCCAAGTAGGCTACCACGCATCGCGCACTCGAGGTGGAATAAACAAAGTTGATCCAGGCTACATCGCCACAACATTACGATTTCTGGATCATATCCCTATATTTGCACACAAGTGTGACAACAATAATGCGAATGCTTACTCGAGGAAAGTCAAAGTATCCTATGCAGTCAATCACACTAAGGGAAATAGCTTATATCCGCGCTTATTAGTCAGCCTATCTATTCTATCTATATGTGTAGGCTATAGGTTTCACATTCCCTTTTAATTCGTATCCTCTAATAAGTCTACAGTTGTCATCACAGATAGGTTGTTGCATAACTTTGAGCTAGAATTTGAGCATGTTGCATGTCCATTTATATAGAAACATAGGCCTACTTTCGAAGTCATTCGAATAATTTTTAATAATCCACGTTTCACAATATACTGTAAATAAAGGCCTAGACTCGCGATCAACTAATGTTGTTGCGCTGCATTGCCTCTAAGTGTCGCCAACTGACGATACACATTGGAAATGTGCGTACGCCAGACATTTTGCGTGGAGGACCGCACATTCTCACGTTCAAGTCAGTCTTTGTACATCCGGACGTGAGTGTGAGAAGTGGCTTACGCAGCATTTTTGTGCGTACGCAAGCTTTGTACATGAGGCCCCTGGTCACTATTGTGAAAGAGTGGAATGTTGGTGGCAATCATTTTATAGCCATCATGTTGAGAAACATGATGGGTAGGTGGTGATAGGAGGGGTTCCTTTGTGTCTGTCTGACAAAGACAACATTTCATTCAATCAGTTGATCTCTTGGCTGACATGGGATTTTCATTTGCCATTTTGGGGGATTGTTGTCTGATTAAGGCCGAGGGGTTATCCTTTTACCACCTCAATCATAGACATAGTACACATTCAAGTATGGGATACAACTAGGTTTGGATCACCTACACCTAGCCAGATCATTCATCCAGAGCCATTTAAGTCCCGTGTGATCTGTACACCTTCCAGGTAAGCATACATGAACAAGTCATGTGTTGCCCCGCTTACACTTGGCTCGGCTCTCCCGTGCTGGCACAACCTGTCAATTCAGGTGCGGCTATCTAACTACATCTAGCATCACCATTTGAAAAATTGATGTAAGGATTCAAGAGAAATGGCGGCCATCTTGAAAAATGGTTGCCATCATGAATTTTTGAGGGACAAGCACATTTTACAAAAAAAAAACATTCTTAAGAGAGTACTTTCACAAAATGTTATGCCTACATCACTGTTTGAACAATTGACATGACATTTGACAGAAATAGCGGCCATCTTGAAAAAATGGCCGCCATGTTGAATTTTTGGGTGGCCAGCGCCTTTTTCCCAAAAAGTGACCCTTAGAGAGTATCTGTGCCAAATGTCATGCTTCTATACCAATTTGAACGATTCTCTTGAAATATGCCATTAATCTGCTGCACTAGTAGCCATTATTCTCAAACTATTTGCATTAAGTCTACACCACTGTAAGTGGAAGGAAAGGCAACCAGCAATGATGAGAACCATTTAAAGTCAACATACATTTCACTATGGCTATATTTTACTATATTAAGTTGTGAGTGACCTTTGGCCTTTGGGGCCTACATTGTCCCATGAGCCATAACTGCAACCATTATATTGTTCTTTTGTTAGCCTTAAGCCTGGCTCAGTCATTATGCCATACCACATCACCTCCTGCAGTGTAATGAGCTGCATTGAACACATGAAGATCTATTGAGAACACCAAATCCATATTTCCTGTTATTTTGGTGAAAGTAATGTAAACGTAGTGTAATGCCTTACAATTCAAAGACAGTAATATTGTAATGTAACAAATTACTTTGAGATGACAGCAACAGCAAAGCAAAAGCAATAAATAATGCATTACGCTTTTGAAGTAACTTGCCCAACACTGCAAACCAGGCACTTTCAATAAATGTGTAAGGAACTAGATGCAAGTATGTAAGTGCAGTATAAAAACAGCATCATGCAAGGACATATCTGGGTATCATAGCACTCCAATAGTTGCCTGTATAAATTTAAAAACGGCCTAGCCTACAGACAATGTCAACCTAATAACACAGGTAATTAAATAATTGAAAAACCAGGCACTTTGAATAGGTAGATTAAAGGTCCAGTATGTAGGAAATAATGGAAAATAAACCGTAACCATTCCAAAAATGATCACCATATGTTGAGTACCAGACTGAGTATCTGATGATGCTTCTCCCTCCAGCTCACTTCACTCCAAGACCTCAGAACATGATATTGTTCCACACTGTACTCTTCACAGTCACCCTCATGACAGGTTCAGATAACCGAAGTAGTCTCTATATTATCCCCTGCCACAATCACTGTCATTCCCACCAATAGCAGTTCAGCCTCTGTCCTCAACACTTTGGAGACCATGCAGTGCATTGCCACCACACAACAACAGTGGTCAGTTATTCTTTGATACAGAGAACATGTTACAAAGATGTGTTACATCACATTCTTTGATACAAAGAACATGTTACAAAGATGTGTTACACCACATTCTTGCCTCCCATTGTGTTAAGGTGCCATAAACAGTAATACTTAGCTCATATTCCTCTTATAATAATAATAATAATAATAATAATAATAATAATAATAATAATAATAATAATAAGCTTTATTTGTATAGCACCTTTCATACACAGAATGCAGCTCAAAGTGCTTTACATTTGGAGCATGTAACACAATAATAGTCATTATCAATCACTTTCACTTCTTCATTGCTGTGGCCGTTTATGATCCAATCAGCAATCTTAATGATGAAAACAGTGTTGTAACATTATTAAAAATTTGATCAGTTCAGAATTATGCATTTTATTTCTGTTTCAAACAGTGTAATTCAATTTCTCGGGGGCAAGAAAAGAGATTCATTGTAGAAAACATATACGTACGGCTGAAACGGTTGCTTAGAAACAACAACTTTACAACTGAATTAGATTAAAGAAACATGAACAAAAAGATAATATGAAATGTCATATGAGGTATTGCTAAAGGTTTGTGAGGAAATTGCAATTGATTTCATTTTCAGTGAGACATCTCAGAGTGAAGGGCCTAATACAAGTTAAATGCTTTATATTGGCGGTGATATGGGCGGTGGTAGTGTAGTGGTTAAGGAGCTGGGCTAGCGTGCAGTAGCCTGAAAGTTGTCGGTTCAATTCCCGGCTTCCACCGTTGTGCCCTTGAGCAAGGCACTTAACCCCAAGTTGCTCCGGGGACAATGTGATCCCTTGTAATATAGCTAACATATGTAAGTCACTTCGGTCAAGAAGTGTCTGCTAAATGTAATGTAATAATAATAATATGAATTCCTGAACACAAGAATTAACCCTTGACATTTGAATTTGATATCAGTTAAATTGAAATGACTTGAAATCAATCACACGTATTCTTCAATTTATCATTTATCTCCACATTTGGTTGTAAAACAGCTGATCAAGTAAATCTGTTGGTTTTTGCAGTTCAGTTCTTAATTAGTGTAACGGTTCTCATAACTTTCCACGTTATATAACAGCAGTAGGCCTACAGATGTTTTGTTTTGTCTCTTGCAATATGCCAAAATGTCATGTATGCTTTTTTTCTTTAATCAAAATCAAATAGCCTTTTATAGAAAATGTATAAAGGACAGATCTGAACACATCTGCCTTTTCCAGTAACTGTTGGCTATGCACTATACTGTGGTTGAGGTTGTCTGAGAAAAGCCATCACAGCACTACATCACCAATTTTACCATTGCTCATTAGTTTTTGACCAATACATTGATAATGTCTACTTGAAATTGAACTTTTACAGGTAAATTCACTGCTGCGCTTTTCCACCAACAAAAAACCTGCTCAGTTCTGGTTCATTCTCCAGATGTTGAACCGCATTTCAACCAAAATTTAATCGCTTTGGGACCTGAAAAGTCAGTTCTTTTCAGTTCAGTTCAGATTCACTAGATAGCACCAATGTGCAAAGAACGGAACCGGTTCAAGAGCAATTTCTCTGTTGGTCCTCTGTTTAATACTGTACAGTAGTTATATATCATTGACAGATTGGAAGGTAATCTGTTCACAATTGCCATGCAGACAACAACAATCAAGAGAGAACAGGTCTTTTTTGTTTCACACAAACAAAAAACAAAAAGGATCTGATCTTCTACAGTGACCTTTACAAAATAAGCCCCTCATCTCAGGAGATGGCAGGGGCATTGGAAAATTTGGACAGTCACTGAGAAGTAGTGGTTGGAGGGGGGCTGGGGGACACTTGTCCTGCTCTTGAGAGAATGCAGACAAGAGGGGGGGAAAGGTAAAGGCCAAAGGAGTATCACTGGTGCTTTATCTTTCACGTGTCCATGGTGACAGGAGGGGGGTACCAGATAGGGAGGGCCTTTAGGTGTAAGGCAGCAAGTGACAGCCTCCTCTAGCACACCATGTAAGGAAGTGGAGTCAAGAGAATGCAAGACGATAAGCAGCAGCCCAGCTATGCTGTCCATGTTTAGATACACTCACCAAGGCCTTGCACTTCAGAAACAATGTGTGTTTCTGTTAAATTTAGAGAGGTTATCGTGTACTCTTCTCTCCCTTAGGCAGTGGATCTCTACTCTACAGGGACTACAGAGGTGAGTGTTTTCTTCTTTGTGCTTTCTTATATCCCCTCCTTTCCACACAATTTTAGCAAACTGGGAATATGGGGAAATTCATACTTTATTAACATGCTTGCAATAAGATGGCAGGTAGGCTAGAGGAAGCACAGATGAAAATATCTGCGCATGTCATTTGTCTTCAGCTATCAGGCGTTGGAAATACTTAAGGCCATGTCAAATAAGTCAGACATATGTGTCAGCAATGTAATGTATACATTCATTTCAGTCTTATTATTACCCAATAAATAACAGGAGACAGTTTGATGAATGAGGCATCTTTGAAAAATGGTTGGTTGGAATTCATAAACATGCCAATGTTCATCTCTACGGGACAACTGAGAAAAATGCAACTGCCATTTGACCCCTATCACACCATATAAAATCTGAATTTATTCATGTCACAGTATAACGGCCTACTACTGTACTAAACTAATCAATGCATACATTGCATGATGAAGCAACCAACCACAGCATTGATAGGATAATGGCAATTGACAATGTTCCATGTGTGTGCAGTGAACATGAAACATTCACTACATGAAAATAAGTGGTGTAAATATGTATGTTATATGTAAATTGGTTAGATAACAGTAAGAATTGAACTCTATTGTTGTATTGGTACAATGTAATGTGTGGTGCTTTCGGGTGCACTCTCTGACAAACCTGTTCCACTCTGACATAACTGCGTATAGCTGAATCATTTGTATAGTGATATATCAATATGTCATCTTTATTTTATTAGTGTATTCAGATCTTCTCAGCAATTACTTATTTAAAGGTAATACCCTTCTTCCTTGCCTCCAAAGTCTATTTATATACAAAAACAATGTTTCAAACCCCAAATGCCTGATTTTAATTTTGTTATATTAGATTTGTGAGACATCCATGGATCGTTTTTAATTATTGTTACTTATTTTTCTAGTTCTCTTCTTTTTAAGAGTAGTGACTACATTGAGAATTACAAAATAAGATATTGAGATGTGAGACACTCTCAGGAGTATAACATGTGCAGGAGTTTGTGCACTTTAGTAACTAGAAAAGTATTCATCATTACATTATGAAAATAGTGCTTTTGGGGGATCATGCTACAAGGTGTGTATGTTCTGTGTATATGAGAGAGAAAGAGGGAGTGAGTGTGTATGTATTCAAAAATGTATTCGCTCATTCTCTCTATGTAGTAATGCAAACTCTCTTCTACCAACATGGAAATGTTCTGTGTGCTTTTCATTATTATAATCTTTTCTGTGAGAATGAGCTGTTTGGCCAGGCTGAGAAGCTCTGGGGACGTCATTTTTGTAGTCCTAACAAAAACAGTGACACCATATTATTACCATAAACTAAAGAAATGAAACATGTATCTCTCTCTCACACACACACACACACACACACACACACACACACACATATATATATATCTCCCACATGCAAAAGGAAATCTATACACGACAACGTTGCTTGTTGACGTACTTTGCACTCTGCACTTTGCCCACCTTTTAAATTAGGGCCCAGGTTTGGAATGTTATCAATACTTTAAGGGTCTGCAGTTGGCCTGCTGATGATATCAATTTACAACTCAAACTCAAATGACCCAATTTAAACCGTGACCCACTCATCAGTACTTAACCTTATTCTGCCCTGTCTCGTCATTTAGTCCTTAGTTTGTGAGACTTAAGTTACATCATAAATATGTTTTACTGTAGTGTGTAATTCTTGTAGTGTGTAATGTTGTTGTCACCCATACTGTATGTAAAATGTAAATCAGTTTTATAGGCCAGGTATACTTGCGTGTACAAGGAATTTGGTCTCTGCATTTATCCCATTAGTGAGACAGACAGAGCACACAGTGAACACACAGTGAGGTGAAGCACACACAAACCCAGAGTAGTGAGCTGCCTTGCTACAGCGGCGCTCAGGGAGCAGTGAGGGGTTAGGTGCCATGCTCAAGGGCATTTCAGCCATGGATGTGGGCATTGGAGAGCTGTGATCAACCACTTCCCCCACGCACATTTTACCTACCGGTCAGAGATTAAACCGACAACCCTTCGGTTCCAAGCCTGAAGCACTAACCAGTAGGCCACAGCTGCCCCATTTTGTCTCCATGGTATCTGTCCTCAAAAGCACTCACAGCTATAGAATTTTTTTAGTTCAGGGGAATTGTCTGAAATTGTTCAGAGATTTGAGAGATGGATTCTACAAGACTTTCAATACTTTTGGAAAGTGAGGCCCAAGATTATGCAGCATTTGAATAAGGTTAGAATATGCATCTCTGGCCTCTCTTAGACTGAACCAAGAATGATAGATAGATAGATAGATAGATAGATAGATATTACTACAGTACACACGTAGGTTACACGTAGTTGAGTTTTTTTTGTTTGTTTTTTAAAAAAAGCAGCAGTCTGTGTTTATGAATAGCTTTCATTCTGGTTTCTCATCAGGCATACTTTTGATGTTTGCCATTACGTTATTTGTTGATAAATAAAATATATCCAAAAGTAGATGTGCTGTTGATGTATTGAACTTTTTATGAACTTTCTAATTAGTCTGTTTTTTCCCTTCTATAAAAAAAACTATAACTATAACTATAATTCATATGGTTCAGATATTTCCATAGTATTTGGACTACTGTTATAATTATTTTTTTGATGTACAGACTTGAACATTCAGACAAAACTTTTCACTGTTCTCTTTTAACCAAGTTTTATCCTTCTCATTTATACAGGGAACCATCAGAACTGTTTTAACTGAAAGGCAAAACACAGATCTGATCAGCACTATGGATAAACAACTTACCTTCTTAATCTCTCTGCAGCTTTGGATAAGTTTTTCTTTTTTTGTACCAGAAACACACTCAACATTGCTAAATAGCACACACTCCTCAGGACAGTCCGAGGGCAATGTGACCACTGGATGTGGGGGCAGTTTTACATGTAAGCCTGGTGTTGTTTTTCCCGTATGGGAGCCTACAGACCCACCTTTTGGAGACATGCTGGCCCGTGCCACAATTTATTTTGTGGGTATGTGCTATATGTTTCTGGGTGTCTCTATAATCGCAGATCGCTTCATGGCATCAATTGAAGTCATCACCTCACAAGAAAAGGAGATCACATTCAAGAAACCCAATGGTGAAATCTGTACCACCACTGTGCGAATCTGGAATGAAACTGTTTCCAACCTGACTCTCATGGCACTGGGATCTTCCGCACCAGAGATCATGCTCTCTGTGGTTGAGGTGTGTGGACATGGCTTTGATGCTGGAGAGCTGGGCCCCAATACAATTGTGGGTAGTGCAGCCTTCAATATGTTTGTCATAATTGGGCTGTGTGTGTCCGTCATCCCAGATGGAGACCACCGCAAGGTCAAGCACCTGCGGGTGTTTTTCGTCACTGCATTCTGGAGTATCTTTGCTTACACCTGGCTGTACCTTATCCTCGCTGTCATCTCCCCAGGTGTGGTGCAAGTGTGGGAAGGTTTGCTTACACTCTTTTTCTTCCCTATTTGTGTGCTCTTTGCATGGGTGGCTGATCGCAGACTCCTGTGTTACCATTATGTGCCCAAACGCTATCGTCTGGGCAAACGGAAGGGCGTGATCATTGAGACAGAGGGTGAGGCAGAGCTCCAGTCAAAAGCAGACATAGAGATGGATGGGCAGATGTTAAACTCACATGCAGAGGAATACTTGGATGGGATTATGGGTGCTGAAGAGAAAGAGATGGACGAAGAAGATGTCCGGATGGAAATGGCTCGGATCCTGAAAGAGCTGAAACAGAAACATCCTGAAAAGGAGATGGAGCAACTCATTGAGCTTGCAAACTACCAGGTCCTCTGTCAGCAACAAAAGAGTCGAGCTTTCTATCGCTGTCAAGCCACTAGGCTTATGACTGGGGCAGGAAATATCCTGAAGAAGCATGCAGCTGACCAGGCTAGAAAAGCTATTGGACACCATGAGATGCGCTCTGTGGTGTCTGACAGCGATCTCTCATCAAAGATTTTCTTTGATCCCAGCACATATCAGTGTTTAGAGAACTGTGGTAAAGTGGCTCTTAATCTAGTCCGAAGAGGTGGTGACTTGACAAGTACTGTGTCAGTGGACTACTGCACTGAAGATGGCACAGCCAATGCTGGGTCTGACTACCAGTTCACTGAAGGTACAGTCATCTTCAGGCCAGGTGAAACAGAAAAGGAGATCCGAATTGATATCATTGATGATGACATCTTTGAAGAAGATGAGCATTTTCTGGTTCACCTCAGTAATGTGCGAGTGATTTCAGCAAGCTCAGAAGCAATCTCATATTCAGACATCAACCATACAGAGACATTAGCCGGCCTTGGTCTGCCCTCAACAGCTACGGTCACAATCTTTGATGATGACCATGCTGGAATCTTTACATTTGAGGAGCCACTGGTTAATGTTAGTGAAAGCATTGGCATGATGGAGGTGAAAGTTGTTCGTACTTCAGGTGCCCGTGGGGTAGTGGTGGTGCCCTACAAAACTATAGAGGGCACAGCTAAAGGGGGTGGTGAAGATTTTGAAGATACACACGGAGTGCTGGAGTTCCAGAATGATGAAATTGTGTAAGTGTCTTTTATATTTTTTCCTTGTTTTGTTTATCATTTAGCCAATTGCAGTCTTTTGTTTAAGAATGGATGACTGTATAATATATATATATAAAGTTTGGATGACTAATGAAAAGTTTTGATAACTAATAATATAATAATAGGCAATGTATATTTTTGAATAGCTAAAAATATATTTTTTCATTTTTTTCATCAATTTAATATTTCTGTATTTAAGTGTTTTTGTTTTTGTCTCTATGATCAAATTCACATTTGATTTATATGTACATGAAGGAAAGGGAACTGGAAAGGCAACTGCTCAACAATTTGAGCATACTAATGAGTACTGCTGCGTCTTTTATGCATGAACAGGTGACATAAGGATATGACAGGATGGTGGTGGCAGATAATCTGTTATCTTCAATATTCCCTAAAACAAATGGCTTAGGCATAAACATACTTCAGAATCTAAGTGTGTTTTTGAGTATCATTGAAATGTGTAGTAGTTTGAAAGCACAGAAAATGACAACAGAATAGTATATTTAAAATGTCAAACTCCTATCATGGCCAGGATTACTGTGAATTAAACAGTAGTGGAGCCAGTTGATAATGGTGACAGGGTCTAGTTTCAGTAGAAAGGAATTAGAAACATTTTGCCTGGTTAAAGACAAACAACTGTGGAAAGGAGTCAGTCATAATTGAACCTTAAAATAGAACCTTGTAGATGTTTCACACATGAATTAAGATGAAAGATCTATTACTATAGAGGTACAAAGACAGAGCCCAGAAACCGAGGAACACTGAAGCAGGCCAGGCCGGCTGGATCATAGCTTCAGCTCCATATATAGACAGAGCACTCTTGTTAAGATGACAAGTTTATATTTCCGGCTTGCAATTGACTGGAGGTGGTACATTTGAAATGTTTCAGTGTCTACAGCCACTGTCCAAGGTGATGCTATGAGGTTTTGTTAAATGTAAATACATGATGTGATTTACTATATGCCTCAAATATTGTACATAAACACCTGGTATATTGTCTAGAGTAAGTAAGGATAAATCATGTTACTTAAGAATACATTTGAACATACTAAGTATGGAGTTGGAATATTACCAGGTCTTCAGAGATGCATATTTACCAGACATATTTAATATCACATTATTGTCATCCTGCTTATTAATCCATTTTATTTTTGTGCCTCAAGACACAGTTAGTCACGTGAAATACCATGTATTTTTAACAGTATTCATTTTTTTCTTTAATACTCTGTCCAAGTATCTAAATTATGCATTCCTTAGTTTCACAAAAATTAAACCTACAAGACAAATTCATAGCCTGTATGATTTGGATATGCACACTTGCAAACAAATGTGAAAATAACACATCTCTGTCCAGATAGGGACAACACAGTTTGCGTTGTTTCTAAGACATTGCTTTTATTCATTTTAAAAGTGTACACTGTGGGCCAGATGTACTAACGCTTTTGCACCCACTTCAGGCGTAGGCCCTATTTGTTTCGCAACGTGCGTGTAAAATCATTGCGAGGTATGTACAAACATTACATTACATTACATTACATTTAGCAGACACTTCTTGACCGAAGTGACTTACATATGTCAGCTATATTACAAGGGATCACATTGTCCCCGGAGCAACTTGGGGTTAAGTGCCTTGCTCAAGGGCACAACGGTGGAAGCCGGGAATTGAACCGACAACTTTCAGCAGTGATGTAGTACTCGAGTCCGGTCTCGAGACCGATTTCTGCTTTCTCGGACTCGACTCGGACTTGTTCCTTCAAAGACTCGGTCTTGACTCGGTCTCGGACCACAGTGGGAGGAGAAGGACTCGTAATTTCAAACCGAGTCCTCGAGACCAACGCATTTTTTTATGTTCATATAAAAAAAAAATCAAAATGAAATTTCACGGCAGCCACGTCTTTGCCCCTTGTTGGCCTTGGTGCCCCCTTCTTTCAATATTCTGCTTTGCGTCTGTTTAATAGCGTTTAAATATATATTTTATTTAGCCTATAGCCTGTCAAAATAATCTTAGCATCACAGCGCAAACTAATTCAGTCTTACACAGTGGAGAAAATGACAGCGCATGGCAAGACAGAAAGTGCGTCCAAACTCACCCATTCTTCTCAGTTGATATACTCGCAATCGCTAAGCCTACTCATCACACAGGCACATGTATCACATCACATGAAAGAGCTTTTTCTCAGCTTTTAAACAATGTTAGCCGCTAATTGCTGTGGTGAACAGTTCGTGAGAAAAGTAAATAATATAATTAAATTTTATCATAACGTCTACATAAAGTGCTACACCCATCTCCCTACCCATTCATATTGGTGGAATACTTCACGAACCCTTCGTTCAACACATGACAAACCATATATCAGAATAAACAGCAGACCTTACCGAACACAAAGGTGTAAAGCAGTCCCCTGTACAGTGAGCCGTTCCAGTGTATTCCGGTTAAATTAAAAATGTAATCTGCAGCAAGGTCTACATTCATGTCTCCAACTTTGGTCTTTAGGTGTGTTTAAATCGTTCTTCTTGATTTCATAACAGGCCAAATACAAAATAAATGTTACAAATATTGCCTAGATATAGGTAAATATTAAAATCAGAGGATATACAGCTGAGTAAGAGTTTGTGAAAGGAGTCTTAATGATCAAAAAATGCTAAGCATGCATCTAGGTTGCATCAGTTTCTTAAAGCTGAGCTGTGCTTAAATTGTTCAATACATTATTCCATAACAGGCCAAATATAAAATAAATATAAATATTAAATATAGCCTAGACATCTAAATATTAGATGATCAGATGATTTACAGTTCTATGTAATATGTCATGTTTCATGTTTTTGTAATGTTTCATACAGTGATTCAGGTCTACTGCTGTGAATAGGCTAAATACAACTTTGATTATTTTTATAGCCTACTACTGTATAGTTAACTTTGGCCTTGGTGCCCTGACATGTGGCCTTTGTGCCCCCCACCAAATATGCCCAACTGAAGGCCAAGTGGCCTTGCCCCTAAAATGGTGAAATTCCAAGCCTGGGCCTAACTGTTGATTATTAATTGGGGTGATATTAAATCATGAATATGAAAACTGACATGTTTTTATGGTCTTGGTCTCGACTCGGTCTCGACTCCTAAAGGACTCGGTCTTGACTCGGACTTGCTTCCTCAAAAACTCGGTCTTGACTCGGACTCGACTGTATTTGAAAACCAACGGACTTGGTCTCGACTCGGTCTCGACCCTTCAAAGACTCGGTCTTGTCTCGGACTCGGCATAGGCGGTCTCGTCCCCATCACTAACTTTCAGGCTACTGCACGCTAGCCCAGCTCCTTAACCACTACACTACCACCGCCCTAGTGGCCGCAAACAGGCCGCAAAGATGTTAAAGTGCAAACTGCCTGTTGCGGGAACTGAAAAGGGCACATTGCGTTTTTCGTGTCATGCATGCATTCATGGGAGGATCCAGAGGAAAGTGGGAGTTTAGCGTAAAGAGATGGGAGGGGAAGCGTACTGTAAATAGCCCCAGCCCCCACCCTCACACCCCCTCAATACCAGCGCAACACTCACCTCCATCATCACAGGCTATCGTACCCCCACCATCACTGGATTTTGCACCCCTCCCCCACATGGCGATCATGAACAATGAGGTGACAACGACCTCAGTCAACAGCCATCAGACACACAGATCCCAGATGCACCCCTCCCCCTCCCCTCCCCTTACACCCCTCACCATTACAAAAGATCAAGTGACAGTCCAACTTAAGAAATTGCGCAGCAATAAAGCAGCTGGGCCTGACAGACTGTGCCCAAGGCTACTCAAGGCCTGTGCTGCTGAACTGGGGGAGCCACTGAAGCACATCTTCAATTTGAGCCTACGCCTTGGACAAGTTCCAACACTGTGGAAGACATCATGTCTCACCCCTGTCCCTAAGAAGCCACACTCTAGTGAGCTTAATGACTACAGACCTGTCGCTCTTACATCACATGTGATGAAGACAATGGAGCGATTGGTCTTAGGCATGCTCAGACCCCAGGTACGCCATGCACTAGACCCGTTACAGTTTGCTTACCAGGAGAAAGTGGGCGTGGACGATGCCATCACTTATCTTCTACACAGGACACATTCCCACCTGGACAAGGGGAAAAGTGCTGTGAGAATCATGTTCTTTGATTTCTCAAGTGCTTTAACACCATCCAGCCCCTCAGGTTGGGAGACAAGCTTTTGCAGATGGGTGTGGACGCTCACCTGGTAACCTGGATTACAGATTACCTGACCGAGCGACCACAGTTCGTCAGACTGAAGAACTGTCTCTCTGACACTGTGATCTGCAGCACCGGAGCGCCACAGGGAACTGTACTCTCTCCAGTCCTGTTCACCCTGTACACATCTGACTTCTGCTACAACACCGAGTCATGCCACATGCAGAAGTTTTCTGATGATACTGCAATTGTGGGGTGTATCAGGAACGGGCAGGAGGAGGAGTACAGGAGCCTGGTGGAGGACTTTGTGCAATGGTGCAAACTCAATCATCTTCAACTTAACACTTCAAAGACCAAGGAGATGGTGGTAGATTTCCGCAGGTCTAAGCCCACTCTGCTACCAGTCCACATTGATGGGGTCAATGTGGAGGTGGTTAGCACCTACAAGTATCTGGGTCTCCACCTGGACAATAAACTGGACTGGTCAGCCAACACTGATGCACTCTACAAGAAAGGGCAGAGCAGGCTGTACTTCCTGAGGAGGCTGCGGTCCTTCAATGTTTGCAGTAAGCTCCTCAGGATGTTCTACCAGTCTGTTGTTGCCAGCGTCCTCTTCTATGCAGTAGTATGCTGGGGAGGAAGCACAAGGAAGAAGGATGTGGGGCGAATTGACAGGCTGGTAAGGAAAGCTGGCTCTGTGGTGGGAGCTGAACTGGAGTGCATCACTTCACTATCTGACAAAAGGACCCTGAACAAACTGATCAACATCTTGGACAATGAGTGTCACCCACTCCACAGCACTATTGTT
The DNA here is from genome assembly GCF_018492685.1 of Alosa sapidissima. NCBI lineage: Eukaryota > Metazoa > Chordata > Actinopteri > Clupeiformes > Clupeidae > Alosa > Alosa sapidissima. Next base: position 1,089,564 of record NC_055965.1, on the reverse strand, counting down.
AAGCAGAAGAGCCTGATCAGCTGGAGACTTCGCTCACTGCCTTGCACAACTGACAGACTGAGAAAGTCATTTGTCCCCAGGGCCATTGAACTGTTCAATGCCTCACTTAAGGGAAGAGGAGAGATAGACTTCTCTGCATAGTCTGTCTGCCTCTTCACCCCCTCCATGTTTGGTACTGTCTGTCCACTAGCCACTTGTACCACTGTCTTTATGCCTCACTGTTTGCGTGCTATATTAGCACATTAGCACATATGCATAACCCCCCCTCCATGCCACAGCCGAACTGTGGCCACACTTATACATTTTCTTAAATAGTTAAATATATAGATATATAGACTTTACTTTACTTTATTTCTGCATTGTTGCACTGTTGACTTACTCATTTGCACTATCACCATGACCACTATCACTATTGCACTACCACCATGACACTCATTCATTCATTCATTCACACAGAGCACCTTAGAGCACCTTACCATACCTTACTATGCACAGAGAATCACAGGCTCAGTCCCTGCCTCAGTCATTGCAAGCGCCTCTGAGATTTATTAATCACCACTATGTGGATACTGTTTTTAGAATTGATTTAGATTAAGTGTTAGTATAATTTGTATTTTTGTCATTTGTATTTTAGTATATTTTTATATATTGTATTAAGTGTTAGTATAATTTGTATTTTAGTATATTTAGCATATTCTTTATCTTCTACTGTCCTTACTGCTTAGTTGTGTTTTTATATTATATACTTTAATTACTCTTTCTGCTGTTAAAGAAAGAATGTGTTTGTGTTGTATGTATGCTGCTGGTGAGACCTTGAATTTCCCCTGGGGATCAATAAAGTATCTATCTATCTATCTAATAGCACCTAATTATGCATTCCATGGTATGTAGGCCTACAAAGACTGCTCTTGAAAGCGCACGTCTATTCTGCGCCTAAATACTTCCGCCTTGTAAAAGCAGGTGTTAATCCAATTGCAGTTCAATGCGTCAATAAGAGAACCTTTCAAAGACAACAGAATCGCTATTTAGAACACCAGTTTTGTAAGTAGTACTATCAAAAGCAACCTTAACTTTCGTTGGCCTTTAGAATGTCTTACTTTCACTTTTGCGTCATTCACTTAAACTTTCCTACTTTCTAGATTTGACCAATTTTCCATAGCCTACTGTACGTCAGGGGCGGACTGGGACCAAAAATCGGCCCTGGCATATTTGGCCCAAGCGGCCCTCAAATCGGTCGGGCACACCTAATTAAATACAAAATCTTTGATTACCATTAAATATGCATATATTTTCAACTGTCATGGAGCACTGAAAGTGATAGGCCTTATTGGCTATCACTCTGACTGATCAGAGGTAGCCATGGAGTACATGATCTCCATATTCAAGTAGCCTAGGCTATACAAGCAATTATTAAAGAAGAGTTTCTGCTTGAATTCAAAGTATCATTTCAAATTATTCAATAGGCTACATTTAAATTATACAATGCTCAACTGACAGCAGCACCAAACAGTTGCTGAAGCCTATGTGTAAAGAGCTAAATTACCTAGATTGTAGTAGACATTAATCACTTTAGGACAACTGAAACAACACAAAATAAATATGGCTGTTGCTGGAAATATTTTATTCATGTAGGCTATACTATATTGCTGGTACATTGTGGAACATTATAGCTACATTAACTAATTATCTTTAATGTCTTCCAGTAGCCTATCGTATAGGTTTCTGTATATTAGTTGGCTTGTGCATGTATTGTATTTTTGAAGCTTCTACATTGGTGTTACTTTTGCACTATTGTCATAGTGACATCTTTTCATGTATGGTATTATTTCATGATCGCTAAACGTTTGATTCTTTTTAATGTTGTCAGTTAACTTCATTCAACTGCGCTTGTATGTAGGCTCTGCCGTTCAGTTGTGGACGTTCGTAAATTGTGTTTATGGGCGGAAAAAGGCAGAGAAAAGCGCAGTTTACACTAGTTTAATAAATGGGTAAGGCTATTTGCACCCCTGGTACAATTAGCAGTGTATGCTATTCGTACCCTGGTGCAATAAGAAGTGAATTCTATTCGTACCCCGGTGCACACAGCAATGTGTCCTATTAGTACCCCGTCTGGTACAAATATCAATGTATGCTATTCGTACCCCGGTGCACACAGCAATGTGTTCTATTAGTACCCCGTCTGGTACAAATATCAATGTATGCTGAACGTCATATTCACAAAATTTCTGTTAACTAACAAACTGACGGTTGTATGTGTTCACTGAACCAAGATTATGAAAATAAAACACAACTTTTCAATCTAAAACTTAATCTGAACAGATATTAGTGCCGAAACGTTTCAGAATTCTTCAGTTTCTGCTGACGAAAAAACGAATGTCCGCCATGTTTTTTGTGCACGTGAGCAACGTCTTTTTGTTGTTATGTCACAGGGTGTGAATAGCTCAGCTGTGTGGCCAAGGCTATTCGTACCAGGGGTGTAAATAGACACTCCGTTAATAAATACGACGGAAACTTGGGCCTGACAGCGTTCACAATCTGCGGTTTGTCCATGACGCTGATAACGCTACGTTCGCAAATGTACGTAGCCTACATCTAGCCCTGTATGTGTTGAAAATAACACAACTTATGTTGTTTCTAACACGTTTGTTTTAAGACTGCAGGTCCATTGGCAGCATAGCTCAATGGTAAACTGCCCTTAGATCACATGACCTGAGAGAGAGAGAGATTCTCTTTTGCTTTTGTATTTTTGCTGAGGTCTTATAAGAAAAGGACCTAAAGGGGGTAGGCTACAATAGCATTATAGAAATGTACTTTGATGTATGTCAATTTGTTACCAATGAGTGTTGTCTTTTTGACCCTCTGATATACGGGTTGCAACCTCAATGCAACCAATGATATACACATGATAGTTTCAGTTCTTCTATTTCAGTTATTGTTAGCCTAATTTAAACTTCTTTAATATATGATTACAAATTGTCAAAAATAGCTAAATCTCTTACATAGGTCAGCTAGATTTGAATTTATATTGGCTCTTTTACAATGGAAAGGTCAATAATTGTTTAATTTAAGTTGATATTAATTCTGTAATGCTACTAGTTTCACTGTAGTTGAATATGCCACCACTTTCTCACATAATATGTATACAAGGAGTTAGACCATCTTGTGTTGAAAGAAAATGTCGGTCTGAGATACCAATTCAGCAGATGTCTGCTTCTTTACCTGCCTTACTCTCTCTGCTGGTCCTGTCTTCTGTTATTGGCACACTTCCAGAGTATGCAGAGTAATATAAACTCAAACATATTTTCCATTACCAAATGAATGGACCGTCAGACAGACTACAGGCCTAAATTGTGTGATGCAGATAGTGCTGTGAAAATCTCCCTGATGACACAACACTGAAATCTCCCTAGAGGATAAACATAAAAAAATATTATTAGAATTTTGAGAGCTTATAGGCCTACTCATGGAGCTTAACAGCTTATTTAATATTCAGTAGAATAATGTAGCATATGTCATATACAACTGTAGGGTTGAACTATTCATTCATTTCTAATTGGATGAGAGGCTTTCATGAGTGGGGATAGCCTATCCCAGGAACGTAGCCGAATCACTCCGCATTTTGTTTTGAATTGTCCAATGTGAATTGTCCATTCATTCAAAGCGAGAGAGCAGTTTATTTCAGACTGTCACATTAGTTATTGAGTGAGTAAATAAGCATGGAATGGGAGGACAAGCGAGTCCAAATGACTGTACACATACAGTACAGCCTCTCTCACTCAATGCCTGCAAAGTGTCATTTTATGTTGCTTGGCACCAGGCTATTGTTATTTATTATATTGGATCTACAGTAAACTTAGCACAACAAGTAAGGGAATTTGTGTTTGGTAGATTATTTCTCTGTGGTAACAATTATTTTTGGCAATGTGGGTGCGCCCATGACAAAATTGCCAAATATTCTCTGCCAATGCCAAACAGCTTATTTAGCCATTGCCTCGTTTGGTGTTTGGTGAATTGGATGATTGATTTTTGAAGAAACAAGACATATTGGAAATTTAACAATTCATTCATTTCACAAACAGGAGCCTCAGTAGTGTGTAGGAGAACCATACACAGCCACAACAGCCTGGCACCTCCTCCTCATGCTGGTCACCAGCCTGTTCACACACTGCTGTGGGCATCCCATCCAATGAGTCCAGAATCTAGACTCATCACTAAACATAACGTTCCTCCACATGTTGAGGTTCCAGTGCACGTGTTGCCAACACCAGCACAAACGAGCCTGACGGTGAAGGGCAGGTCATGGCAGCAGGACTTCTGTTCCGGATTGTCTGGGCAGAGAGCTCAAAACAAGTGTCAATAGCAACAGCAAAATAACCTGTTTGGCAATTTTTCATGGGCGCAACCCACATACTCTAGTCTAGAAATCTACTGTAGACACACCCTAGCGGCAGCAAATTACATTTGCTGCCAGGGCTAGTCTAGCAACTCTCCGTTGGCTTGTGAGCTCGAAAAATTAAACTTCTATCAGGCCAATCAAATCGTGTATAGAGTCGTTAGGCGGGCTTAACATAATGATTGATGGCAGAGTTGCAACGGTTTGGCTTGAATTCCCTGCTACTTGAAAACAAAGAAGATGGATGTTGCTGTTGGCGAACAGTGTGACACGAGATAAGCTTTTTTTAAGTTGGCAAAAGTTTGAACTAGCCAACTAGCTCCACTGGTGGGAAAACGCATGGGACTCATAGCGCTATCCTATTGCGTGCAGAGGGAATTTGAAAGACAACCGATTATCCCGCCCCTCGGAGTGAGCACTGCGAACGGTGAGTGCCCAGATCCTACATTTTAATGTGGGTCTGGCTCGTCAGGCTTCACATACTCAGCACTGCTGCTCATCCCACAAGTGCATGTTTCTTTCACTAACTAAATAGGCTTTCCAACGGTATAAGATTTATTGCCAAAAAGCATTGTTACCACAGAGAAATAATCTACCAAACACAAATTTCCTTACTTTTTGTGCTAAGTTTATTATTTGGGGCAGAGAATGAACAAACAAAAATCTACATGAACTATAGAAAACCCAATTTGATGTTGATGTTTGACTTGGTTTAAACTTGATTAGTTCGAAGAGAAATTCTTGTATAAAAGCAATATTTCAGGAGTAAGAATGGGGTTGGTAAAAGACTACCCATGGATGTGGTTTGGCCTTGCACAAGCCAAAAGCTGAATTCTAGCCGTGGGTATAGGCTATCCATTTCCAACCCAATTCTCATTTGTGCCATATTATTGCTGACATATATACAGCGCTGTATATATCACAGTAGCTAGTAACTGCTAGTAGCATCTCTACATCAGTATATCAGTAGAGACCAAGAACAATATTAACACAGGCAGTCGTACCATGCTTAAGGCAATACATTTGCCTACATAGCCTACATGAGCTATGCACTGAAACAATGAGATAACATGTGTCCAGCAAGTATCCACATGCATTCCAGTTTGAATAATGCCTGGCTATCAAGTCAAGTCAAGTCAAGTCAACTTTATTTATATAGCGCATTTCATACTCAGAGGTCATTCAATGTGCTTTACATAAACAAAAGCAAACAGGAATAGCTGATAAAATCATAGAAGGGCAATAGTTAAAGGATAGTTTAAAAAGTAAAGAATAATAATAAAGATCATAATGAAAAGAAAACATAAAACACACAAGGTAAAATCATTTAAAAATAAAGAATAATTAATAAGCAAAAAAACAAAGGCAAAAGTAGTAAAAAGGTAATAAAAGTAATAAGACAAGGTAGAATAATTTTCAAGGCAGATTCAGAATTTGTAACTCAGCGCAGTTAACAGAAAGCATCTGAGAACAGTTTGGTCTTAAGTCTAGATTTAAAACTGGCTACATTTGGGGCCTTTTTGATTGGTTCGAAAGTTGGTTCCAGAGCTGAGCCGCATAGCAGCTAAAAGCAGCTTCACCATGTTTAGTTCTAACAGTAGGTTTTACTAGCAGGTTTTTCACCTGGGACCTGAGAGGACGAGAAGGTGTGTACTGCTAAAGTATGTCTGAGACATTTAGGTCCTGCTCCATTCACTGATTTATAAACAAGCAGTAGTGCTTTAAAGTCAATTCCGTGATTTACTGAAAGCCAGTGCAGGGACTTAAGAGTTGGAGTAATGTGGTCAGTTCTTTTAGTTTTCATTTTGTTAGAATCCTAGCTGCTGCATTTTGTATCACCTGAAGCTGTTTAATAGTCTAATAGTCACCTGAAGCTGTTTAAGTCAAATGGCAAGAGATATTTGACTCAACCCTTCAAACTGGTACTTACTCTCTGCCATGGTTAGAACTGTCCTCAAGGCACTCATAACATAGATGAAAACAGACAAGAGAGAGACAAGTCACATGAGCTTGAATTACAGTAGCAAATGTACAGACATAAAAGGTCTCACTACTTGACAGCTGAACTTAACAATATGTTTCGCATGTCCAATTAGCTCTTGATTCCAACATGAGTGAAACAGGCAGCTTGTCTTAACATTAGACCAAATTCAGACTTGTTTGGGAAAGCACCCTTCACCTAATACAACGCAAAAGATTGGTTTTCTTTTTGCATATTTCATTGTTGCCATTTATTTTCAACATTCCATCCTGGTTCTTTATCCAATTAATTTCCTGGTTTTAATTTTTTCATTTTTTCTTAGTCTCGATTAGTCTCATTTTCCAGTTACTTTACATTACGTTTGTATTCAATTCGGTTTATGCACGGAAGGCTCTTTAGCCAGTTCATTTGTTTCTGGTGGAGCCGGGTGTGTTGTAGAAGCCGCCGACCCGTTTGGGAGTTTCACCTAGTGAATCAGCACATTACGGTGTAGAAGGATTTATGCATGTGTCAACATTTTTATTGTTATAAGTGTTTGAGTGAACATGCAAGGAGCAGAATATAACAGAAGATGTCGTTACAACACAGCTGACGCTCCACCGGACCCAAATGAGCTGGGTTAAGAGCCTTCCGTGCATGTGGTCCATTTGATCTATCTGACCTGACACATTTTGTCTTTGCCTGTTCCGTTCATATATATGTATCATCACAGGTGGCAGTGGCTTGAAATACTGTATTTGCCACTTCCAAGCAGGAAAAAATATGGTGATATGATGACACTGTAATTAAATTATTATTATTATTATATTTTGAGGTGCTCTCACCAACTCACCAGCCTCACACTTTTCATCACTCTGTCACAGTTTTGTCTTCATTTTGCCTGCCACATTTCATGCCCACACATCTGCTATTTTTTCATGCATCTCTTCCTCTCTGCTTCTTCCCTTCCACTCCTGTCCTCTCTCTCTCTCTCTCTCTCTGTCTCTCTTTTAGCAAAACTTTTCAAATCAATATAATCGACGATGAGGAGTATGAAAAGAACAAGAACCTTTTCATCGAACTTGGAGAGCCACAGATAGTGGAGATGAGTGAGAGAAAAGGTGGGGTGTGCTTTACCAGACACTCCCATGTTCAGACTGACAACCCAGACTGGAGATTTCGCATGACATGACATGACATTTCGTCATTAGTTAAACCCTTGATATTTGTAAACTGTAGTTTTCCAAAACATAGTGCAGTGTCTGCTATGTCATACTTTCAGTATGGTAAATCATTTGTATTGGGTGCAGGGTAGTAAGGTCAGGTTTGATCTTCATTTGACCATGTGGTGTTGACAGTGTGCTGTTGCAGGTAGAGGTGGCTGTTTTTAAACTTCCTGTTCCCATCGGTCTAGACTCCGGATCATGTATCATGTCACTTTTGTGACTGATTTAGCTCATCACTATCTGTCTGGCTGAAACCAGGACACAGAAAAGTGTGTGTGGTTGTGTGTGTATGTGTGTGTGAGACAGAGAAAGAAAGAAAGAAAGAAAGAGAGAGAGCGAGAGAAAGAAAGACAGAAAGAGAGAGAGAGAATGAGAGGGAGATGCTTAATGGGAGGCCCTTACCACAGCCAGTCAATTCCATACGTCATACGTGTGATTTTTTGTCCCAACAGGAAAACCATAACGGTAAAAATACTTGACCATGAAGAATATAACAAACAGGCCAACTTCTACATACAGCTTCAGGAGCCACACTGGAAAAAGCTGCGATGGACAGGTGTGGGAGAGCAGACAAGTAGAACCTCTCTTTTGAATGGCCTGCTCTTCCTTCCACTACTCCCATATGCTTTTTCCTCTCTTGTTTCTTTGGCTCCTTACTCTTTGAGCTGTCCCCTTGCTATTCTACATACAGTATATCACCAAGAGGGATACTCGCAATTCCTCTTCTAATGACAGTGTACCTGTTCAGAGTGGTTGTGACAGTGGCTATGGCCAGTCCACAGTGGGATCACACCTACTGTATAAGTCAAAATACCGGTGACCTTTCAGACCTTCTATATGACACTATATGAGTCAGTCATTGCATGGCATGGCATGGCAGTAGCTGGTCTGGTTTTATTTGGTTTAGGTGGTGTATTGCTGCGCTTAAAAGTTTTGCAGGGTGTCTTTTTGTTTTGACAAAAAGTGGTTATTGTTTTTTTTAGTGTAGTGAGAAGCTTTGTGATGCAGACAAATTGTGCGTTTGGAAAGTCTATGAGTAGGTGGTAGCAGCACAGCACTGTTTTAACATGATTTTACATTAAACAATTTATTCACTTTTACATGATATGTACTGTTTTTGACCTGTACCTGTCATTACCGGTATAAAAAAAATCTATATAGAACATTTATACTGTAATTTCCATACTAAGTAACAAGTAAGTATGTGGTGGACTATGTAGCGTTGATTTGTCATTTTTACTGATCATATTGCTTTACTCTTATTTTCTCTCCTCTGCTGCTTATTTCGGCTGTCCTATATACTTACTGTCTTATTTCCTTCCTGTTGGTCAGCTGTGCTTCTACATGAGTGTGGTAAGCCATATTCTGTTTCTTCATTTCATATGAGAGCACTTTCTCTTCTTTAAGACTTTACTGCAAGTGATGTGTATTCACCACAATAGGTATTCGCCAACAAAAACAAGCTAGGCTGAATTCAGCTGCAAAATTTCTTCAGAATGTTTTGAACTTAAGAAATATAATAAGAAATAATAGCATTCAGAGATATAGTATGTCTGATGGTAGGCTAATTGTGTTTTGCTTTGTGGTTATAGGTGGATTTGTGAAGACAGGTATGCTATGTCATGCAACTATTTTTATACATCATATTAATACTTAGCTAACTGCTTAATTAACAATTTGTTCGTCAGTCACAGTTTTAATGTATTTCATCTTGCCTTTTAATAGATAAAAAGCTTTATGGTAAGAGACTGAATTTAGTGAATTTACTTTTACTTTGAAACTTGTAGTGGGTAGTGGCAAGGGTGGCCTTTACTCATTAACTCGCCCATAACTCATTAACTATTAACCACCTCTGAAATCTCTGTAGTCTGAATGGTCACTTTAACTGCATTCTGTTTTGGTCGTTTACAAATGTTAAATTCTTCGGGGGAATGATTAAATGAAGATGATACTCACCATCAACAGAGAATCCTCATATTTTGCATGTATGATGAAAGATGTTATGGTTTACTGAATATTCACTGACATTGCATAGTAACACAGCTAACATGAAAAAGGAGGCAAGGTGTCACAATGTTCTGAGATACACACACACACATGTATTTGTGTGTGTGGCTGTGCATGTGTCTGGGTATGTGCTAGTGCAAAAGAGTTATATTTTTGATTGCAACATTATGTCATGCATAGCACACACTGCTTACATCAAGAACACCATCATCCTCCTGCATGTGTGCATAGCATGTCTGAGATAGAGCGCCCACTCCTTCCCTTTTTATTATGTCATGCCTGCTTTAGAATTTCTACAATCTTGTCAAATGACAGGATGTTATAATGTGTGCTGTTGTTTTGTTATCTGTTTCCAAAGTCTTTATGATTCATGATTTATTGTTCTAAACATATTTTGCACAATGCATTATCAATATCCAAATCTACTTCGCCCACCAGTATGGCTCAGCATTAGTCACTGGTGATAATTTGTTCTTAATAAAATACAAAAGGGAATTAACTTTTCTGTCTGTTCAGTTAAAGGGCACTCGAGCTAAGAGGGGGATTATACTATTTCTTGCCCTTGACATAAACTTACAGTATGTGCGCTTGCTGCATAAGATTTAGGTACCAGTAGAACAGCTCCGGTGCTCTGGTGCAACATAATGAATCCAACAATAGCTATTATTAATTTACTGTTGTGACAGTGAAATATTCTTGAACACAATGTGTAAAGGAACCCAATTTTAGAGTAAATGACAGACAGCCTCTCAATCATGTGGATTGGTCTCCAGGCTAAAGTTACACTCTGGATTTCTCCACAAAATGAAAAACATCAGCTCTCCATTAAATAAAAAAGAAGAGAGTTAATTAGACAAACACAACTGCACATCCACCTCTTATCCTACTCAGCCAAGTGTCTCTAACATCATCAGGCAGGGACATCTACCGGAAAGTGCAGGGCCGAGATAACCACATCCCCTCCACCATTATCAACATAGCAGGTATACATCTATTTCCCTTATTTCTACTTTCAAGTCTACTTCTGTCCATTCATTATTAGTCACTTAACTTTTTGCATGTTTGGCCAGATTTCTGGTGGCACTTCTCCTAGTCATATACCTTTGGATATAATATAAGATTTATCTTAATCTTGGATTTAAAATCAGTTAATAACAAGTTGAAGTAAGTAAAGATGTCTACTAAGAAGCTTCTATCACGTTTTAGCTATTTGCATGCTACTTTGATACACTTTAATGCATGTTCCTTAAAGGTGCTCTAAGCAATGCCACGCGGTTAAAGGGGCTCTAAGCGATGCCACACGTTTTTAGGCTAAAACATTTTATGTCACTTACTGCAAACCTCACCTAACCAACCGCTAGCTGTCTGTGTCCTGAATACACTGTAAAAAAAATGCTATCTCTATGGACAGCCCAGGCTCCAAAAACGGCAACAAAAACAATCTGGGCAAACTTAGCCCATAAAAACATAACAAACAACGAACAGTTCATTTTTGCTTGTGTTAGTCCTGAAGGGTGTTTGGCTTACTAACTTTGTTATGTCCTTGTTTGCTGAACTGTCCAACTCTAACCGTATCCATCTCTGTCTACCTGCCTGCTCCTCACTTTCTCAGAGAAAAGGGATGAGATGGCCATGTCCAAGAAAGAAGAAGAGGAGCGACGTATTGCAGAACTCGGGCAGCCCATGCTAGGAGAGCACGTGAAACTGGAAGTGATCATAGAGGAGTCCTATGAATTTAAGGTATGATGCTTTCCCAAGAGAACTAAACAGTCTGGACATGACAGTTCATAAATGTCACAGTTTTTTGTTGTTATCGTTATAGTTATTGTTCTTGGTGTGAACGACCCTTTACAGTAAATGATGCTAGTTAATGTAAATGAGTGATTCCGGTTTTGGATCAAATGTCCATGTCCCAATGATTTCCTTACTCTTATTCTTTAATACAATTAGACAAATATTTATAACAAATCAATTGTATTATGTGTTTAGGTGTTTTTAATTGCTTTTTTTACGCCTCTTTCAGGCATCTTTTTCTGTGGTATATGCCTTCAATTCAGCAGGTCCCCAGAATGCAATGTAATCAACTTCCTCTATATTATAAAATGCTAAAAACGTCAACTTATTCTGTATTGCTTTGATAGACTAGGGTACACTTCCTTTAGTCAAGGAAGTAAATCTGGTGAAACTATATTTGTTTTTTTTTGTAGTATGATATATTATATGTCCCCACAGTCCTTTTCCATTCTGTTAGTCTGTATTTTCCTGCCTCCCAAAAAATACTACAAATCCATATAGCCATTTGCAGGAAGAGACAACAGTTGTTTTAGAAGGGAATGCAACTGGAAAACTGAGGAAAGCTCCAACAGTCACTCTCATCTTTATTTTTCTCAATTTCATATGACACACCTGCTTGAGGCACCCGTAAAGTTCTACCCTGTTAGTGTATATTATGGAAAATGTTTATCAAAAATATAAAATATTTTTAAAAACATGTTAGAAATAGTTATTTAAGTTCTGTTCATATGTAGAGTGTGCTAGCTAAATGTTGCTCACTCAAAGAGCTAGAGCTAACTTTCCACCCTGTAAGACTATGTCTATATATAATATTTTCAGCCTCTGAGCTTGGCCAACATGCATTCCTCATATCTAAGTGTGGCACTGTTCTGACAAAATGTTAAAAACATCAAAAACAATAACTTGAATTTTCAGAAAATTGTAAGCCAAAAAGCACATCCAAAACAGGAATCACCCAAATAACTAACATAATAGTTGATGTATAATTGCATACTATTAGGAGAGAGATTTCCCAGTCAGCCTTTGTAAACATAGCTGATCTAATTAGATTTCCAACAAATGTGTTATGTGGTGCCAACCTTTTTATGTGTCTTCTTTGTGGGTGTGGGTGTCTGTATGTTTCCTCAGAGCACAGTAGATAAACTGATAAAGAAAACCAACCTGGCCCTTATAGTTGGCACGAACAGCTGGAGAGAGCAGTTTGCAGAGGCAATTACTGTCAACTCGGGTAAGTTTTGGGCAGCCTGTTGGCCTCTTTTAAATTGATGATGAGAAAAGATGATACATTTGTTTTTTTCTATACACATGTTATTCACATTAATCTTTATTCAATCCAAGAAAAACACCAATCATTGTCATCATTATCATCTTCAATGAAAGTCACTAAACAAAGGGGCTATGTGTTTGCTTCTGGAGTGGTATTGCATAATAGCTGTTCTGAAGATGACATGTTTGTTTTGAGCCTAAAGTCAAAGGTATACAGGGAGAACAGGAAGAGAGGACAGAGAGGACAGTCCCTTGGGGGGCCCAGGACAGCTGGCCGTGGGTTGATTGTGTACGCGATTGTAGCGGACTGCATTTCCAGGCAGTAGTGGCCCACTGGCACTGGAGGGAAACTCACAAGTGCACAGCTGAGAGCTACCTGAGTGGGCTCCCATCAGGCTGGCAACATTTAGGTTTTAAAAGCGGGTGAAGGAATCATCCGAAGCCCAACTTGTGCTCATACACATCTGTTCTATGGATATGTCTTTCCAAACTACCCAGGAGGCAGCCATGCTCCTTCCGGAGTGGGGGAGGAACACCTGAGGAGTCATACACTACATTGATGGCCTCGACCAACCAGTGGGAGAAATGTTGTTTCAATGGCCCATAACCAGTAGCCTGGGCTACAAAGCAGATGAACAGCTGTTCGGTCTTGCCGGGTTGCATTCACTCGGTGTAGGTATACAGCATTCTCACCAGACTGAGTTTGTGCCAAAGCTTCTCCTGCTATATGTCAGGGCAGAAGGTGGGCAGATTCTACGGGCTAAGGGCTGAGGTCAGCATCTTAGGCTGGTAGAAGGAATTCTGGTGCAGGACGACTGTAGAGTCATCCATTGCAAAGTGTATGCAAGTAAAGGAGCCATTAGTGCATAAACACATCCGTTCCCAGTGACAGATTATTGTTGTGAATCAGCAGGGGCGCAGGAGGCATGGGGGACGTGGGGGATATGTCCCACACAGTGCTGAAGAGACAGCCGTTGTCCCCCTCACTTTTGATAAGGAAAAAAAGCCTTATAGGTACGCTAAATAAATAATAACATATAGGATTTGCGCTAACTGTAAAACTCCCCATTAACAGCATCACATCACTAACCACAGCCATCTACAGTACTGTAAGACTGCACAATCTCATATTCACTGTTGGATATCTGAAGCCAGTTTGTCTACTAACAATCATAAAATAATCCAGGCTACTTGCTTAGCATAAATCATTTATCATCATCTTTATTTGAGGCAGGCTGGTATTCAAGGTAGGTTTTAGACATGCATTTCGTTTGGAGCGACATGCATACCCGTACGCTGTAGGCTATCAAAAGCATTTTCGGTTTGGTTTGGGATTTAATGTACTTTTGGACTGTTTGATTATATTGCTAAATGTTGGGACTGATGGGCACTGAAATCTGGAAGATATTTGATGGTTCACTGTTAAGTTTCATGCAGTTGAAAAAGTGTCGGGATTTCCACTGCTGTTTATTGCGAGACAAGGCAGCCCTTCATTGAATAGGGGTTGTGCTGTAATGTAAACCTTTTTGCGTAGCCAAGTAGCCTACATTGAGTTATTGTTTAATTATGCATGATTTAGTATTTTTGTTTTAAATAAAATTCGTAGGCTGGAATGCCTTGAGTCGCAACAATTGTGTTTAAATGTAGTAGGCTTCAGCCTCTGGCAATTAGCTCGAAAGGGGCGGCAAGAGAATGAGCTTGAGAACGTGTGTTGGACACCCATGGTAGGAAAACGACTTTTCTTTGTCAACCGAAGGCTATTAATCCAAACAACATAAGACAATACAATACAACATATAATAAAATATTAAGAAGAGGTTATTTCATTGACTTAAATCGAACAATGTCTTCTAGTGGACTGATGGCAATTGTTGGTATGGTAGGCAATTGTTACCCCGTCTTGTATATGGGAACCTGCCTTTATTTGTCCTGCTATAAATAGAATCAATCCCGGGCATAATTTGAGGATTTATGGTAGCCTAGTGCTCAACTCCTCCTGCTCAACATGACGTTAGCTGTTATGTTTATGATAACAAACTCAACTAGCCTACTTATAAACTCGTTTTCACTAGCCTAACTATAAAATACAAGTCTATCAATGTTTTTGTTCTATGACATTTATTTCAAACATAATTTCAAGACACAAATTGGATAAATATTAACTGCAAACACACAGTGGAGAGTTGATTTGGTTTATACCAGACAATTTAAGTAGGCCTAACTAGGCTATTTGATCATGTAGTCTATGTTTGGATCATAGGCATGATGATTCATTCATGGCTTCATAAAATATCAACATCCCATGTTGCTTTTTTCTACCATTAGAAAGTAGTGACCAGTATTCTACCATTGGCCCAAGTAGTTTGTTTGAAAACAATCAATGGTATTATCTTAATATTCTGGCAAGTTTAAAATATGATGGTCAAAAGTGGGCCAGAGGTGGCAATCCGATATCTGGCTCACTATGGGTTTGTGTTCACAATTTGGTCCCCCTCACTTTCAAAATATCTCCTGCGCCCCTGTGAATCAGGAACCACAGCTCACAGTGGGTAGTTTCCCTCAATGTGAACAGGTCCACCTGTGCCACATTGAAGCAGACCCATACGTTCACCACAACTTGGGTGTTTCAGGCCCCATTCTGACTGGTGTGGGCAGCCTCTGAACAGAATGGCCCGCACCAGCAATCTGCACACCAGGTAAATATATCACATGAATTGATAGCAGATGCATACATGTCCATAACTGCAATCTCCTCACCAGGTGACAGAGCTGTGGGAAAAATAGTCCACCAACGTGACCGTGATCATTTTGATCAAAACTTGACAAACTGACAGTATAGGGCTTTAATATTTCAGCGTGAGGAACATGGTGTATAGTTAACACATCAGGCCCCCAGCTGTGAAGCGAGGCGTCCGTGGTCACAACCATGCCCGTGTGCAGTGAGTCCCAGGAGCGCTAGGAGGACAGTGCTTCCCACCATAGCCACGGGGACATGCAGGCTGTTGAGTCAGTCTTGGAGCTTGTGCATGTGCAGCCTAGGGCCCTGCTGCTGATGTGTTGGTGAGGAGGCCTAGATGCCTCTGCCTGCAATGAACGCTGACAGTGTGGACAGGGCTGAATCGCACCAGCAGTGTAGGGAAGTTACTTTTAAAAAGTAAAAAACTTTTAAAAAGTAGTGTTTGCTCGTTACTTGTTACTTCTTAAAAAAGTAACCCGTTACTTTACTTAGTTACCAGTACCCTCTATGGAAAGTAAATTTGTACGTTACTCGTTACTTTTATGTTGCTCGACTGGGCGGAACCCAATATCTGTTCTTAAATGTGTAGGCCTACATAAAGGTTCTACTATGGAGGACATTGGTGGAAAGCTAGTGCAAATCGTATCAATAGGTTAGCAGTTGAGTTAACGGCAGTGGACAACAGTTTCTCACCAAGGCACAGTGTACCCCTTACATTCCTCCTTTTAGTTTCAACAAGTTCGAAGTAATGGGAATACCTCCATCCCTCAGAAGTTAGGCTTCTCGCTTGCCATGATTGCTCTTCATGCTACCAGCTTCTGTCACGTAATAGGCTACCGTGTGGAGCTCGTGACTATTGCACAAGTGCGCAGCTGAGAAAGCAGTGTCGCTGTCAAATCTGTCCTTGGGAAATGTAACGTTGCGCTGAATTGAAAAAGGAGCTAAGTTTCATTACCAAATGTTCAGTAGTAGCGTGTTACACTACTTTTTACCCGTAAAAGTAGTTACGTTACTGTAACATGCTACTTTTTAACGCGCTACTTTTTAACACTCTACTTCGTAGCGTGTTACACACAACACTGTGCACCAGGCAGGCACAGGCATTTACGGAAATCCGCCTGCATCTTTTGAGTCAACTTGGCTATGAGTGTCTTGATAATCAGCTTGGTTTAAGTGTCTCGATGGTCACTGAAGAGATGAAAGAGGATTAGTGAATTGATGGGAGATTGCTTAGATTAGATTAGATTAGATTACGTAGATTAGATTCAGAGCCATGATGTCATGCAGAGATGACTTCCCATTGGTTAACGTTGAGTGAACTCGATTGAAAGAGAACTCTCATTTTTCAAAATAGCATCTAATCTGTGGGTACAACATTGTTTTTTCTGCTGGTCAGTGCCATCATAAAGTGGCTGTGGGCAGTACAGGGATTATGTGCACATTCTTGAGTAGAACATATCAGTTTTCTAAATCATAGTCCTCTATGAAGGGAATTAATGAATATATCAGAAACCAATAATTTTCCTTTTTCTCTTTCCTTTCTTATACATAATTTCATATTCTTAGGGGATGATGATGATGAAGATGACAATGGTGCAGAAAGCAAACTCCCCTCGTGTTTTGACTATGTCATGCACTTCCTCACCATCTTCTGGAAGCTTCTTTTTGCCTTTGTGCCGCCCACTGATTACTGGAATGGCTGGGCATGCTTCGTTGTGTCCATTGTCATGATCGGGGTCCTCACAGCTGTCATTGGTGATCTGGCCTCTCACTTTGGCTGTACCGTTGGCCTGAAAGATTCGGTGACAGCAGTGGTTTTTGTTGCCCTAGGAACCTCTGTACCAGGTAAAAAGAGTTTCCAGTTATATTACAGAAATAATAGAGGATAATAGATTATGTCATTACATTACTGGTTACTGAACATCCAATGAAAACAACAAAACAACAAATCCCATCTACAGTTGCACAGATTTGGGCTGTATCCTTGCAGTTCAGCAATGTTTATTTAGCATGTACAACACATCATCTCTTTCTCCTCTTCCAGATACATTTGCCAGTAAAGTTGCTGCAGTACAGGATCAGTATGCAGATGCCTCCATTGGCAACGTCACTGGGAGCAATGCTGTCAATGTCTTCCTGGGCATTGGTGTTGCATGGTCCATTGCTGCCATTTACCATACAGCAAACGGGAAAGCATTCTATGTGGATCCTGGAACACTGGCATTCTCTGTCACACTATTCACCATCTTTGCCTTCGTTGCCATTGCTGTCCTCATGTACAGACGTCGACCTGAAATTGGGGGGGAGCTTGGAGGCCCACGATTACCCAAGATACTCACCACCACCCTCTTCTTTAGCCTGTGGCTTATGTATATTATTTTCTCCTCTCTAGAGGCCTATTGCATCATTAAGGGTTTCTGAAGCAGTCCACTGCAGAGAAAGGGATGACGATTGGGATGATAAGGACACAGGACAACAATGTGACAATATGAAAAATATTGCATAATCAATATAGTAATATTGATATTAATAATAGACCTACTTTTTGATTTTGTTGTTGTTCACATTTGAAATATTGTTTTACTTACTACTGATGTTGTTTATGAGATTTTGATGGGGGATGTTCTCAAAATAGTAGAAGTAGTGGTAATATGCTTAGAATAGTATTATAGAGGGTGTCTAGTGTTTCGAAAATATGACAACTATTATTATCCACAGATCCAATACAGTATCTGGGTAGGGTCCATCAACAAGGAGGCTTCAGTTTAGATGACATTTTGTAGTGAATTTAATAGCTTGCCAAAAAACATTAAAAACAAATTGGTTATTGACTATTGTTTGCAGTAAATTAATTAAACTACTCATCACATGGTCTGGATGGGTGGGACTCTGCTCAAGAGACTGTGTTTTCTATTCACCTTTATGTATTACGTCTTACAATTCATAACTCATGAAAGAGATTTAAAAATATATTTATTTTGATAGTCAGCAGCGCATTTGAAGGAATCTGCTTGTACACAAGACTGTATGGAACAGGGATTCCACTAAACCTTGCTTTACTAAAACCTGTTTGTGAGTGTGAGTGAAAGCTTACTTCACTGTGGTCTCATAGTCAATGACAAAACAGTTCTACACAGTTAATTACTTTCATTATTGACTAGGGTTGGGTTTGACTGTCGTTTGGGTTTTATCCGATACCGGTGCTAAATCGATACTTTTAAAACGGTGCCGGTGCCGAAATGGTGCCTGAACCGGTACTTTGTTTTTAAAATGTTTTAAAGCAACACCAAAGAGTTTTTTGTACCTTAAAATAATGTTTCCAAAATCGTTTCAGTGGTTCATCAACTCGTAACATGGTGAACGGCACTTTCTGCATTCACTTCGCGGCCCTCTATCAGCTATAACTGTACTATAAAGTTTGCCGGATCGGGTAGCGGATCTGTAGTTCGATGGAATGAGACATGAGAAACTACAAATTTGACTTGCATCTGATGATCGTACTTTCATAAAATCATGCAACATATTCTACCTTGTCTGTGGATATTGTTATTTGCAAAGCCGGTGCTGGATAAACAAATAACAAACAAATTGGGGGCAGCCGTGGCCCACTGGTTAGCACTCTGGACTTGTAACCGGAGGGTTGCCGGTTCGAGCCCCGACCAGTGGGCCGCGGCTGAAGTGCCCTTGAGCAAAGCACCTAACCCCTCACTGCTCCCCGAGCGCCGTCATTGTAGCAGGCAGCTCACTGCACCGGGATTAGTGTGTGCTTCACCTCACTGTGTGTTCACTGTGTGCTGTTTGTGTTTCATTAATTCACCAATTGGGTTAAATGCAGAGACCAAATTTCCCTCACGGGATCAAAAAAGTATATATACTTATACTTATATACTATATATAAATAGTGCGTGCGACAGAGGAAAAGTTCTTTGGTGTTGCTTTAAATTAAAATGGTCTAAAGCATGAAATGTTTTTTTTTTTTATTGATTAGACAAATTTGAACATGAAATTGAACTGTTATATTCAATTTACTATCAATATCTCATTGCTCCTATGAATCACACACAATGGTAGCTCTGCTTTCAAGTTTACCCAGTGTAGGCGGTTTGCCATAAGGTATGTTAAAACCGCTTGCCATAAAACTGCTAGGTCATGGACAATGGCATTTGCAAGCAAGCTAATCTAACAGGGTCTCTACTTTCCAGTTAATTCAGTGTGTTCCCAAATGCTTCAAGAAATTTCATGTCTTAACCCATGTTGTATTCTGTGCCACTAGGGGTCAGACTACTATGAATCTGATACTGTGGGTAATGGGTGTAAGAGGGTAGAGAAGAAGTGAAGTTCGAGTACATGTGATGCTGTACGCATTGTTCACGATGACTTTAGTAAAGTTATAAAATACTATTACACAGCCTCTTCATTTAGAAGCTGCGTCGCTTGCCGCTGTCAGTGCGAGATTCAGTGAGTAAAGAAATCGACAGACTTCTCAAAGAAGGAATAATAGAGAGAATCGACGCTTCACCGTGGGTTTCCCCAATCGTGGTCATTCAAAAAAAGTCAGGAGGCATTAGAATGTGCGTGGATTTGCGAGAGCCGAATAAGGCTGTTGTTACTGATAGTTACCCCCTTCCACATATTGACGAGTTGCTGTCACTGCTCAAAGGCGCTACTGTCTTTTCTACCATTGACTTGGAAGCAGCATACTTTCAATTGCCTTTACACGAAGAGAGTCGTGACCTGACCGCGTTTATTACACACGATGGGCTGTTCAGATTTTGCCGAGTCCCATATGGGTTAGCCTCAGCCCCATCAGCATTCCAAAAAATGCTGGCTACAGTGCTGGGGGGTTTGCCTAATGTAGCCCATTATTTAGACGACATAATCCTTTGGGGAAAAACACGAAAAACACGACACAGTCGTCGAACCCCTGCGCGCTTGCATCCGTCAAGATGCAGAGTTTAAGTGGACAGAGGAGGCTCAGTGCAGTTTCGAGGCTGTCAAAACGCTGCTGGTAGACAGTCCAGCTCTGGCTTTATTTGATCCTGACCTGCCTACGATCGTTTCAACTGATGCGTCCAACTATGGATTAGGTGCGGTCCTGACCCAAATGCACGGCCATACAGAATGCGTTGTTGCCTTTGCCTCGAGAACATTGTCGTCTGCTGAACGCAAGTATTCCACTATTGAAAAGGAGGCTCTCGGATGCGTATGGGCCGTGGAAAAGTGGAGAACATACTTGTGGGGACGTAAATTCACATTGCGCACAGATCATCAGGCATTAACTACGCTGCTCACTTCAAAAGGGACTGATCGCGCAGGCATGAGAATCACGCGCTGGGCTGCGCGTCTACTATGTTTTACCTATGATGTGGTATACAGGCCTGGTTCTCAGAACAACACTGCAGACTGCTTGTCACGCTTGCCGCTCCCTGCCGTTGCTGATGGTTGCGTGGACACTGAGCCAGAGTTCGTTGCAATGTTGTCTACTGCTATGCATGCTGTATCACCCAATGAATTTTCATCTGCATCTGCTTCCTGCCCAGAACTTACTGCCCTACGATTACAGATTGCTAAAGGCTGGCCTCGCTCTTCCGCGATACTCCCTGGCACTGTCCGCCCCTATTTTCGCTTGCGAGATGAATTCAGTGTGCAAAATGACTATGTGTTCAGAGGCACTCGCCTTGTTGCTCCACTCTCTCTGCGTAACACACTGGTCACTTTGGCGCACGAGGGCCATCAAGGAATAGTTAGGACGAAACAGAGACTCCGTGACCTATATTGGTGGCCAGGCATGGATGATCAAGTCACGCAACAAATCAAGGGATGCCAGTTATGCCAGTCATGCGACAAGACCGCTACCCCTGCCGCTGCCCCACTACAGCCGGTACCGTTTCCATCTCAGCCATGGGAGAAGTTGGCTATTGATATAGTCGGGCCGTTTGAAGTCGCTCCATGGAACTGCAAATATGCTATCACATTAACCGACTATCACAGCAAATGGCCAGAAGTGTCTTTTACTGCCACTGTTACGTCTGACAATGTGATAACATTCCTCACATCAGTCTTCAGCAGATTTGGAAACCCCAGTAGCATAGTGACAGATAACGGAAGCCAATTCACGTCTGCAGAATTCGCTACATTTATGAAATCCAGAGACATACAGCACATACGCACATCGGTATATCACCCTGCTGCAAATGGCGCTATTGAGCGTTTCCACCGTGTGCTTAAAAGCTGCATTCAATCTGCCATCCTAGAGAGGAAACCCTGGAAAAACACTGTCAATGAATTCCTTCAGGTGTATCGCTCTACTTCCCATTCAACTACTGGGATTTCTCCTTTTGAATTACTCATAGGGAGAAAGATGCGTACTCGCCTAAATATTCTGCCACTAGTGTCCTCCTCTAAGGATAATGCGGCCCTGTCACAGAGAGTGTCAGCTCAGCAGAGTAAAATGAAAACCTACACCGACTTCAGACGAGGTGCGCGCACTCCTACATTCAGAGAGGGAGATAGCGTGCGCGTTCGGAAACCGACACATGTGCCAAAAGCGCACCCAAGGTTCACAGACCCAATGCAGATCCAACGGAAAGTCGGTCCTGCCACTTATCTGTTACAGGATGGGAAGAAGTGGCACGCTTCTCACTTAACTTTGTCCAATACCCCTGCAAGGCCGGCTAATTCAGACCTTCCTGTAATTGACTTGCCTACTGAAGACCTGCCTACAGTTCTTCAGCCAGATGTTCCTCACGATATACATCGTGTTCCGGACATAGAGGTTCCAGCTCGCGTGAGACAACCGCCACGTTGGCTACAGGACTAGGCTATGTGAAATGATTAGTCTGTTCAGTTAATGATTAAGAATGACTAATTTAGAAATGAATGTTGCTGATGTGTACTTCAGTTTAAAACAGTATACGTTGCTAAACTACAAAAAGGTCATTTATAGGCTTGTGTGTGAGTTCAACGTCTGGTTTGTTGTTTTGAGAGAGCCTGAATAAGTTCAGTACGTATTATTCTTAAGTAAGAGGGGAATATGTTGCATTCTGTGCCACTAGGGGTCAGACTACTATGAATCTGATACTGTGGGTAATGGGTGTAAGAGGGTAGAGAAGAAGTGAAGTTCGAGTACATGTGATGCTGTACGCATTGTTCACGATGACTTTAGTAAAGTTATAAAATACTATTACACAGCCTCTTCATTTACATTCTACAAAGTCATAACAACCCATAACACGCAGTAGTTTTGAACATGTTAGGCTACATGTCGGTGTTGAAGTGTTTAGATTCCCAGCGCTAGCCTAGTAGGCATTTTAACAGCAACTATGGCTATGCGCTAACACCAGTCAGCTGAGTTTAATTAGCAATAACTAAGGAGATGGTTTTGTAGCCTCTTTGACAGCTCAGTGACATCAGGTATGTAACCTACATATTTATGTTTTTGCCAGCTAACTTTTAACATGATCTTCATATTCATTGTGATGCTATAGCCTATGGGCCTCATGCACATGAAAGATTAATATCATGCCATTATGTTGTTTAACACACCGTGAAGTTTTCACCTTAAAACTTTGCTGAACATTTCAAATAAATGTCAGTTAGCGCATTAGCAAGGATATTGTGTAACGTATAGGCTCGCCTACTGTTGATGTTGTTTCATAGAAATGAGGCACCGAAATCCACGTTGTTATTCGATGCAGTTACGGCTCCTACACACAGTTGCGTTCCGTCAATGCATGCCAGTGGGTGTTCCCTACGGTAGCTATGCAAATGACTTGAATTAAAACGTAATGTGATTGGTTGGTGCCGTCCATAGATTGGCTTGATTGGCCGGTGCTGTCTGTCGGTGCAGCAACAGCTGAACTTCTCAATGGGAGCAAGTGAATGGGATTCAGCAACGCAAACATGCAGCTGTGTGTAGGAGCCGTTTCTACCGTTTGTGTTGGCACCCATATTAGAACCGTGTTTCGGTGCCCAACCCTATTATTGACTGACAACGGGTTACCATCGAAAATGTAGCCTGAAAAAGCAACACTTACCCCAATAATATTCGAATGACTGAATAAAAATATAGATATTATATTTATCCTGCAGAGGAGTTACTGCTTACATCTCGTGACAGTGTGTCTTCAGCTGTGCTTTATGTGCCTTTCGCCACCAGGTTTTTCTTGGTCAGTAGTAGAGATGCACCGATAGATCGGCTGGTGACCGGAATCGGCCGATTTTCACGTGATCGGCCATGACCGGCGACCGGCCGGTCAGTATGAGACATGCCGATTTTATGCCGGTCAAATACACTCGTGCGCCGCAAATGTAACAACACCCAGCTGAGTTTACAAAGTTTGAAGAAGCTAGCAACCAGGCCAACACTCAGAGCTGGATGTAGGGCTACAAAGAAAGCGCTAATAGGCTACTGAGTTTTTCTATGCAGCAAACGCTGTGCTTTACCATTGACCTACTGCATGGAATTTACTAAGCTGTCACTTCATTAGGCTACGTAAACATCGCTCATCACCGCCCGTCCCTGCCGCTAATTGCGTGCCCACAGCTGAACCACAAGACTGCTGAACGGAGATAAACGACTGCGACATTAAAAATAATCAAAGTTTAGCGATCATAGGCTAGGCTACATAATAAGATGTCAACAAGCAGCGACATACAGTAGCCCTAGTAGTTCTACTCCACTGAAAAAAAAAATACTCTAACTATTTGCACGTACACTAGGGCTATGCCTTAAAATACCCTAGTCTAGCAGATTGAGAAGTGGATGTCGTGAAAGTGAACAAAGGATAGCCTATTAGAAAGGCAAACAAACGTTAAAGTTGCTTTTGACATAGTAGCCTACAATGAAGAAAACTGATGCTCTGAATACTGAATCAGTCGTCTCTGTAAGTTTCTATAGCCTAATTGATGCATTTAACCGGAATTTGGATTTAATTTTTTCACCGCAAAACAGACGTGCACTGTTTTCATATGGTGGAGCACCTAATCGCTATTAGCACTTCTCCCCTGTGTTTGCGTGATAGCCTAGGCTGCTACCACTTTTCCCGCGCCCTCTCATAAATTCATCAATGCATATGAAAATATGTTACATGGTAGTATGATGCAGTATCATGAAAATTGTTCTTAAATCTTTAGTTGGATATTGGATGTGAGAAGCATAAAATGGGTGTTCCATAACTTAACTTAATCCATAATTTGATACTGCATCTGAAGTTAGACTTGAAAATGAATGCTCACCGGTTCCATTTTTTTTTAACAGCCATTTCATCATTGATAAGTTGATTACACGTCTATATTAACATGTTCTATCAAAGAAAAGATAGAAAATAACTATTTTTGTGTGTGCTGTAAAATGGTTAGAAGAAATGAAATTGGAATCGGCTAAAATCGGTATCGGCAGGTCAAACTCTATGAAAAATCGGAAATCGGTATCGGCCCAGAAAATTGCAATCGGTGCATCTCTAGTCAGTAGTGTAATGATTTTTAGAGGGTGTAAGATAGCGATTTTTGGATCATGTGCCAGACCACACCTTATGTCGTTAATTGCCACACCCCTGGGCGCAAGGTTTAATAAAAGTGCAGCGCATGGCGATTTCCTGACTTTATTGAGTATAAGATAAGAATAAGCCTTGCGTCGTGCTTTGCGCTACCTTGCGCCGGGTGCACGATAGGGCCCATAATGTTTAAAGACATTTAAGGCATGTCCGGTCCACATTTGCTAATTTAACAGCATGACTTTGTGATCAGAGGCCAAGCGCATTGTTCAAAAGGGTTGTTCTTATGTTTCTTAATCAGTCATGGGTGTGTTTTAGGCGTAATCCTTAGTTTAAACCAATGAGAGTGACAATGAGAGTAAGCAAGCAGTGCAACATCAAGGTCGGTATTTTGACAGTCAGCGCGTCTGAAGGAATCTGCTTGCACGATTCCACTAATACTTGCTAGTGTGTGACTAGCAGAGTATATCCTACATGCATCTACACTCAATTATTATTTTAACTTATGGGCAAACTGAACTGAAACTAAGTTCACGTGACAATGACAAAACAGTTCTGCAGTACACTCAGTTTTTTACTTACACAATTTACTGACAAGGGGTTACAATTGAAAAAAATAGCCTGAAAAAAGCACAACTTGCCCCAGTAATGTTCCAATGACTGAATAAAAATCTTAAGGATATTCATCCTGAAAATGAGTCATTGCCTGCCTGGGACTCGTTTTGTCGGCTAAGGGTTGCTTACATCTCGTGACAGGACATCTTTACCATTGTGCTTTATTATGTGCTTTTTGCTATAGACCAGATTTTTCTTGGTTAGTGGCGTATTGACTTTCAGTGGATGTAAGATAACGATTTTTGGATTATGCGCCTGACCACACCTATGTTTTTAATCGACACGCACATGGACGCAATGTTTAATTGAACTGGTGTGCATTGCAAAAAATTAATCTCTGAATTAGGATAAGATAAGAACAAGCTTTGCATCGTGCTTGGCGGCAGGTTGCGCCAACTGTATGATATAGCCCTAGGGCAGTTATTTTGGGCAGCTATTTTATAGATGACGTCAATCATGCCGTTTCCAACAATGCGGTTGGTTACATTACAGGAAAGGCCGGGATGTGTAGATAACTGCCATATTGGCATTACTACCCCATACATTTCTATGGAGGATTCTTTGAGCGCTGTGTCTCATTATAAAGTCTCTGAATGAACTCGCTACCTTAGAATAATAAGGTTCTATCTTTTGAGTAGTTCTGAGATATTGAGTTTCAAAGTTTTAGAATTCCATAGAGTTACATGGTAAATGGAACAAGTTATTTTTGATATAAAGTCCAAATATGTACACAACTTTAAGAAACACCTCATCTGAACTTAAGAAACTTTCAAAGAATATAAATATGTAAATAACTCCATTTTGACAAAAATGTCAGATAGAACCTTATTATTCTAAGGTAGCGAACTCACTGAGAGGTGAAAAGCAAAAACCACCCAGTGGATAGTCCATTCTATTCACTAGGTGGTCCAATCATCTATTGGCAATTAATCTTAAACTCAAAATGAAGATGATGCATCATAAACAAAATAAATATTTTTAACAAAAACACATGTGCCACAATTATTGGCACCCTTGTATTTAATGGATGTTAAAGCCTCCCTTTGCCAATACAACAGGTCTTAATCTTCTCTTATGACCTCCTATATCATACATTATCAGTAGCCATGGGGTTCTTTTCAGTATAGTGAGCCTTCTATATATGCCTAGCCTACCATGAGTGTTTGTTGCCAAAAAGTACAATTTTAATTTAATCTCACTACAGAACACCATTGCAGGTGATTCCAAGTCACAATAGTACTCTGGAACTCCAACCTTTTACATTTAATTAAATGGCGAGGGGCCTTTTTTCCCCTGTCACGTATTTTGAATAATCTGGTAATATGAATCTCACAAGTTTTTTTTGTTGACTCTGTGACCCTAAGGTGGTATTTTTGTCCGCAACTCTTTCGCAACATGGGTCCTTATCCAGGCAAATTTGTCACATTTCTTGTTTATTGGAATCTATTAATTATTGTTTCAATGGTAAATAGGGCATTTTCAGGCAAATATTTGTTTTAGCCATTCCCTTACTTATAGAGGTCAACACATTATCCCAAACAAATTTGAATTGTGTATTCTCTTGTCTTTCTCATGTTAAAGAATGACATCTGTGTCACTTTATTTTTTACCTTAATGAAACAGGAAGTCATGGAATGCTTGAAAGTTTATACACATTTTTATTAACTGAAACAATGCAAAAACTGCTTATCTAATAAAATCTAATAAAGTGTTATTAATCTTACATTAAGATGAAAATCTAGTTGATATTGTTTTCAGTATAAAGACACTTGCTTAGTGCTGTCTCGTAAAAACATTTGATTTAATTTAATATGAGTTTGACCTATTTTAAGATATAACAAGCAAATTTGGCAGCCAGTACATTGAGCAGATTTGTCTTAATGAGACAAACTCATATTAAATTAAGTAAAAATTATCTTTTGAGAGAGTGCTGGGTAAGTCTTTTCACAATAAAAACAATAGCAAATAGATTTTTTGATCTTAATATAAGATTAAAAACACAGACATATTTTATTTTTGGCAGTGAAGAAGTTGCATTTAAATTAAAGAAATATTAATTTACATTTCATTTATAATATTGTCAAAGAGGGCCAGTAATTGTTACTCTCATGTGTTTTGTCAAAAATATTTATGATGCTTTGTTTTTTCTCAGAATAAATTTGCGTCTCGTGAAGGTTGGATTATTCCTCTGTGTTTTCATTGTGAAACTATAAAGCACCAAAAGATGATTTTTCATTCCTCTTTTTACTCAACTTAACCAGGGGTGCCAGTAGATGTGGCGGGTGCTGTACTTAGTCCTTCTATCCATTATTTACGTAGGCCTGTTTTTGTAAAGGCTGGGCAGTTTTGCTTTTTATTATCAGTTCAATGTAATGAATATCTGAAAGTAGAAGCCTTTGGATATGGCGCTTGAAATATTTTCTCCAGGCAAAACTACCTTTCAGCAAAGGGTATCGCACCAATGATAAACATAGCCATCTCAACATAAATACTTAAAGGAGAATTCCGGTGTGATATTGACCTAAAGTGTATTGAAACATGATACCGAGTGTGAACGTATGTCTCATAGCTCATCTCGGCTTGTCCCCTGCACTCCAAAATCTGGCGCTAGTTAGCCGATGCTACCAACAGCTTTTTCAATAGTGGTGCTTAAAATAATTCAGTGGAAATGCATGGATTCCAGTTTCTTCCAGTAGCAGCAACTGGAATCCATGCATTTCCACTGAATTATTTTTGGAATCTGATCCCTTATCATACCTGTTCATTCTTACTCGTTGCTCGACTTATCGTGACTAAATTCAAGATGGCTGCAAACGCTAAACTTCGTGAAGATACTGTTTGTATAAATCGTCTTGTAAGTAAACTACCAGTGCTTTTTCAAAGTTCTCAATGTCTCGTTTTAAATGTCAGGGCCCTCGGAAGTCTACCAATGAAGTGTGGAGATACATTGAGCCTCGTAAATGGGTGTAAAACAGTGATTTATTTGCATGGCTAGCCCGATGCCGAAGCACCACTATTGAAAAAGCTGTTGGTAGCATCGGCTAACTAGCGCCAGATTTTGGAGTGCAGGGGACAAGCCGAGATGGGCTATGAGACATACGTTCACACTCGGTATCATGTTTCAATACACTTTAGGTCAATATCACACCGGAATTCTCCTTTAACATGTTAATGTCATAAGCATACTCTGTTAAGTCTGTTATTCAGTAGAAATTGATAAAACAATGTGTTTAGCCTAGCAGTGTTCATGAAAATGTCTGTAAAAAACAAACAAAAAACAGAGCAATGCCAGTATTCTATTCTTACAATGTAATGAAAGCTTCTTGTATGTTTTCATTATTTGATTTGCATAGAAATGGTTGACATGTTGATAAAATAAAGCAAGCAGTCACCTTTTCCTATGTTAATTTCCAGTTTAACACACCTGACTGCAGAGTTTTTGTGCCTATTAGAATATAGATTGCAATGTATTCTATTCTGAGTATTCTAGCTTGCATTATTGCACTCTTTAGCAACAATAAAACATCTCATAAATACCTGTGCATATTGTAACATGGTTTACCTGGCAATATCATGGGTGATGGTCAACAATAACATTCAATTAGACTTTTCGTTTTCATGCATATTAGGGCCCCCGATGTTTTAAAAGCAGAGGAATGCATAAAAGGCACCCCAAAAAATATACTTTAAAAAAAAATTAAGGCTATCTAATTAAGTGAGTGTAATTGTTGCCTCTTCTTTTGGTAGGAATAAAATATTGAAATTAATTACATGTATTTTTGACATGCTTTCACAGAGGTTCAAAGGGGTTTTCTATGAAGATATGATTTAGATTGAAGAAGGCTTTCATGGCTCTGGTAACTTACTTGGATGGATATCCATTTAAAATAAATTTCCTTTGTTTTGGTTTTTGCACGTTTGGCTGTTTTACATAGCCACGCAAGGCCTTAAAGAAAATCACTCTCAACAATAAAGTTTGTGAACCTTTAAAATAGTTGACATGGTGAGATGTAAGTCAATTTTTGCTACATACAGTGCATAGGGTGCAATACATGTAGAAAAGGGATCTTGTAATAGGGCAAGGCACATTACTAAAGGACTTAAAGGAGAACTCCGGCGTTTTTTTCACACAGATCTGTTTTTGAGGTCACTGAGGACTGTCAGTACAGAAAAAAAAGAAAAAAAAAAGTGCTACCTTGAGTTGCTGCAGCCAATACCTAGAGCAGCCAGGCAGCTACAGTGCTACACTTGGGGGCATCTTTAACATCATGAATAGGAACAGAATGTAACAAAACATGTTTATTTTGATAACCATTATATGGGCTCCCTTTAATGAACATGTTTAATACCAGATTTCCTATCAAATGTATTGCCAAAAGAACAGTCCAAAATTGATTGTTTCACTTTTCAAAGGGAACATGTTTTCACTTAAAATTATTCTGTCAATGGAGATTAATATTGGATGTGGAAATGTTAACCAACAACACTGGTGGTAATTATTACAAATGACCCCTTATACAAGTTGGGACACTTGATAATGTGATAATCTGCCAATTGTATAAGTCCATATTTAGTTGCAAAAAGGACATAGACCAATCAAATGTTGAAATTGGCAAATCTGAACTGACAAAATGATACTCATTTTGAATTTGATTCCAGTAACATACATCAAAAAAGTTGGGATGGGGCAACAAAAGGCTGGAAAAGTTGTTTAATGCTAAAGAAAACAAGGAGGACATTTTCACACCTACTGTAATAGGTTAACTGGCACCATAATTGGATAGAAAAAGAGCATCTCAAAAGTGAACAAAAGTGTGGGCAAATAATACAACATGTAAGAATAATGTTCCTCAACATGAATTTGTGATGAAATATGTATCACAATACGTAATGCCATTAAAATATATAGAGAATCTAGGGAAATCTTTGTAAACAAGGGATGGTGCTGAAAATCAGTATTGGATGACTGTGATCTTTGGGTCCTCAGATTGCACTACATTAAAAACAGACCTGCTTCTGTACAGAAAATCATTGTATAGGCTCAGGAAACCATCCAGTAACCACTGTCTACCAATGCAGTTTGATGGTCCATCCACAAACGCTGCTTAAAAACTATGCAAAGAAGAAACCATAGACATGTTTCAGAAATGCCACCATCTTATCTGGGTCCAAGCTCATTTAAGATGGACTGAAGCAAAGTGGCATACTGTGCTGTGGTTAGACCAGGAAAAATGTGTAATTTTATGCAAATCATGGACTCCGCGTCTTCTGGGGTAAAGAGGAGAGGGACCATCCAACTTATTGTTAGCGTACAGTTCCAGACAACATCTTTTTCAACAAACACTGCCAACCTGCATCCTGCACATATCACAACAATATGGCTCCATAAGAGTCCAGGTGCTAACATGGCCTGCCGACAGTCAAGATCTGTCACATTGGGTGCATCATGGAACGCAAAACACAGTTGTGAAGACTGTCTAACAGTTGAAGTAATATATTGGGCAAGAACGAGATAACAATTTATTCTCAAAACTCCAGTAACTGGTCTCTTCCATTGACAAAAGAAGAGTTGTAGCAGTGAAGCTGTCCCAACTTTTTTGAGATGTGTTGCTGCCATCAAATTCAAAATGAATATACATTTTCCAAATAACAATGACATTTGTGTTTCAACAACTGATATGTGTTTGCATATGTGGTGGTTTCCCATACATTCACCTGGACTTCAGGGTTGTGCAAAATTCGAATTACAATCCTGCTTCCTGTTTGCTACCGCAATTGAAATGCAAGTGAAATTCAAGAATTGAATTGAAATTTAAAAGCCGGTTTCAATTAAATTCTGAAATTTTGCACAAGCCTGCTGGACTTAGAGATAGCCTACTGTAACTTCAATGGAGATACCCATTCAAAAATGCTTTTAGTCCAGGACTATATGCGTAATCCATGAAACCAGGTCATTAAGTATGTTGGGTGCAAAATATTTAAATAATCTGGTCAAGAAATTCAATTATTTTGGCTGAGACCGGTTAGAGTTGCCCTTTCCTGTATTTGACAGACTGTCTGCTCATTAAATGAGCAGCTTGTTGCAAACTCAAAGTTGCATTGCATGAGCCTCACTTCACAGAGCTAACATCTAGGTTTAAGGAACACAAAGCTTTAAGGAACCATTTTTGCTTGACTTACCATAATAAATTCACAGCATGAGATTCACTTATTCCTTTGCTTTTTTCCATTCCTGTGCTATGCAAAGGACATGAATAGCAGATTTGTTCAGCCTTTGGTTGACATTTTGTCTAGTTAATACAATGGAGGAAAAGTGCTTGGTAAAATGTCTGTATTGCAACAACACCCATGTGATTTTGTATTTTGTGCATTAGACAAACTAGCCAGTAGGACAATATGTGTGAATTTAGAAAACTGTGATACTGAATTAATTATATTTACAGTTCAAATACTTTTATTTTGTCTATGAGCTCAGAAGTAATGAGAAGTGTCTTTGTGATTAGATCAACATTTAAGTAAAGGCTGAAGTGTCCACAATGAAGGTTCAATTGATCAATAAACATCATTAAACAGCGTTGCCCTGAGCAACAGCTGTCACTCACAGTTCTCAGACAGTTCAGTTCTCTGTTCTTTTGCTTTGTTTCCTTTTCTAGTTTTAAACTGCAACATACATTTCATTTGGGCTGGGATGGCTATTTTTAAGAACTTAACCATAACCCTTTTTTCCATCACATTCTTTTGTTTGTTATCTACCAGATGTGTCCACGTCACCAATAATGTCTTGCAGCATTTGATCTTGTTCAACAATAAAAACAATTGATAGTCAATGCTATACATACAGTACACAGCTTACATATACATCTTTTCCAGCTGTCACGTAGGCCAAACCTTGAGTGTCTGATTAATATTCAACAAGGAAAAAGGTTTTTGACCTTGGTAATCAATGGAACTAAAGTCCTGAATACTAACACATAAACAAAATCCACTTTGCCGCATACAATAAATTATAACACTTGATATCAAAACCTGTTCCACATTAGTTCTGTTGTGTGTCACATGACAAAATATGTAAAGACCATTTAATATTCAGCCACAACACCTGGCTTCATATGAAAAGTCCCATAAATAGTATTCCTACTCATAATGTTTGTGTGATTGGTACTGTTTACTTTTTACATAAACATGATTTAGAATTAAAGTCAATGCGTGTGTATACAGTATGCGTGTGCTTAGAAGGACTTTGTGTTGGCATACATGGATTACTGTAATAGGCCTTAGATGACATTTTGCAACACTGGCGCACTGCATTATCACCTTAATGTGTAGCAATACTAGCCTATGTAATGGACTTGTGCCTGCCAAGACTTTGCCAAGGCTGGGATACCAGTCTCTTACAGGAAACAATTTACATTTTCTATGAAATTTCAGAGATTGAAACAAACTGTTGCTGTGGGTATTCCAAAGTTCCATCTTCACTGCTCAGCAGAACCTGAGCTGGAATGGTTCCTCAAGTGTACCGGCAGCTGTTCATACTGAAGATTCCCGAGCAGTTTTGGACTGAAGGGCCTTACTGCGGCTCAGGAAGGGATATGTTGTGCAGAGGCACCCAGAGGCAACACTAAGACCCAGGCTGATCCAAGCACAGAAGATTGACCAACTGTAGCCATGGTCTACATCACTGGGTAGACCGTAGATAAACGGTGGGTTTCGGGCAAGTTCGTAGGACACGCTTGCTGCGTATGTGCACAGCGATATGGTGCAGAAAATTCCTGAAATGATAAAGTGAAAACATACTGTAAAGATCAAAGCCTCAATATTCTTGGAAGGTCTGTACAGGATATCAACAAATCCCAACATAGAAATAAGAGCTCCAAAAACTTTTTTTTTTAAACTGTTCAGTAAAAGCTGACCAGGTGTCTGTAATCTTCCAGGTTCTCTGATGTTCTCCAAAAGTCAGAGTAAAAATAAAAAAAATGATCTGCCTTTGACCCTTTCTCAATTTACAATGTCATTCATCACATCACCACCCATATCATGAGCCACTCCCTGCACTTTGATCATTTTCTACCTGCTCTTTAAACAGCTATCATTAACATCACTTGAAGAAGCCATCCAGACATGTCCAAAAACAGGCCATTCTCCAACCTCTCTTTTGCACCTAAAGGTCTAGAGAAAGTGGCTGCTGGTTATTTACAAAACCATTCAGCTTTGTGTTAAGCTCACAGAAATAGCCCTGTTCGGGTTTCATGGCCTACTGCTATGGTCACTGATGCTTGTACCCCTTGTCACTTGACTCCTGCATTTAACAAAACTGAATACATTATTAGGAAATCCTGATGAGATCCAGAAACGGAATCATAATTATGAGATCTTTTCACATAACGATGAGATGATGTCTCCCATGGTTTTCTTTCTCAATACAACCCGCTCAATTCAGTTCAGTTCAATAGTCACTGCACTGGGTCCCTCAGGATAAAATGTACGTAATGTACTGTGCATATGAAGAAGTGTGAAGTAAATTACCCTATATCAATGTAATAAAACTGAATCATGTCTGACTTGGGCACGGGTTAGAAACTCAACACTTACAAAACAACAAAATACTGAAAAGGTAGTAGCAAACTTTTAATTTGTCCCCAGAACTCAGTGCCATATTAGTCCCAAAGTCCAAGAAGATAACCAAATAGTCCAAACGCAAATAAAGGCATGAACATAAAAGAGATCCCACCCAGAATTATGGAAGTATTACTTAAAGCCTGATGGAACCAGAGAGGGTTGAAGTAGAGCAGATTAATCAAGAATCTTTGGTCATTCCCTTTCGGTGAAAAAAGATAGATCAGGCTGTTTCTCTGTCAACCCAAATGCCCTGGTCTACATCGTACTTATGTGTTGTTATTACCAAACATCATGACATAAATTTGGCGGTTTTTCATACATTTTACCAGGCAACAAAACGGCCATTACCAGCTAATAGAAACCCATCAGCCAACAGGAAGAATAGAAAATCCAGGAGACTAGTGATAAGCTGAATCTGATGCGCACTAAAATCATAGGAAACAAGTACAATGCATCCAGATGGGCTGTTTGGCTAGTGGAGGACATCCAAGTAGTTTACCTGCCATGAGAAAGAGGAGGCCAGAGACATGCTGGGTTAGGCTCTCCTCCCAGAAGAATCCTACCGTTGCCACGATGCTCCCGCACAGCAGTACGGCAGCAGCCATCCCTAGGAATCCTGCTGTGATTCGCCGCAGATCTGCTCATGAAACACACACACACACACTGTATCCATGACAACCACCCACACAGTGACTAGGCAACAGGCAGGAAGATTAAAGATATGTAGCACATTTACTCTAGCTATTGCCTCAGAGCTCTGTATGTTTGGACAGGAAGTCCAAAGTGACTCTTGTATGATGCTAAATACGCATTTATCATGCCTTAGGTTGAAAACAACAATTAAGCCATAAAAGTTTAAATATTTACATTATAAATCATTCCAGAATAACACAGCAAAATTGTAAAATGAATATCATAAAAATGAAACAATGAATTTTTCCAAAAAAAAGGTAAAGACAGGGAAGAGAATGCACACTTGTTGTGTGCCTGTGAGCTCACAGACGTTGAGTTGGAGTGCTATGCATAGTGTAAACACCGTCAGGAAACAAAAGCTCTTACGCAGGAGGTGCCACTCGTCCTGTTGGATGGTTCTGGTGAGGTTCAAGGGGATGTTCCTGAGCCGGATGGGCTGGGAGAAGTGATACTTTACAGTAGTGCAACGATCTGCAATACCTAGGTAGACAGATTGCAGGCTCATGTAATCATTACAGTTATTGTGAAGAGCCTCAAATGACCTAACCTTACCAGAGTATTTAACGTTAAGTGAAGAAGGAAGCATGATTTTATAATCATTCTAACAGTTTTTTTTTTTAATCAGTAAAGTGGCAGGACACAAATTACCTGTTGTTTATTTATCGAACACATCCACTGTCAGTCTATCAATAAGCAGTGTCACAATGTATGTGTGTAGCATATATGCTATCACTCTCAACACAACTCCATCAATGTGGAAGGCCTCTGCACATCATACTGCCTGAATGCTTTATAACTTTCATAGCTGCAGCATCACTCCTGCCACCCCTCTGCATGACCTTCTGTCACTATCTGCCTGAATTAAAAAAAAAGAAAAGAAATTGGCTTCAGTGGTGGACCTGTTCTATGCCGGAGCCAGACCTGCACAGGGGACTGCAGCAATCAGGCCAAGTGAATGCAGTCTTTGTATTATATCTTCTCGAAAACAAGACAGCTTGTGTGCAATCCTTTAAGTGTTGTTGTTTGAGGCTTTTACATGGGCAGGTGTCATATATTTACAGTGAAACAATTTGCACATACAAATTGTATCATGATTGTAATGAACCACTGATGAAAACAGGTTTATCAGCAATATATCAAACTTACAAAACACATATAAGGTTACACTTAAAGAAAGTATGTCTACTTGAATTTCCCCTTGAGGATCAATAAAGTATCTATCTATCTATCTATCTATCTATCTATCTACCCTGCTCAGTGACCACTAGCACTA
Organism: Alosa sapidissima; assembly: GCF_018492685.1. Lineage (NCBI taxonomy): Eukaryota > Metazoa > Chordata > Actinopteri > Clupeiformes > Clupeidae > Alosa > Alosa sapidissima. Next base: position 1,053,490 of record NC_055965.1, on the reverse strand, counting down.
CTGCACCGGTTTCATTTCTAGGGGTACACATGCACAGTAGGCCAATAGGCCAAACTACACATTTAATCTCCTACTGCAGTAATGAAAAACAGGAGGATGAAGGTCAAGTGCCTTGCCTTGGCTACAGTATGCTGAAAAATGCACCTGCATCACTCTTTTCATTAATGACTTAAATTATATTTGTTTGTCCAAGCTGTCAAATTAATCTTCTAAATGTTTCGCATGGCAATATACTGTTTTATCTATATACAACTAATTGGCCCTTCAAACATGATCATAAGCCTAGGCATTTGTAATTGTTAGCTATGCCAATGTAAACACTGCTGGAGTCAGGTGATAAAACTATAGGCTAGATATATGTTGTATTGACACTTTGAGTTACAATAGCGAGAATAAGGCCTACACTTGCGTGATTTTGCATTAAATAGCCTTGTCCAAGCACAAGGATAGAAACGTGATGAATCAGCCGATCTATAGCCTATAGGCCTATAAGGAAGATGCGCTTTCATCGATTTTCTCAGGAAACGATTCGGCTTACAGTGGCGAATAAAAAGCCCTCTCTTTTGACGCAACGGACAACTTAGCCTACAGTTGAACACAACACAAATCAGACAAATGACAACAGTCAGAGAACATTGCACTCATCAGTCCTATCTCCGTTAAGGCTACATTTCTTATCTTACCTTTTGATATTAGTTTGTCAATATCCCGGTCAATGCCTTGAAAGTAGCATTTGCGCCACAGACCAGAGAAGGTGGAGAACAGCGGTCTCCCACACTCCGTCTCCAGAATCCCCATCCCTAAAATCGCCCTCCAATTTTCGAGCAATTCCTCTTCTCGACTCCCAACGTGAATAGGTTTCATTAGAGCCAGGTTGCGCCTGGGGTTGCCGCTGTCAACCAACGGCAGGTGATAAATGGGCATCTCCCTGTTTTTCTGATCGTTGGAGTCAGTGCCATACTGATCGCAGTTCTCTTTGTGTCGCCTTGTGTCCGTTTCATACCAGTGGTCGGTGAAAATAGCGGTGACCAGTAAAATGAGAGAAAGAAGGCTCATGGACAAGCTGAGCGTCGTTACAAGCGGTTGTTTCTCCATGTTTCAAACATCAGACCAGAGTTCTTTACGCTCTTCTGTCCACGGAATGACCTTAGAACATCAATTATCCTAGTTTAGGCATGACCAGTTAACTTTCTCTGCAGACCCCTACACATGTAATTTAGTCTTTAGTAATTTCCCCCCTAAACAGTAGCATCGGCTGCAGCTGCATAGGTAGGGAGGGTGTATTTTGAAAGATCTAACAGCAGCTGACTAGCAGCTATAGGGCTGCGCTGAACGTGCCAGCAGCAATAACATAGCCTACAGTTTACCTGCGCGCTCCCTGTGACCGTCGTCTTAAAAGAAGAGAAGTTGTTATACTTAATCCAAAACGTTCGTTATGGGAGTCATCCCCTTGCCGACAAAAGTGCGAGGGAATGTCAAGGTTGTCGCGCCTGAGCAAACCTTAGCGATGGGTGTGTCCACGAGACGGGCCAAACACTCCCATCGCGAGCTTTGTGTCATAGGCTAAGATGATGAAGTGGCTACCTAAGCATGGGCATGTTTATGAGAATTAATAAACAGAATATCATGAGGCTAATGTTGTGATAATTTAGACTTGAGGAACACACGGCCCATTGTGGGACATTCATCATATCAACAATTCAAGCAATATTGTTTTTCATTTCTCATTTGCATTTAGGCTGTAACAGTGCCAAGGCTACACCCTTAGCTATTAAGTAGGCTATTTAAGGAATAACAGATTAGACAGACTACCTTGATAGGCCTGCAGCCTGGTGATTGTATTTTCTGGAAGAAATACAATCACTTGGCAATATTAAGCTAATTTGTTTTACACTTTATTTTAAAACTAAAAGTAAAATTAGTAGCCAGGGAGGTGACATGCATGCAAGTATTTTTTAAAGCATACTTTTTAACTCACGTGTGTTTTAGTAAATCATACCAAAGTCATATGCACACACCTTAAGTTGTCCATGAAATGGCCTCTGCTCAAGTGACCAGCCTTTGTGTACAGTATTTTAGGAGTCTAAGCTGCACATCATCTGCTGGAGACCCTCACTAATTTGTTATGGGCTCACTAACAGAAGATTTTGGTGTAGATAGCCTCTTCCTTTTGTATTTTGCTTTCAGTGTGCATTCCAAGCAGTTCTGAAGTTCTATGGAGTTGAGGAAAGGAAAAGGCAGCTTTTATCTACCTCAAAGTCTCTGACGGTCCCAAGACTCAGAAGTCTTAAAAGTCTTTTCCGATGGGCATGTATGAAAACATGAAAATATGATGAAATGTTTGGTGATGGTTAGGGAACTGATATAATTGCCTCAAAATGTTTATACTTTATGTTTAAAGTTCTTAGCGGACCAAAATGACTTCAAATGGCATCAAAATATTACATTTAAGGTAAAGGCATATATCATACTGTACATAAATTAATAAAATAAATTTAGGCTATCAATGGAGAGGGAAAGAGAAAGGAGCCACCTGAGAGATACATAGATACAAATAGAAAAATATTTGAATTTAAGTTTTAAAAGCCTTGGTCTACGTGTTATAATGATGTAATGAATGAATGTGTGAATGTAAATCCTTTAAATTTATCAGTGTAACTATTCTGAATACCACCCATTTAAATGGTAAATGTATTTAAAATACAGTTTCTCATAATTTGTATTTTAAATATCCGTTATACATGTATTCAGTTACTTCCCAACCAGGTAGCACAAGATCCTGGGCCCCTGATGGGCCCCCATGTTCCTCAATGCCACCCCCCCCCCCAAAAAAAAAATTATAAAAATAAATAAATAAATAAATAAAAATAATAAATAATAATAATAGTGATCGGGCCTCTGTACACATGAATCTGTAGGCCTAGATGTTGTAGTCATTCAATCAACCAAGTTATTCAGCCAATACATTAACTTTACATTTAATCTGACATGCAATATGAAATTTAATTAGGAAATTAAAATATCCAGGTAAAATATCCAGGTAAAATAAAATATATTAATATAGGGCCCTCTCTCCCCTTGGGCCCCTATAATCAGTAGTGGTTTTACCCCCAGTCTGACACCCCTGTTCCCAACACTGGCACTAGGTACATCATTCCGCTGACAAGGAAGCACAGAAGAGTCTTGACTGAGGCCTCCTAGTGTTGATGGAAGGCCGATATAGCAGACGCTTGCTCATCTGAGGACTGCAGTGGACAGGAGGACATAGAGCTGGATCATGGAGTTAAGACAGAGACGTTCTAATGAGGGGACACAGCACTCAAAAAATCCTCCATAGAAATGCATGGGGTTAGTCTGTAACGGCAATATGGCAGTTGTCTACACATATCCCACCCCTTCCACGGCAAAATGTCGACATGTGAATACATTGAGCCAATCATGTGGTGTGTTGTGAAGACATTGTACCAATCATGTGTTGTGATCTCGCCGCTAGAGTAAGTTTGGTGTCGTGAAGCCTTGTGCATGCATGTTTCTGCTAAAATAGATACCCGATAAGTGCCCAAAACACGTTGCAATATGGCTGCCGAGTCGAGGGACTTGCCTAAAAGGACTTTGGTTAAGATAGCAAGGTGCAGATTCAGTATAGGCCAGAGTGAGGGATTTGTGTCTGATAGGAAGCCAATGATGAGTAACTAACAGAGGAATTATATGTGTCTCCTTTTAAAGACTGGAAGTGCCTCTGCATTTTTAATCATCTAATGGTCTCACTATAAGCAGGAAGGCCAGCTAACGATGCATTGCAGTAGTCCAGTTTGGATAGAACCATGAATATCACAGGACATTCTGTGGCATATTGTGTTGGGTAAGGTCTGTGCTTCCAAATATTGTATATGGATAAACATGAATTTGTAATTAAGACTACATGCTCAGGGAAATTTAGTCAGTCATTAACTGTGTCACCCAGGTTACATGCCGTTTTAGCAGGGGTCAGTGAACCAAGCTGATCTGTTGGGGAACAGCTGTATTAGCTGGGAATAGCTCATTTTTGAATGATAGTGATACAGATTGCTATCTCTCCCTATCAGAATTGATCGGATTGCATCCTGCATCATTTGGCATATTGAAGAGGTCTAGCCTCAACTGTTGTTCAGCCCGCCTCTCGCTGCTTGAAAAGTCCTATACGAATAAATGCAGGCTATTAGCCTATTATTATTAGGGGTCCAAGCAGAAAAGCTGCGTATAGTATAGTATACGTATATATACTCTGCATATACGTTCTCTGCATTTCTCCCAATCCGTGAATTAATGAAACACACTCAGCACACAGTGAACACACAGTGAGGTGAAGCACACCTACAACAGCAGCGCTCGGGGAGCAGTGAGGGGTTAGGTCAAGGGCACTTCATACTACATTCTCTGGACGCCCACCAAATTTCGTACAATTCGGTCCATAGGGGGTGCTACAGCCCCCACCTTCATTCTGGGCCCTAAACACAGTTTAAGGGCACTTGCCATTGTGCTTTGACCCCGACAATTACTGCTTGCGGTTATATGTTGTTGTTGTTATTGAATTGGGAGATGTTCTAGGCTCTCTGTCCTGCAACACAAGGGGGTATTCCAAGTGTGTGGTTTAGTAACAAACCTGGATAAGTTAACTCAGTCAGAGTAAGTAGTTAAACTCCTAATAGAAGAGCTATATGGCTTCATTCTCCTATAAAACAATGCCATAGGGCTCTTGTTGCAGGAGGTTTACTGAGTTAACTTACCCAGGTTTTTTACTAAACCATGTAGGCTACTTGGAATACTCCCCTGGCCCAGAGTTGCAGGCATCTTAAGGGGTTTTGACATTCGACAACAATGGTTCCTTCCTCTTAAGGCAATGTATTGATTGAATTGAATAGCCGACGATTTAACATAGCCTAATCTCAATGACTCATTTCTATCTGGGTTGGTGGTAAACCTCCTAATAGAAAAGCTTGCTTCATTCTCCTAACAAAACAATGGCATATTATGCTCTTGTTGTAGGAGGTTTATCACTTACTCTCAGTTAACTTACCAGGTTTCTCACTAAACCACGTACTTGGAATACCCCCCAGGACGTGAAGCCAATGTGTGCACCAGTGTGTTTTCAGCACACTTTTGGACGAAATTTATTCGCCAATGTTGCTTTAATATTATTCTCTTTTTCAAGAATCCCCATTGTACCAGTGGCTGTCATTCTGCGCAGGCGCACTGTATAAGGGAAGCCATGTTTGGCGTTTGTCAGATTTTTTAAAATACATTTTTCACAATTCGTGATATTTTGTTAGTTAGGAGTTGAGGTTGATAAAAGCCTTCAGACGTTTCAATGAATTCCAATCCCGACATTTCGCGTAGAAATCCCCAAGAGGATTTCGAGATAATTCAGCGGATAGGAAGCGGTACCTACGGTGATGTCTACAAGGTAGGCTAGGAAATGTTTTGTTTATGGTTGACTATGTGAGCTCTTTTCAGTACATACACTTGTTCGCTATTGCAAAGAACACGTAGCAGTAATGGCCGTTTAGCTACAGTTGTTTGATCTGCCTGCTCAGAGCAAAAGTTAGGCTACGTTAAGCATACAAACTTATTTGAACAGATATGTTATTTAGATTTCACTAGTATGCACAGTGCTACTACAGAGTAGCCTTTAGCCGACATCATTTTCTAGCTTGCCTAACATGACAGCCAGTTGCAGCCTAAATGGATGGATGGTCACGTACTATCGGCTATTTAAATTAGGCTTAGCTAATTTTGATGCAAAATATCCCGTGTCTGACGTATCCCAGCTGGGATCCCTTGCAGAACATATCACCTCCCTGATGAGTCTTGGAGTTTTGAGTTTACTTAAAAGAAGTAAAAGAAGTTAGTCAGCAATTAGGCTACCGCTTCTTCCTTTTATTGAGCCAATGCCAGCAGGTTGTTATTGTTTAGCCTAGTAGTGAAATGGTTTACAAAGCAAAGTTCGGTCCAGAATTCTGCAGCCAGAGTATTAAACCCTAACGATCTAGGCTATTTTAACAAGACACGTTTCTGGAATAATCTCAAAACTAAATACAATATCATACCATACCATATCCATCCTCCTTACACCAGAAGACTTTGACAAGATTTGGGAGATTTTTGAAAGATTGTAGTCTTTTGAGTAAAACTTGAATGGGGGGCATTCATTAAAAGATTAATTAAATCTTTCAAGAATTTTCCCCAAAATCTTGTCAAAGTATTCATTATTAGAAAAACTAACACTGAGATGAATGGTGAGGTTCACTGGACTCAGGGTCTTGTTATGGGTAGCATATTACTCTTTCGTAAGATTTAGGCTAGTAAGCCTAGTTCTATGTAGACTTTTTCCTATGCACTTGTCTACTGTTCAGCACTTTGTATTACAAATGTGATTGAAAGCGATAAGCTTATGAGTAAAATTGATTGATTGATTGATTGAATTTCAACTGTCATAACCGTATAGTTGATGGTTACACATGTTGATAGCGCCCCAGGACCTGTTGTGTCTTTGGGTGTAGGCCCTGCTCAAGTGTTCTTTAGTGACAATAAGCCACATTTTGATTTGGGGTAATTGGAACACCACCAGAGGCTGCAATATAGGGATGGGCAAAGCGAGGCTTTGTGAAACGCTGAAACATCCAACACCTCAAAGCTGTTTCATATCGGAAGTGCAGACCGTGACTCACTGTGTTACCTATGTTCATACTGTAGTCTTAGTCAAAAGCTAAGCAGTGTCCTTGATCAATAACTGGATGGGAGACCACATCAAGTGACAATAAAATTAAGCTCATTACTTCTGCTAGTGTTCTCTAAATAATTTTCTTCTCATAAAAACTCTCAATGTTGCTGCAATGTGTTTGCTTTTTGACCATTCTGAGAGTTTAGTTGAAACTGTGTGGTTAATGATAAAGTAAGAAGCTGACCATATTTATTTATAAACCCCAGTGATGTCATCATTGGCAAGCGTTGCTAAAGACACAGGCAGGCTAAGGGGTTTGAGAGACATTTTTCGGAAGTGTCACCTACTTTTTAGGTGTAAATTCAGGTGTCTTCAACCAGACACACGCGGGTGTTGTACAGTGTTGTATCTTGTTGCTTTCCCTCAGGGAACAGTGGTTATGTGCATAACCTTATGTTAGGTCTTCTGCAGCAGCTTTGCTATAGTAGCAGCAAATAATCAGTCTACCGATTCGTAACTTTAGAACTGGGCCACCAACCGGTTCATGGTACATTAAGACCAATCCAGGGGTCCCAGTTGCATCTTTAACATTCAAACAATTTTTTCAGTGTATCAGTGAATTCTTACACCCCTAGCAGGAACCCAATCTGGCAACAATGCACGTGGTAGCAAGCCTGGAATAATAGGCCTACTTAATATTTGGTGAAATTTGGAATGTAGAGAGGAAGGTTCAACTGTTCTGGCCGGTACAATCAGTGTCTTCATCTCATCACTCCTTTGCCACCTCCACATGTTTCTTAATCAGTGCGTGGTAGGGGTTTCCCACGATCCCTCTCTTTCACCCCACACCCACATCACACACACACACACACACACACACCCACATCACACACACACACACACACACACACACACACACACACACACACACACACAGTTTACAGCCTCCATGATGCAATTTTGACATGAAGCTGTTTACTGCATGAGATCTGAGATGTGTCATCTTGAAGCCTGATTGCAAGCACATTCACACTTGGGTAGGCTCCAAATGCATACGTATACTATGTCAGTCTCTTCAGATTTTCACTGTTGTCAATGTTGTAATTTTGTGGTGGTGATTTTTAAAGAACAGCAAGACATTTAGCTATTTTTGTTTCTAAACCCCATGTCAGCATAAAACAAAGAAGTGAGACAAAATTAGACAGCAGACACATCTACTTAAATATCATCATCATTGACATAAATCAAAAATTAGCTTAAATGTACAGCCATTTTTAATATCTTTTGTAATATATTTCTATTTTTCTTCTTTTTGTGTTGTGTGGTTGTTCATGAAATGGATATATAATATCACTTATTATTTTACATACATCTGTAGAAAGCACATTTTTTCTGTACCTAACCATGTAACCAGGTAATGATTTGAACCTGTCTTGTGACTAAAAACCTTGACTAGCCACACATTTATGGATTCCTTGCAGCTTTGGCAAACCCTATTTTCTTTGTCGAGTAACAGTGTTCCCCACATTTATGAAAGAACTGATTGACCTATGCAACCACTTTTAGGCTATGGATGCATTTTATGCCTTTTATGCATTTTATTTTGTGTGACCGCCAGTGAAGCTCACCTATCAGGAGAGCTGTGCTCTTCATGCACTAGGCATGTTCATCAATCAAGAAGTTGCCAACTTAAAGTCAAATTTGGAATATTGAACTGAAGCTTGACTTTCAAAAGTTATATTGCAAATCAAATCGTAATCGCAATATCTGTCAGAAAAATTGTTATTAGATATTTTCCCCAAATCGTGTAGCCGTATTGTGTAGGCCTATGTCTTTTTATGTATTTTACTTTAGACAGAGAGAGCTAGAACAGGAGTATTTCATTGTATTCCTAATAATTTAATGACGATAAGCATTTTCCATGTGTATCGCTAGGTTACTCATTTCTATGGCGCCGTCTTATTGATTCAGATTGCTATGGGCGGTCCAATGTTAACAGGGGAAGGAGCATAAAGGAGAACAGTTTATATGTAGAAATGTGCTTTTCTAATTTACCTGTCTGTTACTGTTACAGGCAGGGAAGAGCACAGTTCACTTTGAAATAAAATATGTTGACGTGACTAGGGGACGTATGCGGAAGGACTCCTTTAAAGAAGTGTGTCCATTTGTTTATCCAAGAACAACGTGCTCTCCCGGTCCTTATACACAAAAGAAAAGGACAGTCATGTCACATGAATATAGTTTGCTACATTTTAAGAAATCCTAGTACATTTTACACATACCTAACTCCATGCATAATGTTCTCGGGTAGCATTGCCCGAACAACTTTGAACACAGCTTTAATTTGCATACAGTGCAGGCGATTGATTTTAACTGTTAAAACTTAACGTGAGATTTGCAGCCTGTAGAAAACAAATTCAATTTTATTGAGCATACAGTATTTGAAGATTCATCACCTAAATGAGTCATCTACTCAGTTTCCCTCTCTACCTGTCCATTTCGATGACATCTCTTCCAAGTGAATCCTTGCATGAACCTATCTGTCCTCTACATTGCTGCTGACATCTTTGCATTTGTTATTGTGGGTCGTCTATTTTTCATGTGGCTCCCCTTCTGAGCACTTCATTTTGGCTGGCAGTGCTGTTCTCTCTTTCACCTCCCTGTGGTTCTGCACCACTCAACACCTTTCCCTTGCAGAGAGAGAGAGAGAGAGAGAGAGAGAGAGAGAGAGAGAGAGAGAGAGAGAGAGAGAGAGAGAGAGAGAGAGAGAGAGAGAGAGAGAGATTAGTCTACCATATACCCTCCTCTTTAAACTGCATAGGTGCTGTTCTCTTTTCATTTCTTCTGATGCCCTTTTAAGATTTCTTATGGGCCACATTGTCCAGCACAATGTAAAATGAGAGCACAGTCTGATTAGAATTTGTTATGATTTATGCCTTTGCACTCAGATCACCATGATAACTAATAAAACCATGCTAACTGTAATACAGTAAATACATGCATCATTTTCTGGTCAGTTGTTTTGAGTTCTTAACAAGTTCTTTTTTGTTGTTCTCTAGGCTCGAAATGTCACCACTGAGGAGCTGGCTGCCATTAAAGTCATTAAACTGGAACCTGGTGAGATTTTTTTCTCATAGTAGGGCAACCAGCAGAGATTAAGATGAGGAAAAACAGTTGGACATCATTTTGAATGGCAACCGAGCAGAGCTTTTTCATGGTGGTCTGTTGTTTGAGGATTCCTTAAATCTTAAGGAATATTAGTTGGGGTGTTTTTAGAGCATACTGCTATGTTGGCTCTCAGGCCTGTCCAATGTTTGTGATATATATTGTTGTGATACTGTGGTTTCAGTTTTGCAGTGTTCCAATTGTGAACCTCTGGTAGTGTTTTTAGCTGTATAGACTAGATGGCACGATGGATCCATAGATTATATCATGCAACAATTTAACACTTTAAAAGGTAGGCGACAGCTTTATTGGCAGCAAGAGCAGCCACACAACCATAGACACCAGTGTTTCCCAGAGAACTGAATTCCATTTGCGGTGGTTGGTTTGCAGAATTAACTTGAATGCAACAGTTTTTAACAAATTGGCACAGCGTGGTTATGATGCTAACCAGATTTAAGCACAATTTAGTACAACCTGAAAAATCATTGTGTGGTGGTCAATGTTGATATTGTGGTGGGCCGCCACAAATAAGTCAATATATGGGAAACACTGGACACTCAACCCCCCCAACTTGCATTTGTAGTGTTGGTGGTATTAGACCATGACAAAAACTCTGCTCACCCTTCATTCAGTCTGTTACTGTAAACTTGGACAGTGTGCTTGTCTATGTGTGTGTGTACATGTAATGTAAGAACATGTGTCAATGTAAATGTCAAACTATTATATAGACCCTTTCAACAATAAAAACAAAAACAATGCTTGAACGTTCTATTTGGGCCCCAATCTACTTCCTCTGCATTAAGATAACATATGGAATGTTAAAAAGGAAGTCTTGTGGGGCCAACTATGATGCTGATAATGGAACTCTCTTGAAAGGGACCCTTTCAAGAGAGTTCCAGAGAGTGTGTGTGTGTGTGTGTGTGTGTGTGTGTGTATGTGCACATGTTGTGCCATATTTTAGATGCATGTTGTGATGAATTTACGCTTAAATTGATAACATGGCACTTTGGCTCATCCTCTCTCCCAGGCTTTTGTGTGTGTATGTTTTGCATACATAAGAATACGTGTGGATGAAGGCTGCCAAATAGCATGATATATTTTACACCATGGTAATATGGTCAATCTGTCATATTAGTGTGCACTCTGCCTATATTTACCTCTCAGTGTCTGATTCTGACAACATGGCTCCTGCCCTCAGGAAAAGGTAGATTTGATGAACAAGTTATGAAGGTGCTTTTTTCTGTTTAATTGTCTGTTGTGTGGAGCAAGTGAAAGGTTGGGAATGGTCTGATTTATCGGCTGTTTTACAGCCTGCAATACAGCTGTTTTGGAGCCTCAAGGGCATTTAGAGTGCTGTGTGTATTAGCCATGCATGCTAAACCACTGGTATTAGCCATGCATGCTAAAGCAAGCTGGCATTTAAAATGCATGGTATAAGAGCTGGTATAAGGTGTGTGAGAAAGTGTGTGTGTGTGTGTGTGTGTGTGTGTGTGTGTGTGTGTCCATACACATTAGCCGTATCAGACTATTTGTTTTTTTATCGTATTAGGAAATAGCATCAACAAGAAAAGGACATGAAAATATATACAAGTTGCATATACTTGTCAGTACAAATAAGAAAGAAGCCTGTTATAGCCTAGTTCAAAATGAAAGAAAGGAAACGGTATTTGGGCACCCAAGACGGGCTTCACCAAAGATTAAGTTCTAATTTGTGTTACAAGCCTTCAGTTTATTCATATTTAGGAGAGGTGTCATTCATTGAAGGCATGCAATAGGTGTTCTATGAGATTAAGATGACAGGATTCAGGAATGCAGAAATCATGCAGAACAGGAGAGAAATACATTTGGTGACATTGGAAATATTTTTGCCCACGTCGGTATTCCAGCAACTTCAATCCAGACAACTATAGCCAATGTTTATGAAACAGCTCTTTTCACACAAACTTTCATTCATTGGTTCTACTACAGTGTTTTCTTTGATGTCAAACTGACAAATTCCTTTGCGTTGTGAATTACACAGACTGGGGTATCATCAGCTGGGTATTTTTAAATTAATTGTATTAGTTTGATAAGGCCTTCTATAGAGCCAGTGTTTTGGTTTGTCCCCTCTGGTCATCTGTGGAAAGATGGCAGCCCAATATGGTGTATTCCATTGAGGGCAAATTCCATTGAGCGCAAATGAAATTGTACTGTTGATGTCATTAACTAGCATGGTTAACTTCAGCTTGCTGACGCTCCAACTCCAACTGATCTCTCACCTCGAAGCACACAGGGAGGAATCAGAGTTCACAACCTATGTGGATGGAGATGGAAAAAAAACCTTTATGTGTTCTTGTAGTTGTAACATTAAACCTACTATGTCAGAAAGTCATAAATATGATTGTTTAATATTGGTTGTTAGAACTGTGCAGAAATTACAGCTTTTCTGGAGCAGGTTGTTTTTCTATATCTGCCCAATTGAAGTTAAGCGTCTTCTTAACCTTGCATAGTGTTAGTGCAGGTCCACTTACATTTCCCAACAGTGAAGTGCCTGTCACCTTTGAGCTTGGAAATGTCACTGCATCATCTGAGAGCAAATGCCAGCATGAGCAGGATGCACAGATCATCTGACCATGCTGCAATGCCTCACTATTCCCGAGAGAGCACACACACACACAGAACCTGATATTCTGTATGCATCAGAGGGGTAGGCAAGCAATAAGCTACAATATTCCTTATCCATCAAAAAAAGGAGTTAAGGATTTCAATATGATCTCCCAACAATGATTGAGGAAAAGTGTGATAGCCACTTTTAAAGAATTGAGAAATCAGTAATAAGGAAATCTAGAAATATTGAACTAAGAAATGTTTCAGTAAAGTGGTTTTGAAAATAATTGTACTTGATTGTGGTAGTAAATGGAGGATTTCAGGGTCCTCCCCTGCAAAGTCACATACATTTTAATGAGGGATTACATAAGTTAAAATATTTATCTGCAGCACTGTAGAATGCATGGAAAAGCGTCAACACACACGAGCATAGGCAAGTTGGTAGGGATGGGAGGTTTGAGTCTTTTAATGAGACCTCAGCTTCCATCATTAAGCAAGCAGTCACAACAAAGTCACTTTGTTCTCTCTCTCCTCCCCTCGTTCTCTCATGTAAAATGGCATCTACTTTTATGGATGTGGAGACCTGAGCTGAAGATCAAGGTCAGCTCCGATCAGTGGTGTCAGGTCTAAAGCCCATAGGACTGACAGCACAAGCCTCTCTACCAATCAGCTAGAGGCCTAGACCCCTTAGCAGCCCAATCACAGAGAAGAGTGAGCCTCTCCTTTTTTCTCCTTCATCCTTTTCCTTTTTTCTCTTCAAACTGTCAGACCTACAGTTTTGCCTCATCCTTCCCTACAGACCAGAAAGGGCTCTGTTCGATAGCCCTGGCTTGGGAAATGTGCTGACCTGGCAACAGTGTGCCAACGTGTTGGTTTTTAAAGATGGAAACACACTGGCAGTATTGACAGTTACTTGGGGGAAGCATATTTAACACCACCCAAATGCAGATCAATGGATCATTGAGGATATGGGTGTGTCCTTATGTGGGGAAAGGGGGTGAATGCCATGCCATTACTTGCTTTGCATCCACCATTTCTTTGGAATAAATGTTTGTTCAAAATGCTATTGGACATCATTTGTTTTATCCAGCACTTCTCCCATGTTTATTTTGAGTTCATTGTGTTGGTTGAGCATATTTGTGACTCCACGACAAAAACCTGGTGTATTCCTACCTGTATCGTACTAGCTGTCACTTTTAGTTTTTTTTAGCGCTATTATTATATAGATTTATGGTGTTCACTGACTTTAGTTCAAATGTCACAAGACTGTTTAATGTTTTGTTCTTTTGTAGCTTACAAATACAAATGCCCCTAATTTTGAGGGTTTGGATTGTGCAGAACTAAACTAACCACTTTGCCAAAGCAGTAAGCTGAAGGATGACAGTCATAAATCAAATGCAGTGGAGAGCCTAGCAATAAATAGGCTAACCAATTAATGTATTGCATGTGTTTCACTTTGCTTGCCAGCTGACCAACACAGCTTAATGATCATAAACCTCTTACCATTGTTCGTCCTCTTACAATTCTCTGATTCTTTATATCGTCCTCTTAAAGATATAGGCACACATCAAGTTAAGTCTACCATTATTTCATTCATAAATGCATGCTTTGGAAAAGCGTTTGCTAAATGAATATTTGTGAAATGTAATGCTATACCTGATAAATTACAGATAATGTTATGCCACAGATTAGTTTGGCCAGACTCCTTGTCAACAAAGACTTTCGAGCACGGCAACACTTTTATTTGCACTTGACAAACTGATCAAAACCGGTCATGGTTGCGACATTAGAAAATGGACTTGGAGCTTTTTAAAAGTACATAATACCAGCTGCAGCCAAGTGCAGGACACTTTGAATGTCCTTATCTCTATTTGTTGGTCAATATTCTTATCATTTGAAAGCTTGTTTTATGGTCTCATGAAAACACAATAACATAATTTTGAACAATTGACCCATGCATTTGCTTTTGCCGTGGAGGGTCACATTTGCTACTAATGGTCTGTGGTAGATGTGGTAGATTTGGTTGATAGGGCGTGTTTGATGTTAAGGTGTACATTTGAAAACGTTTTAATTCAGGTTAACCCGTCTTCAATTTCCTTTACCTCTACCATAGAATACTCTTAGCTTTTTTGTTAAACTGGATGTTGTGTTATATGTGAGGATTTTGTTAAACTGGGTGTTTTGCTATAGGTGAGGATTTTGTTAAACTGGGTGTTTTGCTATAGGTGAGGATTTTGCAGTTGTGCAGCAGGAGATTATCATGATGAAGGACTGCAAGCACTCCAACATTGTGGCTTATTTTGGGAGTTACCTAAGGTAAGGAGGACCCCCCCCCCCCCCACCCCCCTACACACACACACACACACACCATACCACCTTCTTCACCAATTCTTTCCCATCCTTATGCATTGATGTCCTAAAACAGATATGTTGCACATGCTACTTTACTAGTGATTGAGAATGACTAAAAAGTAAAATGTATGTATATATATATATATATATATTCTACCTGTATCTCTCAGCTGCAGCATGACGTGACCCCAGACTCTTGCCTGGTGTATTTTGACCTATAAAAATATGCTGCCTAAACCCTTCTGAGCTAGACCCAAGTGAAGTATTTTTTGCTTCTTGCTTTTTCAGAAGGAATAAATTATGGATATGCATGGAGTACTGTGGAGGTGGCTCCCTTCAAGACATATACCATGGTAAGATATGGACCACAGAAATCAAGGATAGAAGGATAACCTTACTTGTAAGTTACCTAACCTTTACTTTGCTGCAGCTAAGACCTCTGTGCCCTTAGAGTGTCATAACTCTGTCTCCGCTGAGCTAAAAAGATCATTAGCTGTCTGGAGTGTGTGGGTGAAGAATGGGAGGCTGCCTTTAGCATCTGGTATTCCGTACTGAGCAGTGTGAATGCTGGTGTGAGCTGCGCCACTGTACCTCCCACATGCCTGACTCCCTGCTGTCACAGCAACACTGAGCTGCAGGGTTCAGAGTTTTGATTAACACCAAGCAGCCTCCCTTCTCCCATAGCTGCTAAGGTAACAAGCAAGTAAATTAACACCATAGACACAGATTTACACTTAGTCCTTTATGCTCCGGTCTTCTATGGACTTGTATCATGGAAGTAGGAACTTGTATATGTCATGTGCACATTGTAGGCACTGTTAATACAGTAGGCCCACATTGTAGCATTTAAAAAAAAAAAAAAAAAGATTATGGTATTTCAAAACAAATGGGAAATGAGTTGTTTTCCCATTTCAAAATGGAAATAAAATGGCTGCGAATCACATGGACCATTTTGGAACTGTTTCAGGGTAATCAATATTGAAATGTACTTTTGTGGTGGTAGAATTGGGTGTCATTGTTCAGTTCAGATGGCATTGGCTTCTTTCATTATGCATTACATATTATGCAACTTTTAAACTCCTTGTCCTGATTTGTTTTTGTTTTCAGTGTCAGGAATAATGATCATTACTAATTTAATAATTTTTAATTTCCTTGGAATAATAATCATTATATGTACTTATACACTTTACCCCTTCTTTTGTAGTATCGGGGCCTCTGACGGAATCTCAGATAGCTTATGTTTCACGTGAAACACTACAGGTATGGCATAGCGATAAATATTTATCCACACTGTGCTGTTATTATGAACATTAGAAGTGATGCCACCATTTGGGCTTTTTGGTGGCAATACCCATACTAAGATTACAGATGCATTTGTAGAACATTGAGCATTGTGATTAATGATTTTATATATGTATGAAAAAAGGTGTGCTTAATTTATTTCTTGTATTATATCCAGGGTCTATACTATCTACATAACAAAGGAAAGATGCACAGAGACATAAAGGTAGGGTGGCATCTGTATCGGGTCTCCTTGAATTTGGAATAGGAAAATAGAAAGTAGAATAATACTTTCCTTGCTATGAAGGAATCTAGTAGTGACCCAGTATGTAACATTGCATATTTGGCCTTTCTCTCTTGAAGTAAAACAAATGTTGTAAATATATAAATATATGTTCCTTTAATTAAAGGGTGCCAACATTTTGTTGACAGACAATGGGCGTGTTAAATTAGGTAAGAAAACATTGTGTATCCTTTTTCTCATGGTCAAGCAAAAGCAATGAATAAATAAACATGCATCTAATCATCAAACTTGATTTGCTGTGTGGTGAATGAGTATGAACTATGACAAGTATGATTTTAACATGAGCTTTTCCTTATACATAATCACAAGAATTACTTAAGACTTGTATGGAGCACAAATGCATCAAGTAAATCTTGATACATCTTGATACAATGTAAAAAGGCTGAGTGTGTGAAGTGTCAGCATCTTTTTGATATGTCTTTATTTACCAGCTGACTTTGGAGTATCTGCACAAATTACAGCCACACTGGCTAAGAGGAAGTCCTTCATTGGAACACCTTATTGGTAAAATATTTTTATTCTCCATTCTACATTTAAGAAGACCTTAAAATGTTATCTTGAAAACCCTTGGGGTCCAGATTTGTTCTGTTACAGATTTGTGTGAAATTATTTTCCATACACTGTATTTTTAGTACAGTAAAAGTACAGTACTGTATATTTTATTTGAAATTGTATGTATATTTTTCCTTAGCTTTTAATATAATAGTGCAGTGCCTGTTCAAACATGTTATTGCTGTAGAAAACCTGTAGCCCAATTACATGCCGGCCGGTATGCCTGCTTTAAAAATAGTGTAACAAACTGCACAGTTTGTCTTAGAATGGTTTTTATTGGTTACGCACCAAAACACACGAACACATAATTCCGGGCCAGACCTGACCCTTATGCTCCAGCACTAAGCATCTATATGAGGCTGTATCTAAAACACACACCACTCAACCCTAATTATGAACACTGTAACTAGCTGCAAACATAAACACAACAGACAGGACATACAACGTTGCCAACCCACATGGTTTAGACAGTTTAGAACATGAACATTACACATACTGCACAGCATCATGGGAGCACAGTCATAACAGCTAGGCTCAGATCATTACACAGCCCCCCGAGACTTAGTCCATGTCCCCTTGACTCAAGTCTTACCCTACGTTAGTCCCTGAGCCTGGCTGGGACGCGACGCTGGCGTTGTGGGCGCCCCGCTGTCGCGGCGGTGACTTCCGGTGAAGGCTGCACGGTGATCGGTGTTAGAGCCACAGCTCCATTGTCACCAAGTTCCACACAGTCAGTGTCAAAGTCTCCACGACCCTCAGCTGAGGCCAGGGGTCGATACGGGGCCAGTCGATCACGGTGGAGAGCCACAACTCTCCGACGCTTAATCAGTCTCACACGATAGACCACATCAGACAGCTTTTTTAAGACATCGCATGGCCCGACCCACTGGCTAGTGAGTTTCGGGGAAATGCCTTTCTTTCTCTACGGGCAGTACACCCACACTTTATCGCCGGTCTGGAACTCCTGGCCGCGACAGCGCGTATCGTAAGCTCGCTTTTGACGTATTCCAGCTTCACTCATAGCCTGCCGGGCCAACTCGTGTACTCCCTTCAGTCTCTCGCGTAGCTGCTTGTAGTATTCCAGCCCTGGCTTACCTCCAATCTCCGCTTCCGGAGGCAAACCAAACACCAAGTCCACCGGCGTGCGTAGCTCTCGCCCGAACATCAGAGCTGCCGGTGTGCATTTCGTTGACTCTTGCACCGCTGTGCGATATGCCCAGAGCACCAGGGGCAAGTGTAAGTCCCAGTCCTTTTGTCGGCGGTCGGCCAATATGGCTGCACTGCTAGCGTCCGGTTAAACCGTTCCACCAGCCCGTCGCTTTGTGGATGCAGAGGTGTTGTTCTCGTTTTCCGGATGCCCATGCGCTGGCAAACCTCAGCAAACACCTCTGCCTCGAAATTCCGCCCTTGGTCGCTGTGGAGCTCTTCTGGTGCCCCGAACCGGCAGAACATCTCAGTGACCAGTCTGTCCGCTGTCGTGTGGGCGCTCTGATCTGGCACCGCATACGCCTCCGGCCACTTAGTGAAATAGTCCATGGCCACGAGCACGTAGCGATTTCCCCGCTCTGTGACTGGCAGTGAGCCCATGACATCGACGGCTACCCGCTCCATGGGAGCCCCGACTGCGTATTGCTGCAGCGGAGCGTGTGAGCGTCGCGTGGGGCCCTTCTTCGCTGTGCAGGCGTCACAGCAGTGAACATGCAGTTCAACGTCCAGCCTGCATCCCGGCCAATAGAAGTGGCCTCTCAGCTGACGAAGAGTCTTTGCAATACCGAAATGAGCCATCCCCACTGCCCCATGCACATGTTCCAGTACACAGGCTCGTAATCCAGCAGGAACCAGCAACTGAAAAATGTCAGATTGTCTATCGGGAGCTCGCCAGTGTCTGTACAACAGTCCTTGACGTGCTACTATTCCCGGCCACTGTGAATAAATCGCTTTGGTCTCTGGATCGAGTGCTGATACGTCAGTCCATGGCGGTCGCTGACCGGCTTCGATCCATGACCACACTCGGCCGAGCGTGGCGTCTTCCGATTGCGCCTTCCGGATCTCCTCCCTCGACATCACGTCCACCGGCGACTGTGCGTCCGTGGCCCCAGCTGCCGCTCTGCAGTGCTGCGTTGTGGTGTTGGGCTGCGGTGCGTTGTCTCCGGTCTCTCAATCACTGTAGCTGGTAGCGGAAGGCGGCGAGACGACCTCGGGGTGCTGCTGGCGAGCGTTGTCTCTCTCGCTGGCGTGAAGCTGGCGAGCGGTGGCTCTCTTGATGGGTGCGCGCTGGCGAGCGTTGAGTCTCTCGCTGGCGTGCTGCTGACGAGCGTTGGCTCCCTCACTGGCGTGCTGTTGGCGAGCGTTGACCCTCTCGTTGGCGCGACACTGGCTAGCGTTGAAAACAGCGACTCTCTCTCTCTCTGCCAGCGGTGATGCAGCCTGTAGCCGACGAGCGGGCTCCGGTTGAGCCGCGGCCAGGCTCCTCTCCTCCCTCCGGTGGTAGTGTTGGCACTGGTCTGCTGCACACGGACGCCTGGACAGGGCGTCCGCGTTGCCGTGAAGGCGACCCGCCCGGTGTCGAATCTCCATGTCGTAGTCCTGGAGCGCCTCCAACCAACGAGCCAGCTGGCCCTCTGGTTCTTTGAAGTTCAGCAGCCAGGTGAGCGACGCGTGGTCCGTTCTCAGCAGGAACCGTTTGCCGTAGAGGTAGGTTCGGAAATGGCGCACTGCCACCACCACAGCCAACAGTTCTCTGCGGGTCACGCAGTAATTCTTCTCCGCTCGGTCCAGTGAGTGGCTGAAGTATGCGACCACTTGCTCGCCCTGCTCGCCTGCTTGTGACAGGACGGCGCCGACGCCCACATCGCTGGCGTCGGTGTCCAGGATAAACGGCAGTCGAGCGTCAGGGAAAGCGAGCACTGGGGCCTCACATAGCGCCCTCATAATGCCGCGTCGCACTCCTGTGTCCACTCGAAGAGTTGGCCTTTGTGCGTCAATCGATGCAGCGGGCTGGTGACTGCAGCAAAGTCCCGAATGAAGCGCCGGTAATATGACGCCAGGCCCAGGAAGCTCCGCAGCTCAGCACCGTCGCGTGGAACAGGCCAACGTCTCACCGTCTCCACTTTAGCTGGGTCGGTGGCCACTCCGGCAGCCCCCACGACATGGCCCAGGAACCCGGTTTGCCTCCGGAACAGATGGCACTTTTTCGGGTGCAGTTTGAGCCCAGCACCTCGTATGGCGTCGAACACCTTCTCCAGATGTTCTATGGCACCGGTGAAGTCCGTTGCATGACACAGGATGTCGTCCAGGTAAACCACGCAGCATGTTCGTGGAATGCCCGCCAGGACACGCTCCATCAGCCGCTCGAAGTTCGCTGGTCCGTTGCATAGGCCGAACGGAAGTACCCGGAACTGCCACAGCCCTTGCCCGATGGTGAACGCTGTCTTCGGCCGAGCTTCCGGGGCTAGCTCAATCTGCCAGTAGCCACTGCGCAAGTCCAGCGAGCTAAACCAGCAGGAGCCGGCAATGCTGTCCAGCGCATCGTCAATGTGGGGGAGCGGGTAGGAGTCTTTCCGGGTTACCTGGTTGAGGCGCCTGTAGTCAACACAGAACCGCCACGAGCCGTCCTTCTTCCGGACGAGTACAGCTGGCGCAGCCCAGGGACTACTGCTTGGCTCTATTACTCCTGCCGCGGCCATCTCCTTTATCTTTTCTTCAGCTGCTTGTCGTTTGGCGAACGGTAAGCGATGAGGTTGAAGTCGGATGGGCCGGGCATTTCCGGTGTCGATATCGTGTTGGACCAGGTTCGTTCGGGTGCAGTCCTCATCTCTTGCGGCAAAGATGTCGGTGTACGCTGCTAGTAGCCTCCGCACCTGGCTACCCTGTGCTTCACTCAGCCGCTCACAGCTACAAGTGCAGAGTTAATTTACGGCTTGCTTTGTCTCTACAGAGGGCCGCGCTCTCTGAGCGGAGAGTGGTGATTGCTCAACCCGCTCTCCTGGCTCCTCTCTAGTGGGCGTGAGCTGAGCAGTGGCGGACTCAGCAAGCGGACCTGGATGAGGCCTGTTGTTTTCGCGGGCTTGAGTTTCGCGGGCTTGTGTGGGGAGGGGCGGAGTCTTGGATGGCGAGCATTCTTTGCGAGTTTGCTTTCTGCGGGCTTGTGTGGAGCGAGTTGGAGGGTTCTTCGTCGCGCCAGCTCTCCGCACTTCATGCTCTGTCTTCCCCGCCGTGTGCAACACTACGCTGCTCGTCCCTAAGTGTAGTGTGAACCGGGAAATGTCCACCACAGCCCCCCATTTCTCTAGCACGTCCAGGCCGAGAATGCAATCATCCTGAATGCTACCCAACCAAAGCTGGCGGCTCGCCGTCTCACCATTGATGCACACGCACACCACTTTTTGTCCATACAGTTCCGCTCGCTCTCCGGTAACTGTGGTGATGCGTGTTTTTGTCTCTTCCCAGCCTCTGGGTCTGGGTAAGAGACCGGGGTGCACCAGCGAGATGGTGGAGCCAGTATCGATCAAGGCGCGACACCGAGTCCCGTCTAGCGTACAGTCCACATAGAGTCCTCTTGTTTGGCCGAGCCGGCCCAGCCGTATGCAGTCCATAGCCAGGGAGGTAGTGAAACTTGAAGGTGGCATCCCTCCCGCCGTGCCACCTCCCTCTAGTTTGACTAGGGCGCGCGCGTAAGGGGTGCTGGGGCGGGACAGTACCTCGCAATGTGCCCCGGCTCGCCACACCGGTAGCATCCGTCTCCGCTGGCCGGCCTCTTCCATTCGCGTGGGCGGCGTTGTGGTGGCTGTGCTGTGGTCTGTCGCGTCGTCTCCAACTCCCCCCCCGTCTTCCTCCATCGATGTCTGGTGTACGCAATGCCTCGACTCCGTTGTGTGGAAGATGTTTTCCACCCGTTCGGCCTCCGCCAGCGCCACGGCCAGCGAGCTGGGGGCGCTCAGGCGAAGGTGTTCTCTCAGCCGCTCTGGATGGATGCCTCGCACACGCACAACGCTTCCAGTGCCATCTCTTCATGTAGACTCTGGCTGTACGTTGGGTAGCCCCGCCGGGCATACAGCTGCAGGTCAGCCGCGAACTTGCCCAGTCTCTCGCCCTTGTGTCGCCGTCTGGAAGCGAGTTGTTCTCGAGCATCGCTGGTGAAGATTCTCTGGCCGAATCGTCGTTGCAGAGCGGCTTCGATTGCGGTCCAGGTTGCTTGCTCTGCCGGTGGCAGGTCTTCTAATACTTGTAGCGCTTCCCCCTCCAGGGCCAACGCCACCTGTACGCCCGTTCTCTCCACCGACCAGCCATTCAGCTCGGCTGCCAGCCGGACCTGCACCAGGTATGTCGCCAGCGGCCTCTCACCATTGTAGCGGGGCAACTTGGCGTTGGAGCGCCCTTCCGCCGCCGTCACGCCGGGGACCGGCCGGTTTCCCTCGGTCCCGTGTGGAGCGGGTTCCAGTGGCGGGATGCTGCCATCACCCCGGTTCGTTTCCTCCTGTGGCCTGGGGCGGGCTTCTTCGTTACGGTCACGCTGCAGGCTGGCTCCATCTGCTGGGCCCAGCAGGTGGCCATGGGCGAGTGTGCTGTCGAAGAGTCGCCTTGGCAGGAAACTCATCATCGCCCGGACATCGGTTGCAGCTTTCTCCTCCCGTCCAGTAGGGGTCGACATCCCACTTCTGACACCAATGTAACAAACTGCACAGTTTGTCTTAGAATGTTTTTTATTGGTTACGCACCAAAACACACAAACACATAATTCCGGGCCAGACCTGACCCTTATGCTCCAGCACTAAGCATCTATATGAGGCTGTATCTAAAACACACACCACTCAACCCTAATTATGAACACTGTAACTAGCTGCAAACATAAACACAACAGACAGGACATACAACGTTGCCAACCCACATGGTTTAGACAGTTTAGAACATGAACATTACACATACTGCACAGCATCATGGGAGCACAGTCATAACAGCTAGGCTCAGATCATTACAATAGGATGATAGGGGAAAAAATATATAATACTGAATAGATCAAAATGACATAAGCCTAACAGCTGTTTTGCGTCAAGGCTGTATGTAGCCTATTAAATAACATGATAGAGAAGACAAACCATTTTGTGAAATGATGCATCATCATATGACATACTTGTCTGTAGCTGATCACAATGACATAAATTGACTTGACTTGACATTATTTTGTGCAGGATGGCACCAGAAGTTGCAGCAGTTGAGAGGAAAGGAGGCTATAACCAACTTTGTGACATTTGGGCAGTGGGCATAACTGCCATTGAACTTGCTGAGCTTCAGCCACCCATGTTTGACTTGCACCCTATGAGGTAGGCCTAATATACATTTCAGAAGCTCTGATCCCAGCCATTAGATACGTCAATAATTGTACTTTCTCAGAAAAAGGATAGAGTGCACAATCTTTGGTTAGAAAAGGAAACATTAAGAACATAGTTAGATGTGTAAGCAAGCTCAACTAACCAACAAACCAACCAACCATTAATTGATGTAAAGTTGTATTGAGTATAATTACACGGCTCTTCACAAGACAAGTAGAACGCTCTATTGGCTTGAATAGGATTTCCCAAAGTTCTACGGTAAAATATATTCATGTAATTACCGCTGCAAACATATAATTACTGCTGTCAATGGGAACGGGTTTTGTGCTTCTGATACGTCTTTCATATCACTACGCAAGGACTGGAACTTCATTCAAAAGTGAAAGCAGACGGTTGATCAGCTGTGTTCTAAAGAATGTTTGATTCAAATTCAGTGTGTGTTGATGCAAACTATTTGTTTCTCAGCAAATGCCACGATGAACGGTAACAAATAGGCTAGGCTGCAGTATGTAGGCTAAAGTCATATTGTGGGGAGTTTATTATTTCGTTTTGGCAAGTAGCCGTGTAATAAGCGGGATAATGTATAGAACGCCGGTCATTACTGGGAAAATAAGTCCCTTCAGGGCGGAACAAGACCCCTCCGCTGCGCGTCGGGGTACGGCTCGCCCTGTCGTGACTTATTTTCCCAGTAATGACCGGCGTTCTATACATTATCCCTTACTTATTACACGGGTCTTCAGAGTACTCCGGAAAGTTCTATTCACATGAATGGGCCTTCCCAACGTTCAGAGGTCTGTTAAAACTTTATAATTACCGCTGCAAAGTATATAATGACCGCTGTCAATGGCAGCAGGTTTTGTGCTTTTGATTCATGTCTTTCATATCATTCCGCAAATAGTCCGTTCACTTATTGCAATGGAAATTCATTGAAAGTAAAAGTCAGACGTTAGTTAAGTTAGTAAGACGTTGCCACGCAACACCTGAAACTGTCAAGTTCTTGTGTGGCGAACTATTCGTTTTGTCAGCGGAAGCCACCAAGCAGTCATTTTTTTTTTTTCAAAGGCCCATTGTGTGAAGTTTGTTTTCTCGTTTTTGCAAGTAACCGCATTATAAGCAGGATAATGTATTGTCCGCCGGTAATTATCGGAAATTAATTCGATAATTATCCCTGGGACTCCGACACACCTGTTCGCCCTGTCGGGACTTATTTTCTGATGACTGTGGACAATACTTTATTCCTTATGTAATATATTGGATTGAGATGCAAAACACATCGCTTCATTGATGGAGGGAATACCCCTAATTAACGTCATGCCAATACGTCAAATATAATGTGCAATTGTTGGATATGATGTTCAAATTATGCCACATTTTCATTTAATTCCTGATTGCTCCCAATAATTGCAAACATTGTATTATGTCTTAAATGAAGTTTTAAACAATAATAAAGCCTGTAGTGATTTTGTATAGGAGCAGAGGAAGATGATAGGCTTTTGATACAGTTCACCCAAATGTTTGTGAAAAGTAATGAAGAATATTTCTGACCTGCAAGTCATATTTTATGTAAATTGTATTTTGATAGTAATGATATACCTGCTTCCTTTTTTCAGAGCCCTATTCCTCATGACAAAAAGCAATTTCCAACCACCAAGATTAAAAGACAAAATTAAATGGTAATGGTATATGATTTGATTTAATCTATTTTAACGTCAATGACGTAAACATGCAGTAGTTGTGATTTCTGCAGTATTCTTACAGAAAGATTTCGTCTCAATCTCCATTTTATCCTCATTCAGATATTGTATCATCACCAGTACAGTATAGTTTTCATTTAATTTGATCAAATTGAGAATGTACTGCACAGTAACAATATCTATCCTTATGTTGCCCCTTTTTTAACTATTAAGGACCAATGATTTTCAACATTTTGTGAAGATGGCGCTCACAAAAAATCCAAAGAAGAGGCCTTCATCTGATAAGTTATTGCAGGTACATATTTGGAATATTTCAAGTATTTCCTTCATAGCAGATAAAGGATGTATTGATATTTATTTGTTGTTTATTGATATTTCAATTTCATTAATTTTCTTTTTACATTTCTTCTGGATTCAAATAGAAACATAAGCTGCCAGGGAGCTACAGTGCATTTTCATGTAAATCATGTAGCTGCCTGGCTACTCTAGCTGTTGGCTGCAGCAACTCGATCTAGGTAGCAGCGGTTTTTGTTAGTTGTTTTCCTTAGTTGAGTTTTCCTTTAAGAACCACTGCTATTGAGGGTAGAGATTGAAAAAAAATAGTTGAATAAGACTGAACAAGAAAGATTGTTTAATTTATTCTTCTCTCTGTACTCTGCGTCTAATATTTGTAGAAACTATTGGCAAAGATGAAAAATATGCATTTTTGCCCATGTTGGGCATGTATCTATCTACCATTAAAAAATAATAATTTGAAGGACACATGTATAACAATCTGGCACAATCTGGAGGATGGTACCTTTTGAGGTTACCAAATTAATCATACAGTAGGTGAATGTGTAAATGCATTCATTTTGACAGTGCTCATATGACCTCCTAATCCTTGTCCCTGCTTCTTTTTTCAGCATCCTTTTATCGCACAGCCCCTCAGTCACACTCTTGGCATTGAGCTGTTGGACAAGGTCAGCAACCCGGACCATGCCTCCTACTCTGACATTGATGATGATGACACTGAGCCTGAGGTATGCTGACAACATATGACAAGAAAAGTATTAACCCATGCAACTGACAGATTGTTCTCTCTTTAAGGTGAGACACTACAGGTGAATGGGGTAACATTTTAAAATAATAGACATCACCATGAAACTTCCTCAGTTGATTACTTACACAAGTATGAACAAAAAATGTATTACAAGTTTTTGAAATTCGAATGTTTAAATATGCAAATTAGGCATGTCTCATTAAATATGCATGATTTTGCATATTTTCGATAGATAGATCTGAACATATGATAAAGCCAGGTACAAAATTCTTTTTTCATTTTGTTTACACACAAGATGAAAATAAAATTACAGAGGGATTTCAGGATATCTGCTTTCATTACCTAGGAAATCAAAATATACTGTCCATTGCCGTAAAAAATCGGATTTTTGCCATATTTTGTTGATTAAAATGTCACATAAATCAGGCCAGGAATGATTTATTAACAAATCCCTCTGTAAATATCTTCAGAATACTGCTAAGTGTATAACTGGAAAGTTTGGTGTACATAGGTGCTACAGGCTGAGATGTTTCTACTGGAAAATGAGAAAAACTCAATTTAAGAAAACAGCCTTGGAACACAGCCAATGAGATTCCGTTCTCAGCCTAGACTCGCCTTTGAACTTTCATGATTGGTTGCGGATACAAAGGAAGTGTCCATATTTGGATTGCACAACGTTATGCAGGAAAAACAGAGCTTTCCAACTGTACTACTGTACACATGATATGTTTCATATCACGGTCGCGGTAGAGCATGAAACGTTAGAAGGCTAACTTTTGGTGAATTTAGGAGAAATATACAGGCGCGAGTGGACGAAATGTAATAAAATAAACACCTAAATGTGTAAATCGGACTTTCTTGTTGTAGTAGTGTGAAAGAATACATGCTAAGGTAGCAAATTAGCCCAAAATCTCGAAATTAACCAGTGCATGAAAAAACGTAGTTTTCACCTGCCGTGTCTCGCCTTGAATCTATTTCCACATCTTTGAAAGCAAATTACAATGTTAAAATGTATAAGTATAAGTATATATACTCTTTTCATCCCGTGAGGGAAATTTGGAAAATGTATGTCTATATATTTCACAGATGCTTTAAATCCCTTTCAGAAATCTAAATGTGATAAAATACAATGAATATAATCCCGGTAATTATAAAAAATAATGAAAAAATGATAGAAATAATGGCAATAATAATACGGAAAGGCAAAGGAAGTTTTTTTTATCAATATAGTGCAATTCAGTATGCTTTATATAGACAAAAGTAAAAAGAACAGATGCAGAAAAACAAAATATGAAGAGTTTAAACGCTGCATCTCCATTTTTAAAAACATAAAAAAGTCAAAAATAAGTCTTAATTGTGTATTTCAGGTAATATCAATAAAATTGCAATTGTGTTGTTTTGATTGAGTAAAGATAAATCAAATAACAGCACCCAATTACAGTTCTACTGGTTAGCCCCACTACCATCAGAGAAAAAGCCGAAGTGTTGGGCATATCTGTCGGAATCAGTGACGTTGGAAGTAGAGGTGCGGGGGGTGCGGTTGCACCAAGACACTGGTCATTTTCTGTGTAGACAGAACAATGGCTACACTGGACATGCAACTGTGTTCTGTTCCCAGAGCATGCTTTCTCTGTCTATGATCTGCAAGGTTAGGGCCTCCTCGACGAGGACATTGCTGGTCCAAGGATAATTTGTGGCACAATCGAATGGTATCATTGAAATGCGGACCGAAAGAAAAAGATGCTAAACATTTTCCAGACCATTTCTGTCAAGCGGAAACTTTTTGCGCCAAGCGCCCCAACGTTTGATAACAAAACCAACGTTTGATAACATTTCAGCAAACGTGTTTGCTATGCGGTACATCTAGTTGCTTTTACGAGGCCCATTTGCTAGCATCGTAACGGAGACCTAGACATTAGACTTGACAGGTTTGACAGATTTTAACCAGACATTTTCAGCCCAGAAGGAAAGGAGGGCAACATTTATATTGAAGTTGTGCTGCTGGGCCAGTATTTGGCAGCAAAACAGTAAGCATCTAATCCCCCCCCCCCCCCCCCCCCCACATTTTTTTAGCACCAGCCACCACTGATAAGCAAGGTGTTGTAAATGAGGCCCAAGTGCTTTTTGTGGACTTTTGTCTTTTTCATCTCTGCTTTATTCCCTGAGGAAGAGGCCTGTCAGTTCCTGTAACATTAGAAGTAATGGTCAAAGTATCGGTATAGCACTTATGTCCTTGTTGACAATTTGTGAAACTTCTTTTGGGTCTGTAGCTGTTTTATAAGTGATGTCTGATAAAAATACTCATTGCCTTCACTGATAGTTGGAGTGGTATTTCAGGTTGTTCAACTTCAAAGACCCACTGGACTTAGATCTACATTGTGTGCTTAGCTCTACTGGGTCCTGTTTAAACTGACACACAAATCATGCATTTATTGTCCACTAGGAGAGTAGTGAAGAAGGGAGAGCAAATTATACATCTGCTTGTCCTTGTCGTAAAAAGACTTTAAGGCTAAACATATCTCTCATGACATCAAATACACTGTAGCTGGGCTTGAGAGTGCATGGTGTCCTTCACATAATGCTCAAACGTCTGTGCCACGTCAGCAGTGACAATTCATCCGGCCACTTACAGTCTCAGATGTTAGTGTGCCCTGCTGATGGATACAGTAAGTTGCTACAAGACCAGTCAATGACACAAGGGGTACATGTCAATTCTCCTTTCCTTCCATCGTTCCTACCTTTCTTCCTGCCTTCATTCATTCCCCATGCCACATTCCAGCCCCTCCCTCTGATAAAACATGAAGGAGATAAGGAAGAATGCAAGGAGGATGGAGGGATCCAGGATAGACATGCATGAGAAATGAGATGTGCTGCTCACTCAAGCATCACTTTTAAGTGACGTCAATTACTGATGACACAGCAGCATTACCTTTTGCAAGACTTAAGGGCCTGTCGTATTATACAGCATTGAAGAAAAGACTTCAAGATCAACATCCTGTGAATTGTAATGCGATGACGAGTCAGATGACATATGTTTTGTGGTTCAGAAAGATATTTTGTTTGTGTGTGTGTGTGTGTGCATACGTTTTTTGTCAATTGCAGCCTCCAATGGCAGTGCCTCACCGGATTCAGTCCATCAGTAGAAATGCGCGTGAGGAGAAGACACTCTCTGAAATTAACTGTAAGTGTTTGCAGTACTGATCATGCTGATAGAACACTTATACCCATTCCATGATAATTAAGTACAGTCCACTAGGGTTTTTGGCTTGCTGGTTAAGGTGTTCTTTAAACTGTCAAAATTGATCACTGATTAAGTTTTCTTTGACTAGCTTACCTTTTGGAATAGACCGAATTCTACGTACATCTGAGTTAAACACTCTTATGGTTTCCTCCCTACAGTGGGCCAAGTTAAGTTTGACCCTCCATTGCGGAAGGAGACAGAACCTCATCATGAGCCGGTGAGTGACCGCTGGTGGGACTTTTTCTTTTTTGTCTCATCACCCAACATTTCTTCTGTATCTTCCACCTCTTTGTACCTCTAGTGTCGCTCAATAAATGGGTTTAATAAATATTGCTTTACAGCTAATTACCCTACAAATATTGGCAAGACTAAATAGTACACAAAAGAGAAGGTGTGTGTAACTGAAATCATAATCTGTTCAGTTCACTACCCAATTTTTGCTTAAGAATTTATTCAACTAATTAATGCCTATGCATTTTTTCCCATGTAGAGTTCATTTGCTTTTTGTTGCTTTGATTTTTTCCCTGTCAGCTGCTATTTTGTACCAATATATGAAATGTGATTTCTTGGTCTTTTTGCAATAGCTTGACCCAGATGATTTTTTGGACTGTGTGGAAGAGATCTACTACACTGCAAGATCTAATTTGGTATGCTTTTTTCTCTGTCTTTCTTGTGTCCTGCTGCATTTTTTAATTATTGCCTTTTGTGTTTTACTTGTGGAATATCTATGACTTCATGTTTTCTTCTTTTTACATTTCTAATGGACATGAAGTTAATTTCTGATAATTTCCATTTTTCTACAGCAACTCATTGTTGAGTTAGACCTAAAGGTTATGTTTAATTAATCTCTCAGACTGTCCTCTGCTTTCCAGTCTTTTCCTATAACTGAGGGGCAGTCGTGGCCTACTGGTTAGGGCTTCGGGCTTGTAACCGGAGGGTTGCCGGTTCGATCCCTGACCAATAGGAAAGGCTGAAGTGCCCTTGAGCAAGGCACCTAACACCTCACTGCTCCCCGAGCGTCGCTGTAGCAAGGCAGCTCACTGCTCCGTGTTAGTGTGTGCTTAACCTCACTGTGTGTTCACTGTGTGCTCTGTGTGTTCACTAATTTACGGATGGGATAAATGCAGAGACGAAATTCCTTGTATATGCAAGTATGCTTGGCCGAGAAACCGGATTTATATTTTACATTTACATAACCTGACTATATTTTACATGAGAGCATGGTCCTTTAAGTAGGCACGTTTCTTTCCTTCTCTTTTCAGTGATCAAAGTCCCTTGAGAAGAGAGCAGGGCAGCCTATGTTTACAAGGTCACAACAGGACCCTATTCTTATGCCTCATCACCAAGACCTCTTTTACATTAGAGAGAGATTTACAGAGTCAAATTGAGGGAGTGAAAAGTAAAGTTGAATGAGACATTTAGCTAAGGTGTTCTGTTGCTCTCTTGAAAAGGCAGTGCTATCTAGGTGCCTCGGAAGGTATTACTGTGATAAATTCAGACACCCCTGTGCCTCTCCTCGTCTCTGGTCACCATCTCCTATCTACTGCTAGTGCTTGTAGCCCTGTTCAAGTCAGACATTTCATAAGTGATCAGAGGGATTGTGGTTACATGTATCTTCAATCTGGATCCACTGAAAGGAATATGCTGCATGTGAGTTTGACTGAGTTGCCTACGAGTTGAAGTAAGAGAAATGGTCCAAAACTAGACATGGCCACTGAGCCCGAAAGCTTTAGATGTTCTGTCAGGTGTTTCCTTCTCTGTCTCCTCTATAAAAAGGAAGGCATCAGCATGAGCACATCCAGTGAATAGTGATATGACATTTTGCTGTGTTAGGGGAATTGCATTGTGCTAATCTTGGAATGGGGAGGGGAAGAGAAATCAATGTGGTTTAACATCCCTGAGTAGCCAGTGATTCTCTTTTATGATATTGTCTGGCTAGAGGACTGAGCAGTGAACTCATCTCATCTGTCCATGATTAGAGTGTTCATAGGCCATTATAAAGTGCAGAAACTGTCTCACTAATCATCTGGATAAATGCATCCTTCTTTGATACCAATGTCCCTTTTTAAAATGTACTTTAGATCTGTCTTCTTCATCATGTCATTTCTTCTCATATCACCACATTAGAAAATCACTTGATTATTTAATGTTCCACTTTTCTATTTCATATAATCTTATCTTTCTCAGGAACTTCAGATGGATTATGGACATGGATCCTCTTGTGGTTCCTTTCTTGGAGGGAGTATGTAAGTCACACTGCCCTAAAGTATCGTATGACTGACCAACTGTAGTTCACGTTCCCCGTTTGGTCCCCCCAGTCGGGGGACCAATGGTGAATTGAATAGTGAATTTTATTGTTCATTCATTACCCCACTCAATGTTATATCTGCTTTGGAACCAGGAAATATTAAAATGCTAACACCAAATTTCTGTTTGGCTACTTCACCAAATGCTAACACCAAATTACAAGATCACACTGCACACTCTATTCAAGTCTGTGGTGAAGTAGCCAAACAGAAAGTGAGCTCATATCTCAGCTAATCTTTTTTTCAACTGACATGAAATTAGCAGTTTTCATGCCTTGATCTTGACATGAAGTTTCCATGGCAACTTTCTCCTGCTGATCTGCTTGAGCCCCATATGTTAAATATCAAAACAATGTTACTTTCATAGTAATTTCTTCACAAAGAGAAACTGCTCACAGAACATTATGTCAATTCCTTTACTCCAACCCACAACAATTTATAATTTCTGGCATGTGACAATATTTCTAATTTAGATTCTTGTATTGACATGTGTGCTAAATTAGTTTCACTGTGTTGTGTTTTACCTAAGTGTCATAATTTTAGCTTTCTTGTCTTTATCTATGATAGGGTCCGCAATGCCTCCTTGGAGGACAATAGGGAAGACCATGATGAGCATTCTACACAAGATCCT
Organism: Alosa sapidissima; assembly: GCF_018492685.1. Classification (NCBI taxonomy): domain Eukaryota; kingdom Metazoa; phylum Chordata; class Actinopteri; order Clupeiformes; family Clupeidae; genus Alosa; species Alosa sapidissima. Next base: position 1,021,307 of record NC_055965.1, on the reverse strand, counting down.
GAGGATGATTATTGGGGTAGAAATAGTGATAAAGAACAATCACAGTAAGTCTTTCAGATTTCACATTTTTTATTCGTCTTCTTATTTACCTCATAATCCTTAGCTATCCTCCAAAATGCCTTTATGCTAAACATAAATATTTTGTTATCCACATTCCACACCCATCATATGGTGGATTCTGAAGATTCTGAAGTTAAATCTGACTGGACTCTGAGATAGTGTCTAATGTCCACTCTTGCTGGATTAGAAATTACTAATGGTAGCCTGGCTGTTACAAAACCAGACATAGTTGTTCATGAATGTTCTCAGGCTTATAAAGCCATACAGTAGAAGTGATGGAAGATATTTTGGTTGATTTAAATAATTGATGTAGAAATATCACCTTACCATGACTACACAGATCAGAAACCCTGAGCAGCAGTCAGCCGAGATTCAAAGTCTGCAAATCGTTTGTGTTCCCAAAAGTGTCATCAGTGTCCTCTGGTGGACAAATGAATCTAGTTATTGTTCCGCACAGAGTTTTACTTGGTTATCTCTTAAAGTATAGGAATCTTTGCCTGGCACTGTCAGAGTATGCCACATCATGATTATAATTTGCTCTGTAAAGTAGTATTAAGATAAGATAAGTTATGCTTTATCTTTATCTTTACATCAAGTTGTAGGTTTGTTTGTTCGATGATGACAAAAATGAAATGTTATGGTTATTGTATTTAGCAGACACTTTTGTCCAAAGCGACTTACAGAATATGATCATTATAATAGTTAAAATAAAAAAAAAAATGAAGTTGGTAAGCCTACAGCAAAATAATAATGATATAGCAATATCAAATATCAATAATGATGGGTGCATATGTCTTGGTCTGGTACGGGAGATATCCCCAGAGTTACTTTATACTGGATGAGTCACTTTCTATTTAATTTGCGTTAATATTCTTTACTTGTGTTTAGTGCCCAACATACTTCCATATGACCAGGAAAGCAGTCAGTGTGGGCTTCTTTTTTATCAAGTTAACAATCTCTCTATGAGAATGTTGCTAGTTTGTTACACTGTAATAGCAACAGATACCAATAAATATTGTCTTTGTCAAACATTCAGAAGCATGGTAATTCTAAATATATTATATATTCATAATATAATTTTAAATGTATAGAGTGGGCCTTTTCAAATGATTAATTACCTACAGAAGTGTAGTACTCAGCAAAATATACATTTTATACAGTCACCCAAGAGCTCTCAGAAATTACTCTGTTGTAGTTTGTGTTTCAACGGGGCTACACCAGGTGCGCAACTGAAGCGTTCCGTTCGCAAAGTGTATTTAGCAACAATTAGCTTCCTCTAGAAACACACCACTACACGAGATGAGAGAGTGCTGCGCACATTTGAAAAAACTAGACCAGTTCTCCAAAACTATTTTACACTCCACAAACCGATTACTTCAGTTGTGTCCCTGTGTAACCCGGTTAAGTTCATAGGCCCAGATTGTTCACATTATGAAGTCCAACCTACTAACTCCCATCCCTTCTCTGAGGGCCTACCTCATCTGACTCATAGCCATTAAAGGTGCAGTGATTTTCTGCTGCAAAAGAATTGAAATGCTTCTAGATCGGCAAAGAGATATATCTGAAGGATACAGTAATAGTAAACAGCCTTTCATGTGTCTTCTGATCATGTTTGTTTGAGAATGTATCTGTGTGTGAGATATTGTATACATGTTTATAGATCATAATTGTAAATCTAATAGATTTTTCAGTTTTGACAAAACATTTTTACATTGGAGAAAGTGATTAGTGAAATCACTACATTACATACAGAAGCATAAACTCAGAGGACATTGTAAAAGTACAAACATAGAAAAACATAGACTTGGGTGAATAGATTGGCCTCATTGTCATGATACCTGAAGCCCCATTGTCATGATGCCCAATCCAGCTATTTGAGTCAGTGCCAAACCAATATCCAATATCAGTTTATTTGGGGTAGCGGTGCATCCCTACTGTGTATCACATCTTCATGCCTCAGGTATGAGACCAATTAGGCTGGTGGTACTTCATATTTCCTGGTATTTGTAACAATTTTGCTGTTACCCCAACAGAAATAAAGCATTCACCATGAGACCTAAAGTACCCCCACCACCACCTCCTCAGGTAAGCATGAAACAGAGCATAATGCAAATGAATGTTTATTCAGCTTCCTATGATCATTTGCACTCTTGTCATGCTAGAGTTTGAGTTCAAATAGATCCTGTTGTGTGGAGCATGTGCTAAGCATAGGATGAAAGTGGATGGGATCTACGCTTTGGTTTAACAAGCAAAGGCTGACATTTTGTTATGATTGTATTGTATTGAAAATACTGTGTATAAAAACCGTCGTAAAGATTTTCGCTGTTATCAAGTGTCATATTACAAAAGATGGCAGACATACATGGTGCTGAGAGTGAAAACAAAACATAATCTAGACTTGCCATTGAGGGAAAAATGTATGCCCTGAGCTCAAAAGGTTTGAGAACCACTGCTCTAGGTACACTGTAGTCAATCATAATGCTGCTAAGATCTGTTAACGTATTTTAATGATGTCCTCCACATTCCACATTCAAAGAACTTCACATCCCACTGCACTCACTGAGTGCTCATCAACTCACCCGCTAAGTATGAAGTTAGAAATATACTATGGCATAAGTGTTCATAATGAAAATTCCCAAAGGGACAATATGTGTAAGCATCTAAGTAAACAGAACATTTTCAGGGGGTACTAAGTACTTGTGTTTGATGTTTTATGCCAGTGATTTTACATAGTTGGTTTAATTTAGGCATTATCACTACAATAAACTAAGATGTCTTTCTCTCAAGCTGTTATCTCTTTTAACAGACTGCAGCTAACTCTTTGCCTCTCGTCTCTCAGCCCAAGAGCATCTCCACCCCTCAAGTGGATCTCACCAGTGACCATGATGGCAACCATGACACTATCATGTGTTGTCCAGCCACGGACAGCCCCGATCTACCATCCGCCTGTAGCCCTCCTCAGCCATTATCCCTGCAAACGCCCCCACAAAAACTCAGCAGCTTAGGTAAAGAGAGTTAGCAGGATCAGATTGTGAATTGCCATTGCAACAGAAAAATAAATGCATTTGATCATAATTGAAAGTGGATCAGGACGAAAATGTTAACTGTAAGGCCAGCCACACCGTCCCATATCTTTGTCCTTGCAGTCAGGGGCGCAAGAGGCACGGGGGACGCGGGGGATATGTCCCCCGCAGTGCTGAAGAGACAGCCATCGTCCCCCTCACTTTTGATAAGGAAAAAAAGCCTTATAGGTACGCTAAATAAATGATAACATATAGGATTTGTGCTAACTATGTAAAACTCCCCATTAACAGCATCACATCACTAACCACAGCCATCTACAGTACTGTAAGACTGCACAATCTCATATTCACTCTGTTGGATATCTGAAGCCAGTTTGTCTACTACAATCATAAAATAATCCTGGCTACTTGCTTAGCATAAATCATTCATCATCATCTTTATTTGAGGCAGGTTGGTAGGCTATTCGAGGCAGGCTTTTTAAAATATTTCTAACCTGCATTTAGACATGCGTTTCGTTTGGAGCGGCATACTGGTAGGCTATCAAAAGCATTTTCGGTTTGGTTTGGGATTTAATTTACTTTTGGACTGTTTGATTATATTGCTAAATGTTGGGACTGATGGGCACTGAAATCTGGGAGATATTTGATGGTTCACTGTTATGTTTCATGCAGTTGAAAAAGTGTCGGGATTTCCACTGCTGTTTATTGCAAGACAAGGCAGCCCTTCATTGAATAGGGGTTGTTCTGTAAAAGAAACCTTTTTGCGTAGCCAAGTAGCCTAAATTGAGTTATTGTTTAATTATGCATGATTTAGTACTTTTTTTTAATAAAATTCGTAGGCTGGAATGCCTTGAGTCGCAACAATTGTGTTTAAATGTAGTAGGCTTTAGCCTCTGGCAATTACATGTAGCTCGAAAGGGGCAGCAAGAGAATGAGCTTGAGAACGTGTGTTGGAGACCCATGGTAGGAAAACGACTTTTCTTTGCCAACCGTGGGCTATTAATCCAACCAACATAATACAATACAATACAACATAATAAAATATTAAGAAGAGGTGTTATTTTATTGACTTAAATCGAAACAATGTCTTCTAGTGGACTGATGGCAATTGTTGGTATGGTAGGCAATCGTAAACATAATTTGAGGATTTATGGTAGCCTAGTGCTCAACTCCTCCTGCTCAACATGACATTAGCTGTTATGTTTATTGATAACAAACTCAACTAGCCTACTTATCAACTCGTTTTCACTAGCCTAACTGTAAAATACAAGTCTATCAACGTTTTTGTTCTAAGACATTTATTTCAAACATAATTTCAAGACACAAATTGGATACTTCAGTTACCTTGGTGCATAAATCCCAGAGACAAGCTGATAATTTAGCGGTGTCACGTCTGCCTGTCACAGACGTGGGGAGCTCTTTGAAGCTTTGGATAATGTGATACAGTTACTACAGTAACAGTATTTTATTTTAATTCTTATGTATTTTTTTTTTTCAATTTTATAAATGCTTTGTTTAAATGCTGTTGGAACAAATAGTTGATTATAAAGGCAACTTTCTTTTGCAATTTTCTGTGTGTTCTGGACTGGTAACTTGTTAAGCCAACACTTGTTAAGTTCTAACGTTGCATAAATATTAACTGCAAACACACAGTGGAGAGTTGATTTGGTTTATACCAGACAATTTAAGTAGGCCTAACTAGGCTATTTGATCATGTAGTCTATGTTTGGATCATAGGCATGATGATTCATTCATGGTTTCATAAAATATCAACATCCCATGTTGCTTTTTCCTACCATTGGCCCAAGTTGTGACCAGTATTCTACCATTGGCCCAAGTAGTGTGAAATAAATCTAAAATAAATAAAAGTAGAATTGCACATAGCAAGAAGCTGGTCTGAGGGCTGATCTGGCATTGTGCTCATCTCACAGTTTTCACCATTTTTATCAAAAAATATTTTGAAAACAATCAATGGTATTATCTTAATGTTCTGGCAAGTTTAAAATATGATGGTCGAAAGTGGGCTAGAGGTGGTGATCTGATATCTGGAAATCTGATCTCACTATGGGTTTGTGTTCACAATTTGGTCCCCCTCACTTTCAAAATATCTCCTGCGCCCCTGCTTGCAGTAGTCTCTTGTCTCATTTAACGTCTGCTGCCCACACCCTTACTGGCAGTCTTTCAGTCAGTCTTTCATCCCCAGTCAGCTTCTATAGTATAGAATCTATAAAATCTATACATCCCCTCTCTGTTTTCTTGCAGAGTCAACCTCAGGTTGCTTTTGCGTTAACTGCTAGTGAGTTAGGTTTGAACACAACTCTACAGGAACAGGTTTACAGACCTACCATCTAGTTGTCCAAGCAACTAAAAGCAATGATCATTAGGTGAAAATAATTTTCATCACCACCCAGCACTGCTCTGCCCTCCAGTTGTGAGGTTGTACAGTACAGTACAGTTTTTAAACTTGTTGTTCTCTGGCCCCAGGCAATGGAGTGAATTTGACTGATGAGAGCAGAAAGAAGGAGACCTCAGGAAAGGAGAAGCCGTCTTCGTCTCCAAGTGATCCTGCACGAAAAGACAAAAAGGATGTTGTGGTATGGGTATTGTATAACAACTTTACACATCTTTGAATGGATTGATTTTTAAATGTTATTTGTAATTCATTACACCACCCCAAATGTTACTGTGAAACGTCTCTAATGGATTTAGCCTGACTCTGTGTAACTGATATTTCTATAGATACCTCTCAGCAATGGACTACCTCCAACTCCAAAAGTCCATGTAAGTGTTTTTGTAATTACACATGGCACCTACGCTTTTTACATATCTTCTATTTTTAAACTATACACATACATACATCTATGTAAAGTACCAGTCAGAGGTTTGCTTTATTTTTACTATTTTTACACTGTAGAAAAAAAACCTCAAAATTATGACATAACACAAATGAGGCCCAAGATACAGTAGGAATGGTATTTCCCTGCGCTAACGGGAGCGCATGCACACTGTGGCCGCGCAGTAGGCAGAAGTGGGCAGAGCCAGGCTGTAGTTAATTAGTAACAGATTTGGTTAAAGCCGTTAAAGCAATACCTTAAAGGCCCTGTGCACATGTACCTGGATATTTTTTAAAATGGATAATTTTGGGGGCCTTTGGGCCTTTTGTCCACACATATTTTTAAAAATGCCTTCTAAATTGAAGATTTTTTAAACGCTGGTTTCCTTGGATCCATGTGGACATGCAGATGTCTGGGGCTAACTTGGTGTAATGATCATCAGATCAAAAGGGAAAGTCCAATAAATGTAGTACAGGTAAACAGTCCAGGTTCGGTAATACAGAGAGGCAAAGACAGGCAGAAGTATCCCAATGTTAAATCAAAAATCACAGTCAAGGTACACGATCCGGGTCAGTAACATACGTGTGGCAAGAAAGACAGAAATCCAGAAAACGTAATCCAAAACTCACGATCAATGTAACAGGCACAGTCAATCACTGGGAATCCAAACTCATAAATCAAAGGCTTAGCAAAGTTCTCAGACAAAACAATACCTAACACTGGGGCAGGGCAGGTAGAGTCTTTAAAGTCTAAAAAGAGTCTGTAGAGCCCGACCAATATTGTGCTGTTTTATCAGCCGATATTAGCTATTTGCCGATCTAATGGTATCAACGTAAATAATGGCCGATAACTATTTTTAAATTAAGTAAAGGACAGACAAATGGTGATCCTTCATCTAAATTTCCAGTATTGTCTTTCCAGCTTAACATTACATCTAACAGTAACATAATGTTAGCATTGGTTGAGTGGGGGAGGCTAATTTGATTGTTGGAGTAGTTGTGAAACATAAACGTAGTTATATTTTAGGTATGAAAAAATAGGCATCCCTTCTATTCTCTAGCTGGGTCGAGGTTGCAGTGTGGTTCAAGCCTGAGAGACCTGAAAGACCTAATGCAGGAGCAGCAGTGAGCAGTAGCCTAAATAATAAGACCGGTCTAGGTTGTGTTGAACTGTTGTCAGTTTAATTAATGATTGTCACGCATGAAGATGAGATTAGAGATAGCATAGTTTGAATAATGAAGTGAAACCTCTCTGACCTCCTAATAGCAATTAGGCAAATTTCTTTGATGATACAATGACATACATTTACTACTTTACTATTTTGGATGATGTATTAAGGATATTCACTGTCGTATTGCCTATACGTATATAGGTATTTTGGCTACTGTCTTACTCAGTTTTTCACATAGGACAACAGAATGTCCCATTTTTACCATAAAGCGATGTTGACATTTACTGTATTAGCCGGTGGATAGATTAGAATTCAGCGCTGGTTGCATGTGATTGGTGTATTCAAATTCACTTCACTGGAGAGGTCCCTCCCATATCAGAGTCCCCACCTTGACGCAGCTTTCCGCTGGTAGATTCCTTTTTCCAACTTAGGCCCATGGAATTTGTATTTGTAGGTTTTGTCAAAGTATTTCTTTCTGCAATGTTTGGTCAACAATTCCTGGGACACCAGACCACCAGCGCACCTGGACCTTTGTTTGAATGTTAAATGAGGTTGATGAAGGTATTTTAGAGTATTTCACATTTATTTACGCTACAACCGCCCCATTTTACCTTGTTCTCTGATGTTAACATAGAAGGTATACAAACCTGCTCAGATGCTATTTTACAAGTCCATTTACACCCCTATAATTAGGCTGAGGAATAAAATGGCCCATTGCCGATATCTAACACCCCCTGATAGTTATCTGGCATTCAATTGCAACTTTTTTTTTCTACAATTTTTTTTTTGCTTGTTACATAACTCTTTGTTTTATTCCAAATAATAATAAAAAAATGACTGGTATTGTTTGTATGCATGTATGTATGTATGGATGTATGTATCTATGCATGTAGGTACTGTATGCATATACCATGTTTGTTGGTGTTTTCTGTGCAGATGGGAGCTTGCTTCTCTAAAGTCTTTAATGGTTGCCCACTGAAAATCCACTGTGCCACCTCCTGGATCAACCCCGATTCTAGAGGTACTGAAATGTGTAATAAAGAGCTTAACATTGTATGTACTGTACATTCATCTACATGCTATATTTCTTTGTCTTTGTCTTACAACTTCACACTCGACACTGCACTGAATAGTTCTAGTTTTATGTAAAGTTGCTTGGATGAATAGTTCTAGTTATATGTAAAGAGAACACAGATGTGTCGTCTTCATATCCATAAATATATGGTCATGTCAGGCTGTGTACTATAGGTCTATAGTCTGGGAAGGACCACACAGCGAAAATGCAAAGAAAGATTTCACTACAGCATTGACTGGGTCAAAAATATCAGTAAACATGCCAGCTGTAATCAGTTCCACTTTTACTATTGTTTGTTTGTGCAAGGTTTGTATATGCCTTTTAGGTAGTAAGCTTGCTAGTTTTTTTCTGGGAGCAACTTAATTTCAAAATGATGTGTTAATACTCCCAACAGAAGCAGAATCTTTATTCTTCATGTACAAAGAATTTTATTGGTGCCAGTATCAACATACAAATTAGGTCCAGAAAGAAGATCCTAAAAAGCAACTACACGAGCAAATTAAGTAAAAAAAAATGCAACAGATAGAGTGCATAAATGATTGTGATTTATAAATGTCCCATGATTAGCAAATATGCACACCATGCTTTACAAATACAAAACACACCTTTGTCCTTTGTTTGTAAGTCATGGTGTTTTGATTTGATCAAACTCCTCACTGCTGCTTTAAAAATCAGACTACACAATATGTTGTGTATTGTATTTTAAAATAACGTAATATTAAATTAGTTATGCATTAATGGAATTATTTGTAATCAGATCAGTTAATCAGATATTTAATGCTCTTTCAGATCAACATCTTATATTTGGAGCTGAAGAGGGTATTTACACTCTAAACCTGAATGAATTACATGAAACATCAATGGAGCAGGTAGGTGTTTATTTTATGGCTAATGGGTTGCTATTATTGAAAATGTTTAATCTTATGTATAACAATCGGCACTAAACATCCAAATGCAATAAAAAAATTAGAAGTGAGTATTTACAAGGATTATGACTAATCACATTTGTGATAGCAGCACTGATTGTCAGTGCATTAAGCAGCTTAGTGCAGACAGCAGTGATTCAGTTGACAGATTTGGTGACTACTGGCAGCCGTGGCCTACTGGTTAGCGCTTCGGACTTGTAACCGGAGGGTTTCCGGTTCGAACCCCGACCAGTAGGCATGGCTGAAGTGCCCTTGAGCAAGGTACCTAACCCCTCACTGCTCCCCGAGTGCCGCTGTTGTTGCAGGCAGCTCACTGCGCCGGGATTAGTGTGTGCTTCACCTCACTGTGTGCTCACTGTGTGCTGAGTTTGTTTCACTAATTCACGGATTGGGATAAATGCAGAGACCAAATTTCCCTCACGGGATCAAAAGAGTATATATACTTATACTATACTAATATACGGTCAACTGAATCTCTATCATACATGGGTTTTAAACATTGTAATGTCTCACCCTTAGTTGTTTCCTCGGAGATGTACATGGCTGTATGTCATGAATAACAGCTTGCTCTCAATATCTGGTAAGATTTTAGTGTAGTCTGTGATTATTAATGACCATACACATTATATAAGGTATGCACACATTTATATCAATATTACATCTATTTCTCATGTGAAACTGAAAACATTTATGTTACTATGTCTGATAGGAAAAACCTCACCTCAGCTGTACTCTCACAATTTGCGTGGCCTTTTTGAGCATGCTCGGCATGCCATTCCAACTCACAAATTTCCTGACAAGATTATTCCCAGGTAGCCTAAATATATCCATTTTAATTAGAAATTGTTTTACTCTCAAAAGTAGACTTGACTTGCAATTATTTTGTTTACAGGAAATACACTGTCTCCAATAAGATTCCAGACACAAAAGGATGCCAGAGGTGTTGTGTAGGCAAGTGTCTCGGGTGATATTTCTTGGGCAGTTACCTTTACACCAGACTATGAAAAACCTTGGCTTGCAATAGACTCATTTATTTTCAATATTTTGAAGCATGTTAAAAATTCTGAGAAATTTGTCTACAGTGACTACAGTAAGTGATTTTTCATTCCACAGTAAGAAACCCATATACTGGTCATAAGTACCTCTGCAGTGCCTTGCAGTCCAGTATCATTCTTTTGGAGTGGGTCGAATCCATGCAGAAATTCATGCTGGTTAAGGTCAGTTTATTATTTTATTCTGGCTGTGGAACAGCAGTAATTTCTTAGCAAGTCCTACTGTCTGTCACTGGATGAAAAGGTTCTGTGTCTGGGAATATTTAAAATCGTATATTCATTGGTGTGTTTACATTGGTGTGTTTTCATACGGTGTGTTTACAGGCATATTCAAGCTGAAATGTGCCAGCCATGTTAGTCTCATTTGACATATGTGGACCATATCGTCTGTAATGGGTTCGTGCCCACATATGCAAAATAGACCAAACCAAAATATTGACCATATATCTGTCATGCACTATGTATTTACATCATATCCCCACCATATATGGGGCCAACCTTGCCTACAGACCATATGTGTTTTTCACCCTAGTACAGTTGTGAGAATAAGTTTATGAACCCATGCTAAAGTTGACTAAAAAGAGGAATAAAAAATCATCTTTTGGAAATTGATTGTAATGCCTTAATTAGAAAAATGAGGAAAAATCGAACCCTTTAAGGACACCAATTTTAAATAAATAAATGTTCTTCCTTAAAATACAAGGGGCATAGGTATACACACCCCTAGGTTAAATTCCCATAGAGGCAGGCAGATTTTTATTTTTAAAGGCCAGTTATTTCATGGATCCAGGATATTATGCATCCTGATAAAGTTCCGTTGGCCTTTGGAATTAAAATAGCCTCACATCATCACATACCCTTCACCATACCTAGAGATTGGCATGGGGTACTTTCCATAAGATCATCTCTCAAAGCAAATCAAACCAGCTATTAGGCTAACTGAAATAAAAACCATGCCAATCTCTAAGTATGCTGAAGAGTATGTGGTGATGTGGGGCTCTTTTTAGTCAACTTTAGCATGGGTTCATAAACTTATTCTCACAACTGTATATGAATTAACACCTATTATTAACACCTACTGATTTTTTTCTGACCAAAATAATTATATACATGATTATACGCATGTATTACAATAAATATAAGCACTCTTGTTTATCTTTATATTGAGATGACTGTGTGGCTTAATCTGCAGGCATATAACTATTTTGTTCTAAGGAATCCATTGCTTAGAATAGGGGAGTGCTGGGAGGAAAGAATTTCATTTAATTAAACACAATTTGCTTTCGGTCTTCTCTCTGAATTTCTCTGTAAATTATAAATAGTCCATGTATCAGTGTTGCATTAATCCCATGCATGTCGTTTGGCAATTGTTTTCAATTTATATCTCTATAAAATCCCATAAAACCAGAAAAAAATTACAGCTTCTAATGTGGTTTAGGCTATAGTTGACCAAGTGCAGTGGGTGCTGAACTGAACTGGCTTAGCTCATTTTCATTTCATTACAATTTTTTTCTACAGAGCATTTTTTTTTCTTTTGACTTGTCTAGTCAGCATGCATTTTTTGTTGTTGTTGTTGTTGTTGTTGCTGCACTGTAACAAAAGGGTAATTTAGTAATTACTCTATTCTCTATAGAGTATAGACTTCCCTTTACCCTGTCCTCTGGAGGTGTTTGAGATGCTGGTGGTCCAAGATCACCAGTACCCACTCATATGTATGGCTGTCAGCAAAGGCACAGAATTCAACCAGGTGGTTCGTTTTGAGACAGTAAATCCAAACTCCACATTATCATGGGTCACCAAATCAGGTATAGTATTAAGTCTTTTCATGTGCCAATTTTGTACTGGGTATTATGATCCTTGGCTATGCTGCAGTGTTTCTACTCGCGCAAAATAAGAGTTTTCAGTTTTTGAGGAATAATCAGCAACCATTGTGAAAGTATTGAAATGTTAAATTTGCCACTAGGAGGTGCATAGCTCCAGGACATTAGGACTAATTTGTGGTGTAGTGCCACCTAGTGTTTGACATCAATGCAAAAAATCTAGAGCTTCAATTGCAAATATCTTGTGATGAGAAGGTGCACACACACATTTGACACGTAGGTTAATTGCAATTTTCTTCGAATGTACACATTTTCTTCATAAAATTCCATGTGTATGACTACCCTAACAGTCTCTGGGATATGTGTATGATTACCCTAACAACCCCCCCCCCCCCCACACACACACACACACACATACATATACGCAAAAGCAAACTCACAAATGCATACATTCACCTACATGAGTTGCAAGAGTGGTTGATTGAGTAGGATATGAAGACATGAAGTGTGATTATTATTATTCATTTTTTTAAACAAATAGATTTCCAAGGAGAAAGAGAGATTAGGAGTGTTTGTGTTTGTGTTTGTGTGTGTGTGTGTGTGTGGTCAGCAGTGGTGTAGTCTAGTTAGCGGTAGTGGGTACACTGTGATCAACACAGCAGTTTCTGGCTTTAAGTGTAGGCTGTAGTATTGCCCATGTAGACAGTAAAGTGCTCAGGGTGGCAGGGATTGTGGGGCACGGGTGTCTTTGGAGGAAAGTTTTTTTCCATTTCCAGCACTCAGGGGACTGTTGCAAAATCTCATGGTTTACCAAAGCCACTTTCAATTTTGAAACTATAGCGTCATTCCTCTTGTCACTGATTGGACAGGTAATCTGCTGACCGATGGAACTATGGGGTTCCAGACTAGTATCTCTCTAAAAGGAGATCTAAGTAGGCGTAGCCAAGCTAGCGTAGTCCTGTGTATCACTTAGACTACACCACTGGTGGTCAGATCTTTAAGCAGCTAAGAGGTAATAGTAACTATGTGCCATGGAAGAGTAACACTTTATATCCAATAAAACTTAAAATAAAGCTGCAAGCAGCAATGACGGGGCCAAACAGCCTAATGGGCCAGAGTTACTATGGCAACTCAACGCTATTATATCATGTGACTGTCCAGAATCAGTGTGCTAAATTTCTAAACTTTTTACCAGACTACCATTTCTATGGGTTGCCATAGACTCCCATAGTGGAATAAACATGCATAATCATCATTATAATAATAATAACACCAGTAATAATTATAATAGAAAAAAAGAAAGGGTAGAAACACTATGGGTGCCTTCGGTGCTTGGCCTCTAATCAGGGTGATTGTCCATTATAGGCTGCAGTAATTACATTGAGGTTTTTGTTTTTTTTACCCAACCGATAACAAAATAGCCAGCCAATAATGTAATAACTTTTTACATTATTGGCAAAAAGTTATTACGTTATTGGTTCAGAAATTTCATCACATTATTGGCAAGATATCAATGGCTTTTTTACATTAAAAGTATTACATTATTGGCTGTTACTTCAAAAATCAAGATATATACAGAAAACATTTTCCTAGTTGTTTATTGACCCATACCCCCATGCCACTGAAACAAAAAACAAATCTGGTATTTTGACATGTGCTATCAAGCAGGTTATCCATGGACCCATAGCTCAAAAGTATTGATCATTGTAGCACACAGTTATAGAAACACAATGCAATGTGGAGAGGTGAAACGAAAGATCCTTCAATTTATTCATGCTCACAAAACCTTTTTTTTTTTTTTTTTTTATTATTTTGACATTCTTTGCATTTGTTTTCCCTCTCAGACATACCTCAGAGTTCTGTAATACAGTTAACTCAGCTGGATGGAGATACCATCTTAGTGTGCCTAGATCGTAAGTCCAAAATGTTTTATGCTAAAAATGTGTCCATATTAACAGTTAAAAGATGTTAATGAATGCTTTAGTTATCATATTATCATATTAATATTTAATTGTATTCCGTCTCCACCCATTTCCCCTCAGACTACATCAAGATAGTAAATTTGCAAGGCAGGCTGAAATCAAGCAAGAAACTATCAGCAGAACTCACATTTGACTTCCAGATCGAGTCTATAGGTAAAGGCTCTGTTTGCTAGCCTGGGTGAACCCAGACGAACCTGTTAGAAAATTTAAATTTGCCCTGCAGGTCCGTCTGGGAAGGAGCAGAACTTGCCATTTTACTGCTACCACAAGCGTAACCAGAAGTGAAATGAAACTTAAATTTGTGCATTAAAGTTATCAAATCGTTTCAGAAGTGCATATCTTTCTTGTAAATGAAGGCTTTAAATGCAGTTATTTACTCAATTTCGTAGAAACGTGTCTGGTTATTTAGTAATTCAGAAATAGATGTCAATGAGCTCCTTTCCAGACCAACTCGCAGAGCAAATTCAGTTTATTAACAGGTTTGTCTGGGTTCACTTGATTTTTATAGAATACTTTTAACAGTTTTTCAGTTGTCCTGATGTTTATTTTAAGTGGACTCTTGAATTGTATGCATTTTAACGAATTCTTATGCATCTCAAGTATTCTTTTTGCCTTAGTTTGTCTTCAGGACAGTGTTTTAGCATTCTGGAGACATGGTATGCAAGGTCGAAGCTTCAGGTATAATGAGGTAAGTCTGTCTTTAGTGTCTTGATTGAGTCTGATCATGAGTTTCATGCCATTGATTAACGTCATTTTCAAGTTGATGCCATGGTGTAGTGTTCAGACATCTTTCTGGTAGCTCTGCTAAGATTGAGGTTTTGCTTACTTTTTAAATCTTAAAGGTGCTCTAAGCGATGCCACACGTTTTTTAGGCTAAAACATTTTATGTCACTTAATGCAAACATCACCTAACCAACCGTTAGCTGTCTGTGTCCTGAATACACTGTAAAAAAACGTGATCTCTGTGGACAGCCCAGGCTCCAAGAACGGCAACAAAAACAACCTGGGCAAACCTAGCCCATGAAAACATAACAAACTGTTCCAGCAAATCACAGACGAGAAGCGCGTTTAGGAGAGTTTCAATTGCACGGGAGCAGCACGGGAGGGAGGGGGAGGAAGTAGCAAGCTAGCTCTCTGTTTTGTTTGAAAGTCAACAGAAGTGACGTTGCCCAGCATCGCTTAGAGCTCTTTATAACGATTACATGCTTATGACAGTGTAACATTTTTGAAAATCGGTGATCTTAAAGATGACATAGAATGGATGGAATGAAGTATTTTACCTCGTTTACGATCCATGCAACTTTGGTCCATCCAGTACATGTTCAGATGCTAGTTTACAAGCCCATTTATAACCCAATAATTAGGCTTGGGAAGAGGAGGCATGTAGCACTCCCTCATGCTTATCTAGCATCCACATGAAAAAAAAGTGAGGTTCACACTGATTGGCTGCCTTTTAGGCAAAGACCGCTCACAACAGGCTCCAGCAAGGTCTACCTGAATCTCCAACTTTAAGTGGTAACGTGTAATGTGTGGAATGAGGCAGTGATAAGAAGGATTGCATCACAATCTGTATTTGCATCACACACTTTGTTTCAGATGCGCCCGTTTTTTAAGTAATCATTTCAAAGTCTTTTTTGTAAGATTTTGAAATGATAGCAGGTGTGAAAAAATAGCCTTTTTTATTGCCGTTATTTCAGACACCCCTATGGATGCAGGGTGCCCCTAGCATTCGCCTATGGAATGGAAACCCAGCTATTGATACGTACAATAAGATAATTATGATAATAATAAAAAAATATTTTTAATGACCTTGTGGTTCTTTTTTTCCTTCTTCTTCTTCTTCTTCTAATCTATGGAAATAAATGTAATACAATGGAATTGTATTGAAATGAATGCAATAACTATACTTTTAATAACAAACACTGAGTCTCTCGGCCATTCAGATTACACAGGAGATCTCAGATAATACAAGGATATTCAGGCTACTTGGATCAGACAGGTGAGAGATTAAAGCACCTTTAATTTTCTGCTGTATCTTGGTGTGTAAGGCAACTGTTTTATTTGAGCCACCATGGCAAATTAAAATTGTGACATTATTTGTTCCCCATTTCTTTAATTATGGGTTTAAATGTGTATATGATAAACAAAACCCAATATCTTAAGATTTCCATTTGTCTTCTGGAAACATAAGTTGCATTCACATATTTCTACAAAATATGTACTGTATGTCATTTTGAAATACTCAACTGTAGGAGGTTGTGGTTTTAGCCACCTTCAGATTGCTTTTTTGCTTTTTACCAGAAGTATCAATATCAATTTCCTATCCTATCACTCCCACATGTCAAATGAAATTCCTTCTCCTTGTTCTGTCATCAGATGGGCTAAATTCCCGTTTAGACTTAGGAATGGTTCACTCAAATGGTTCACAATAGGATGTCTGTTCTTAGGGTATCGAGTACGCCTAAGAGTCGTAATAATAGGCCAAGATATTATAAACATCCTAGTTGCCAGCAGTGGAGGAATGTTATGACCTGTTAGCTTGACATTTCCACTTCTACCCATCTGAGTGAAATATAGACATGTTTCAGTCACCAAATCATATGCATCCATCTTGCCTCAGCAAAAAAAAAGAAGTGATCCCAAAGTTATCCATGAAGACGTTTGTTTCCCCATAGTCTTTCTCGTAGTTTAAATGTAATTATGTAAAAGGAAAATATATATAGCTTCTCATTTTATTCAGGTTAGTTATCAGGTTATTGTTGGTTTATCTAGTCATGCCACTGATAGGCACAGCACAGTAGCCTAATGAGTCATCTGTGTTAAGGGGGTCTCAGGTGTCAATCAGGAGGTCCTGCCCACACCCACCCCTGTATTTCACACAATGCCCTTTATACCTAAACAACTGTGTGAAATGTAGGCTGATGTTTTAAAATGTTTTGTTTCATTGCTGTTGACATGTTATATGATATATCTCAGTATATGAACAAATTTCTCTGTGGCTTGACAGGGTTGTAGTCTTGGAAAGCAGGCCAACGGACGACCCTACAGCACACAGTAACCTTTACATCCTGGCAGGACATGAGAACAGCTATTGAGCTTCTTGTATACTCTTTGCCCAACGACACAGAATATGATCATCAAACTTTTTGGATCTTTGAAATATTTGCCCTAGTGGTTGAGTGTTGAAGTTACAAGTCAGACAGCCACCATCATAACAGTAGAAAGATGTCACCATAATGCTTTAAATTAACTTAAAGAAAAAAGATAAAAAAAATTTAAAAGGAAAAACAGTACAGTTTCTATTTTTTGTAGTACTACACTTTTATTATTATTATTATTATTATTATTTTCATAGCACTAATACCGACCACAAAAGTTCTGAAGGTCTAACTGTTGTAGGCTAAATATAGACATCAATTTGAAATGTATAAATATACGTTATGTAGATATCTATTCATATCCAGTTTACTGATATTTGTAGAAATATTATGTGCAATTTATGTATAATAACAAATTATGAAGGTTTGCTTTTAGGTCACATGTTTATTGTGCATGTTTTACAAAATCATTAAGAAGTGCCCACCTTCATCGACTTTTATGCTTTTTTTTATAGTTTTCCATGTTTTATACAAAGCTGTGTTAATGATTTAAAGTTTTATTCAAAACTTGCTTTTTTTGCACAGTAATTCTAGATGTTATCAAGTGTGTGTCCACAAATCCTGCACATGACTGTATGTAATGAATATAAATGGGGCCATAGCTAAAATTTCACTCGCTGTTACACTTCATACTGAAAGGGAAATAGAGGTCTAACAACCTAGGGTCTATTTTTGGATGATGATAAATGTACATTTTTGCTTGGGACCAAAGCGACGTTAATTGTTGCAGTTTTGTGTTAGACCGGAATATGCGTTTACATGTACAGCTGAATATCATATAGCATAGTCTTTGTGGGCAAGAAGGTAAAGAAAAATCACTATGCAGTCAGTGCATAAACTCTTCTTCAGGTTGTCGTCATCTTGTGAGAACAGAGTCTGCACAGGCCAATTACCGAACTCTATTGACAGTAGTTTGTGCCACATTCAGTAATCCACTAAGCTGCCCCCAAAGGCTAAGCTATATCCTATGTTGTTGTTTGACTGGAGTTTCCCTTTAACCAGGCTCATCTTATAAGATATGCCCACTGACTGAATGTGGAGTTGTATTTAGGTCAGACCATGACAGAATCAAAGTAGAAAATGTCATAAAGAGTTTACTCTTGTTTTCATGGGCTACATATAGGGCTACTGATGAAGCATTTTAAATAACCCAGACAATGGTACAGAAACTCAACAAATAAGGTACAAACTGAATAAAAAATATTGTTGACAATGATAATAAATATTCCTGTTTAATATAACAATTTGGTATTGAATCTTTGCTATCAGGTGGTGTCAAACTGTTCTGTGCCTTATGTCCTTATGTTCACCTCAACTTAGATTTGTCTCATAGCATTTCTTACATTATCTCCAGTGATGGGCAGTAGCTCAACTACTTGTAGCGAAGCTACTAGCAGAACCCGTTTATGGAGAGACTGTTCACTTCCTATTAACTCCCATTGTATTGAAACTGGTTAAAGTTCACAAGGGCGATTGTGAGCGAGTGCAAAATGATTGGGAGTCTATGAGGCTAAACGTTGCATTTTTTTTTTTTACTTGCTTATCGCCAGAAAAAGTCACATTTTATTGTAGTTTTCAGAACTACAATATGGGTTTTCCATCAAAAGTGAAACAAACAAATACACATGTCCTTTTGGTATTTTACAGGGTAAACAAGTCATAAATGTTTACAGTATGACATAGCGCTTCTGTTATTAAGTGTCATTCGGTTTTTATCATAACGGATTAGGGTTAGAGTTTGAGTTAGGGTTATGATTAGGGTTAGGGTTATGTGTCATGACAGTGTCATGTGTTCATGACAGTGTCATGTCACTCTTATGTCGATATCGTCAAGTAAAGTGTTGCCGAAGTATTTTCTGAGAGGAGGTGCAGACGATATTAGTGGAGGTCCGGGGGTTTGTCCCCTGTGATAATTTAGAAATTTTGGCAGCTAAACATACCATTTTAATACAGTTTGGAAAGGACAGAACAGAGCAAGCAGTGTCCCTCTTCTGTCTGGCCCACGTGACATTAACGAGCATATAGCTGATTAGCGATCTGCATAAAAAAAAAACAGCCTCACAACTTCAGGTGTCATCGACCCGGATACATCTCGCGAGAATCGTGAAACATTACCTGCTTTCACTTAACTGGTTGACACCATCCTACATGGAGACATATCTCACGTTAACAATAGAGAAAACATTTCAGAAATTAGGTTTTGTTCAAATGGTTTACCTACGAAACCCTGGAGGGGTCATTGCAAGATATTTTTGGTGTATAGAAAACTATTTTTGTAAAATGAGCAAAATGAATTTAGGAAAATGTGCACACGATATAGTAAAATGTGTGGACGATTTACTAAATCAAGCACACAATCTAATAAAACGAGACCACAATTTAGTAAAACAAGTGATTTATAATGGGCTTTATTACATTAAAAACAGCCAAAATTATTATGACCACCGTACAGCGAAGGTCATGTAGGTTTAGTTTAGAGTTATTTTTCTTCCGGATTTTTTTTTTCTTCAGTAATTTTGTGTCAACGATTCCCGGGACACTGAAAGACTGGGGTCGGGGTGCACGAAACTTGTTGGGCATGTAGCCCCACAAGGATGACACGGAACCATTGTTTTTTCGTTTTGATCCGATACCCCCCACAGGACTGGACCCCGAAAGGAGGCTAGGGGGGACACCGTTTTCTGTGAATATCTTGAGAACCGAAGGGCCTAGGAGGACCATATTTTTTTAGTATGTTGATCTCAAGGGGTCATATTAAACCATCCCATAACCACTAATTTGATGTATAGCGCCACCTAGTTAAAAATGAAAAAGCAAAAATTAAGTGTTGTAATCGCAGGTATCTTTGGCTGTTCAAACCTGCACAGAATTTGAAGTGTAGGCCAAGGTTCGTGGAATACCGTTCATGGGGGACCATACAATAAATGAATACATGTCTACTGTACATTTAGTGACTGTACACTACGCATGCACACACGCACGCACTCATGAACACACGCAAACACTCATGAACACACACAAACACACATAGAGTAAAGATACATGCACACAACACACACATACACACACATAAACACACACAGTAGACATGTAGGCATACGTATGCACGCATCACAGACTCACACGCATACACACACACACACACTCAGGCACGCACACATAAACGCACACACACACACATAAAGACACATGCACACACATACATACACAGTAGACATGTAGGCATACGTACGCACACGCGCACATGCACACACACACACACACACACATAAACACAAATATGTATATGCACGCATGCACAAACACACAAATTACGTCTGGATCATGTAAAAACTTCATATTTAATGTGATTATAAGGCCTTTATAAGACAGGAGCCCAGTGACAGATATTTTCATGCAACTGCACTGCAAGGGTGTTGCACTTGTGAGTATATATTATCACCAATAGAGGGTGACAGATAACTTCATGAAAAGAAACTACTTTTATTGGAATCATATAAATGAAATGTGTTCATGAAAACACATTGGCACAGTAAAAAAAAAAAAAAAAAAAAATCAACAACATGTCTTAATTTGGTCTATATTGAAATTAGAGTAATGGCAAGTACACTGCAGTGGAGTGACTCAGACTTTATAAAATATCAGATATGTTCACTGGTTTGTGAAGTCTGTGCTTACTAGTAGGGCTGCAGCATTATCAAGATGAGAAATTGGCATCTACTGTTGGTTCCAGTACTATAGCTTACATCCATATGTCATATACTCATGATATTTTCAAACTTTCATCCTGACAACACAAGATTTGTTGAGGAACATGTGGATTCAGACTTTGTGTTGTAGAGCATATTTATTTCACCATACCACTAATTTTGGGTGTGTGGAAGCCATCATGGTTGCTACTGTACAATTATAGAAAGAAGGAGAGGGAACTAGGGAAAAATCAAGCACAGGCAGTGAATTCACACAACCACAACCTTGTGTAAGTCCTCCTCACGTGGACCAGCCTTACGCAAATATGATTTGAAGTTGTGGAGAAGGTCAATGAGACAGCTTCCGGCGATAGGTGTGATTTTGCCAGCAATATGGAGTTCCCTGATCTAATGATCTAATCTACTGTAACTACCACTGGTCAGTTAGTGTAACTGATAAATCTGCTGGATTAACTACAAAATAATGATGCAGTATTATACTCAATAACAATGCTGAAAAATAGTAATTTTAGAATAGGCTAAATTAATATTTGTGGGTGAAAAAAGTAGTGCGCTGTGTAAAAAAAGATTTTTACATAAAAGAGATTTACATAAAACAAGAGAGATGTAGAGGGTTGATGACAGTGGCAAAAGGGAGGGACAGAAAAGAAGGGAGGGAGGAGAGAAATGTTCCCTTTCTTCACACTCACACACACATTTCACTCATTGAAGAAGCATCAGTGTTGGTAAGTCATAACTCTTTTTTTTTAAATACAATTACTGTCATATCTTTGTTTGCTTTCCTGTTCATTATTTTTCTCATATTTGTTGGTGCTTAAAATCAAACAGGAAGACTTTACAATTTGAGAGTCTTGAAGAGGTTTTTGCCATTTTGCAGCACCACTGGCAAGAAAAGTTGGTGGTTATTGTAGAAATAGTCATTTCAAATTAAATAATAGCACAGTAGCTTTTACAATGTTTCCAGCATGCCCACGTCCATCAGCACTCTCTTTGCCTTTTTTGTCAGTTGTTTTTCTTAAATTGTATATACAGTATACACATATTTTCATATACAGTATTTAGGCTTGAAGAGTCTCTATTACTCTATCTCTCTCTCTCTCTATTGCTTTCCTTTTCAGTTTAAATGCTTGCTGTTACTAACCCCAGTAATTATTTTGACAGTCCCTAAGGGCTTTGGATTTATAACATTGAATGTGCTGAAATATCTATGTTGCTAATTACATAGCTGTCAGATGAATGCATATTTAGTGTGTATGCTGGTATTGTGTTTCTTTTTGACTGTTTTAGCTTTTTGCAGTGCTCATAAATACTACACAAAACAAAGTTAAAACCTCAGGGGAAAACAAGCAAAAACTGTAACCCCAACATTCAGACCTTTTATAAACAGAGATTGTTTAGTTTCATTTCGCATTTCTGTATTTCACTTACTTTGCTGTTGAAGATTACACGTCTGTACATTAGCGCAAAAATATAATTCATTAATCAAACAATGTTTTTCTCTCAAAATTCTCTGATGCAGTGAAAATTATGCTTAATCAAGCAAAGTTATGGACTTGACTCGAAGGTGTTGATGTGATTAGGGTGTTCTTTTCAGGTATTTGGCTAATGGTTTTTATAAATGCTAAACTGATATTACAGGTCTAGCCTCCACTGATGGAGATGATGCTGGGCTATTTCCTGACCTTGAACCTCCTCCTCTTCCCCTATGGTCATGGAGCCCCTCCAGGTTTTCGTGTGCGTCTTGCAGGCAATGGCTCCAGTTCCACCCAGGGCCGAGTGGAAGTGTTCTACAACAATATGTGGGGAACAGTGTGTGATGATGAGGTCAACATAAACCTGGCAAATGTAGTATGCCGGGAGTTGGGCTTTCTGCAGGGCCTTACCTGGGCCCACAGTGCTAAATTTGGGCAAGGACAAGGTATGTACATGTAGTGTTACAGGTTTTGTGTGCATATGTTCTGGATGTCTGCATTGGTCTCTCTGACAGAAAGGCAGATAGATAGACTGGTCTGGCAACATCAGGTAAACAGTAAATA
Source organism: Alosa sapidissima (assembly GCF_018492685.1). Classification (NCBI taxonomy): domain Eukaryota; kingdom Metazoa; phylum Chordata; class Actinopteri; order Clupeiformes; family Clupeidae; genus Alosa; species Alosa sapidissima. The sequence continues at coordinate 998,460 of NC_055965.1, read as the reverse complement.
TCTTAACAGTAGAAGCATCAGATATTGCTTGAACTATTAAACAATACACAGCAAGTACATCCCTCTAGTGCTCTTCCCCAAGTGTCCCTTTTTCATTGAGGATAATACAGTAGCTGGTGAAATGTGCAGATGCTTTCATCATACAATTTTTGACAATATGGCTATTTAAACATGTACAAAGATTATACTTATTCAACAGAACAGTTTGCTTGAAAAGACTACCTAAATATTTCCTTGTCCTTGTCTGCTGTGTGTTTGAAAATACATTTTGCACATTTCTTTGTTTTGGATGAAATAAGGGCAACAAACCTTTTCTTGTCCTCTTGCCCACTATAGGCCAAATCTGGTTGGACAACGTTCTCTGCTCAGGCACTGAGAGCTCACTGGCAGACTGCCACTCAAATGGCTGGGGCATCAATGACTGTTCCCATGCTGAAGATTTAGGTGTTGTGTGTAGCCCGGAGCAGGGGCGAACTTTCATCCAGCCCTCAGAAGCTGCAGTCCATCCTCCCTCCCCCTCACTCCAGTCACCCCGCTCCCCTCAGATCTCCAACATCCCAGAGCCCCCCCGGAGGAGGGGTCATGAGATTGCAATTCATAGGTCTGGCTCCCGCCAGGGTCCCAATCAAAGGCACGGCCATCAAATCCAACTGCGCCCCTTCAATCATGATCGGCGCCGCAACCAAGAGCCTTCACTGCCCCAAGGCCACCAGATACCAAACCGCCTTCACAATGTGGGAGCCTATAGGCAGGCACCTGATAGCGAGTCAAGCCCTGGACTCCAAGTGGGGTCTCACAGTTCACCCACCTCACAGACAATAAATCAGACTCCTAATACAGATGTCTATCGAAGACCACCACCTGCTCCAGAGACACCCACCTATGAGGGTCCACAATCAGCGCCCAGGCAGATGGCCCAGCATGCCAACTTGCAGGAGAACAACCTTAACTTTGATTTCACTGACCAGCACAACCAGGTGAACACAGATAACATAAATGTTAGACATTCATGTTTGTGTTGTGTTGTTTCTTTTGGCACAACAGATGAAGGCCTGTGGAGATAAAATGTGCAAATAATGTTCCATATCGCTGCCATCATCACATCATCACTCTTTCATTATCTTAGGGCTCCACCAGGGTGAATCTTGATGAGGCTCGCCTGCGGCCTGTGCTGACAAGTACCAGGAAACCCACCGTAGTAACAGAGGGTGTGGTGGAGGTGAAGCTGGATGGGAGGTGGCGCCATGTGTGTAGTCTGGGTTGGAATTTAAGAAGTAGCCAGGTGGCATGTGGCATGCTGGGATTTCCTGCAGCAGAACAGCCCGATGAGCCAACATACAGGTGAGCGCAACAACCGTCAGTAGACCATCAATACCCATCATACCCACTATCATGATTTCAAGTCACTCTGATTTTGTTCAGAGTAGCCATGCTTGGAACCTTTTCTTAAACTGTGTAGTATTATGTAGTACATATTGTACATATATATATATTGTAGTACAATAGCTCATTTTATAAACTCTGTAAACAATCACTATTGGAAAAAAATCACCAAGCTTTTACAAGTGTAAATGTAGTTACCACAGTAACATGATGTGAACAACATGGCCCAAAAGCTAAATAAAAGGTTCAACTCTACACTACTATATGTGGGAGTTATAACACCGTTAGGTCTTAATCATAAATCAATTGTATGGAAGCAATCGTTAAGAAAACACTGCCATCACAATTTCATGTAAGCTCTTCTGTCACTATAACTAAGGAGCTCATTGAAAAATGATTTAGACCTACTTCACATTGTTCATCAAACAATTTGCCCTGTGTAGCATAATGGGGGAAGAGGGAATTGATGAGGGTGAATTCCAATCCACTTGTTTGAGCTTGCACTAACATCTGCTCAAATAAGAGACAATATGTGATTTTATTTTATATGTATTTCATCTGTTTATGAGTTATGTTTGTAAGTGTAAAGATTTTGTAAAAACTCCAAGAGGGGTGGAGGTTGCATTATTACAATTAAACCTACTGCACACTTTCAGACATTGAACAATTTAACCAGGTTGTGTTGACTTAACCATAGCAACAATTCCAGAACTGGGGATCTTGAATGCCATGTGCACTTTAGTCTAGCTCATTACTCTCCCACAAAACTGTTTTCTCTCCCTCCCTAATTATGTGAATCTAGAAGAAAGAGTGAGATCAGTCTGCTGTCTGTAATTTGCATTTACCCTGTCTACATGTCTCTCTCTGCCCCTCCATTTCTGTCATTCTCTGTCTGTCTGACATACCTCCTTATGCACGTTATGCTGTGGGCTTAGACTCCAGTGGGTTTCTCGGTACTATGGAAAGTATATGTCTTGTGGTATGTAGGGTAAAACAGGGGCGCTTACAGAGACACTAGCATTGTTTTTTTCTGAAAGCCCTGTTCTATTTTTTTTAATCTGGTTCTTGAGTTTTGTAACAGGGAAACACTTCCTGATACACTAAAGTAAATCTACTAATAGAGGTTGTTACTTCCTTGGTACCAAAGGCCTTATAATATATTGGTTGAGTCCAGCCCGTGTGTCTGACCATTTAGCTAAATATATTAATGGAAACAGTTAGAGACAGACTTTCTCTGTCTGAATGACTGACCACAGAGTCTTTTCATGCACTATATACAGGATGCCTCAATTGGTGGGTTTATCCACTGCTTTCAATTCACTTATTTCTGAGAAGATAGCTAACCTAATACTACCATTTAGTTAGCCAACACTATTTAAGCCGCTTTTCCTCTATAAAGCCAGACAGAGGTCACCTCTGCTTGCCTCTTGTCTTTGAGTTTTGGGGACAGGATATGGTTTCTTCAGCTGAGGAAGAAAGTTGTAGTTGACCTCCATTTGCATAGTTTGCATTTGTGTGTAACTGACATTGATAATAGAAAGGAGAAAGCCAAGCTCATCTCTTGCATTAGCTGTTTATTGACAGTTAATGGCCGTGACAGTGAATATACAGTTAATGTATTAACGTTTATTGAGACACTGAGGCAAAATATTCATTATAGTTTAAGAGATTTCAGTTTACGTTGTCATTGTGAATTAGGTACACAGGACAAGCCAGGTGCCTAACCTTATTTCTTTTCTTTCATAATAAGGGCTTTAATAGTGTACATGTGTTTGCATATGATGTATGTGTGAGTAAATAGGTTGGTGTGTGTGTGTGTGTGTGTGTTTGTGTTTCTATCTGATGGTATGGGATCTATTGAAGTCATACTATTTGCCAACAACGTTTTGCCCTTATACTCCTTGGGGAGCATGTTTCCTTATGTAAAGATACATTTCTCACTTTCAAATACGAACCAGCATATTTATTGAATCAATACATATCAGTGTATTTATTGAATGATCAATTTTGGCAAAAGACATAATGTGCATTATGTTGTTTATTTTGCACACAGTGTAGGGCAGAATCAGATATTATTGTTGAGTCTTTGTACTGATTAGAGCCTGTTGATAACGTGTTCTAGGTTTAATCAGCATTTTGTGGTTGTTATTGCATGATAGGAACTTAAGATACCATTGTTATGAAGCCAGTTGGTGCTGTGGTTATTTAATAGCTCAGTAATGATTTGTGCATAAAATAAGCTGAGAAAAGTATGGAGTTAGAAGACTAATGTTTGGGTAATATATTTATATCCCTGGTTGGGTGCACAAATGTGTCAGCCAGCAACCAGAGATCAGGCTAAATGCAATGTATTCTAGCACACCCAATACATGCCCTCTTTCCATCTGTTTCTTGTGACTTCTCTGATCATGTCCATTTGTTGAACTGAACTTAAGCATTCTATCTTCCTCACAATGCCTATGCATTTTTATTCTGATGTTAACAGACTGTTAGTCTTTAAAGTGTCTGGAAAACACACTGCATATGTAGTGTAAATGTGACAAAACAACTAAGTTTGGGCTATATGGCAGAAGTTCAAGTGGACGCCACAGCCTTGGGGTTGCCTTAAAAAAGCAGGGGGTGTGGTTGGCTGTTTTGGTGACTCAGCCTTTGTTTCATTCACAAGCGTCTGTAGAGTGGATAGGCTTTCCTTTTTACAATTCCAGACTGCTGTTATAATATCAGCCTTACAAAGTCTTATAAACCATAATCCCAAATCCAGACTAAGTGCATATGGCCTTGGTACATTACAAAAAGACAAGTGGATTTTCTGTTACAGTTTTCATTGAGCCTTTCTTTCTTTTTCCTTTTTCTCAAGATTCATTTTTATCTTTGCCAGGCAACTGTGCTAGATTTACCATTGTTTGTGTGGTGTGACCACTGAACAGAAGCTTGAGGTTTCTGCACTGCCGTATGTCTATTTAACTTTAATGCCCAGTTACCCGTTTCCTGATTCCATTTTTGAAATAGGAGGGACTCACAGGTTTCCGTCCAGTTTTGTCTTAAGGTGGAGTAATACCTTAGGATAAACAGCTGGTTACCCCCAGCTGTTACTGTTAACTCAGCGTAACTTCAAGCTGCATTTAGCTCAGCTCATGGAGTTATAAAATGGTGTATGCAGCATTTTCCATGAGTGCTTCTCTTGCCAGACGTTTCTATACAAAGCGACTGAGTGTATTACACCAGACAGATGGCCACTGGGGAGCAAGGCTGTGTGGAGAGAGAGGGAGTGATGAAGGCTTTGGTTTGGCTGCTTTTGACTGAACAATGAAAACATTGAGATCTAGATGTGGCTTCTGTGAAACTTCAAAACCACATTGCATTCTTAGTTTGTTTTGTCTCTGTAGCATATCCTGATCATGTTTATGTGTGTGTACATTTGTATATACAAAGCCTTTTTGCATCTGCATTGTGTCTGTGAATGTGTGTGTCTATGTGTTTGGAGGGGGGATGTGAATTCTCAAATAAACAAAAAAAATGGCCATAGTTTAAATTAACCATGCTACATACATTTTTGTTCATTTGCATATTAGTACCTTAACCGTATCATCTTTCTCAACAATATTTGTGTTTTCTATCACAGGAAATTGTGGGACACTAAGATAGCAGACCCCTCTACGAGGTACTGTAATCTGGTTTGCCGTTTTTATTTTTAGTAATTTTATTTTATATTTAATAATCATGCATTATAATGTCAAATCTGCAGTCCCCACCTCCAATAATTCATTCTCTTTTCAATCCTACATGTATTAATGTATTGTCATTAGGTTTTTTTCAACCCTACATGTAATGTATTAATGTATTGTTATAACATTTTTTCCTAGACTGAGTGTAATGGTCACTAAGAAGGGCTACTGGGTGGAGGAGGTGCAGTGTCTAGGTACAGAGCCATCAGTGACTGACTGTCGGACTCGGCTGTCTGTCCCTCATAATGATGTGCCTTGTGTTGGTGGCATGCCAGCAGTAGTACGATGCGTACCAGGGTCTCAATTTTCCCGAGCTGCTGGCAGGACAATATCTCGACCTGCAACAAAGGTAACAAGTTTGATGTTTTTCAGTTTTTCAAATTTTAGTTTTTCCATTTTGTTTTCCAAGTAATGATATTTGATTTATCGTTACTCAGCCAAATCAACGAATCTGCAATTTTATTGATAGTGAATACACAATTAAATAACATGACTTTTTAATGTTTTAAGCGTTTTGGAACCAAAGTCTTCATATTTTGAACTACTTTTCACTTCACTGACTGCTTGAACAGGCGTTATACAGTATATCTGCTTAGAAAATCACTATGTCTTGTTACATTGTTATTTAAATACACAAGTCATAACATGTTAAGATTTTTGGAGTTGTTAGGAAGTCTTCACCTCCCGTGAATTAAGCTATGCTAGCTTGTGGAAGTGTCAGACCGGGGTATTGCAATTTGCACGCTCAGAGAAAAGAAAGTTTGCAAAAAGTTTTGCATCATCATGACTAACCCCGGGGTAGACGGCTAATTTCCCAAGCTGTTCCTTTAAGCATCTATTACCTTCTGTGAGAAAAGGCTGTATCACTTCATGTGTAAATGACCATTAACAATCCATTATGTATACAAGTAGGACCCCAAATCCAACACTTGAACTATTATTTTCCCAGCCAGAGGTGCGCCTGAAGGCAGGACCACGACTGGGCGAAGGGCGAGTGGAGGTGCTCCGGGAGGGAAAATGGGGGACTGTGTGTGACCACATGTGGGACATCACAGCTGCAAGCATTGTCTGTAGGGAGTTGGGCTTTGGCACAGCTAAGGAGGCCCTTAAAGGAGCCCAAATGGGTCAAGGTAATTTTTTGCCAAGATATGGAAAAAAGATCACAAAGGAACTTTTCTCTCACATTCAGGATGTCCATTGCATAGAAAAAGACAAATAATATATCTGAATTGTAATAATATTGTTTTCAAGGTCTTGGTTCATGAAACCTCTCAAACAGAGTATTCTGTAATGAATACATTTTTATCAAGTATTATTTTATTACCTACGAAATTCTGTCCTACGGTGATTTGCTTTTTATAACGCCCTCTTAAGTGCCCACAACTATTCATCTTGGGACCCCTTGAAAGCCAGTCACAAAACGTGGTGGCTTTTAGTATCCATTGAGTTAACTGGTCATGCATGGTCATGAAATCCATGACCCATTTCTTATTTATTTTTGCCTTTATGGCAAACTAATTAATTTCATCATGCAGCTATTTGTTTGTTAATTTGGAATGACTACATCACCAATATCTCTCAAATAAAGATGCAAGAGAGGGCTATTCTTTCCTTATTTTAAATCTGCAACATCTTTCAACCACCTGTAGAAAAACAGTGTTTACAAGAGTAATGACTGTCTAGAAAACAAACATAGCACATGGCAACAACTGACACGTTTACACAAGCCCATGATGAGATAATCTTCTATTTCAGACCAAATTACAGGGATTCTTTACATCACATACACTTTTTTTCCTCTTGCCATCTAAAGAGGGTTCTATTTTCAACTATTAAACAGTGCCTTTGGTGTTCTTGTGTATAATTTTGCCACTGAGGTCCGCTGCACACCCAGTTCTTGCTGTCCACATCACTCACATATGGCTACCTCCATGATCTGATCCATTTGACATATTGAGGGGAAGAGCAACTAAATATAAAATGTGAATTTGTCTGTAGGTATTCGTAGATCTACATTTTAGAGCCTGGTTCTGTATAGGTACATACACTACTAATCCACAAAGACATCTCTACAATACAGTTGATGCTTTTTGGTGTTTTATAGGGACCGGTCCTATTCACATGAACATGGTACAGTGCACTGGCAGAGAAACCTCCATCAAACAGTGTCAACATCGTGAGGTCCCTCTCAGGAGCTGCAAACACAACCAGGATGTCTCAGTTCGCTGTCATGTCCCAAGCATGGGCCTAGAGACCAAAGTCAGAATGCCAGCTCTCTTTTTCAACATGCATAAATTTGTATTTCTATGCAGATGTATTGGACAAAATAAAGAAACCATAAAAGAAGTTTATGAAATAACACGTACTGTATAATATTTAAATAAAACATATTATATTATGCATCATTAACCATATTATTGAATGATTTATTATTTACTGTTGTAGTAGTAGTAGTAGTTTTACTATGCCCTATTCCCTCCCTGTTCACTGTCTCCTAGGTGAGGTTGGCTGGTGGCCGGGACCCGGCAGAGGGCCGTGTGGAGGTTCTGATAGAAGTGGGTGAGACTCAACGTTGGGGAGCTGTTTGCAGTGAGAACTGGGGGATCCGTGAGGCCATGGTGCTGTGCAGACAGCTGGGCTATGGCTTTGCCTCTAGAGCCCATCAGGTATGTATGCTTGCCCCCTCCTTCCCAACTGGTAGCTATTTTCCTTTATTTATTTATCTCACATTCTCAGACAACCTTAGCTTTGGTTCGGATTTGTAAGCCGCAGCCATTATAAAATATCATAACAAACAAGTGCAGCCAAACATGACAAATGTTTAAAATTAATATAACATAAAAATAAAAAATAAAAATGATTGTATAGATTTCACAGACATAGGAGCAAAATTCTCTAAACTTAAACTAAAAAAAGACCTGTGAAGGAGAAATGTTTTTTTTTAGTAACTTCCTGAATGGTGGGTCTTCTCCAAGGGTGAGCCTGCTGAAAAGAATGCTTGAAAATCAGGGCAAATAACACTGATTTGTGTGGATGGAAGTTCAACAACAATATAACTTTTTGTACTTACTGGTACTGTAAGACTTACTTTAGCACTGTGTATTAACTCAGATTTTGAATTCTCTGCTCCGTTTGTTTCCTGACAGAGTTTGTTTTTCTCCTTTGGGTTATTTCCCATGTAGAGAGTAATTGCATGCTTCTCAGGAAAATGCTAAACCAGTCCAGGGAAAGAAAGAAAGCAGGACATTTGGAGTGAAAACAAACTTAAAAATAAAACTGTTAGTGCTTAGATTGGACTGAACTTAAATGGCAATGTGCTTTATGCATGCACATAAAATGACTAATTTTCACAGGGGTTCCACTCAGTAAATAACCCATGAAGAGTGAGAATGGAAAACATATGATGATGCCTCTTTAAATGCCTCTAATAGCAGAGATTCATTGGGTGACCTACTGCATTTCTGTTATTTCCTTTCTAGGGTCTATTTCCTCTTTAGCTTTCCGTACTCTAAACTAACTCCTGTTGGTGTGTTTTTTTGTGTGTGTGTTTATTTAGGAAACTTGGTACTGGCCTGGCAACCAAAATGCTGGGGAAATGATCTTAAGCGGTACACACTGTATTGGCACAGAGATGTCCCTTCAGCAGTGTCGCAGAAATTCACATGTGTACTGTCCTAGTGGCAAAGCAGCTGGGGTCACCTGTGCAGAGAGTGAGTAATTCAATCTGAATTCAGACATGCCAAGAATACACAGCAACAAAGTAATGTTGCAACTACAACTGTAGAAACATTAATTAATACAGTAGTGAACTGTGGGCCTCATGTATACAAATGTTGCATAGAAACCTACATACTACATCCTACATTTGAAGATAATTTCTCAAATGATTCAGAGAAAACAAATGTATGCACAAAAAAGTGCATAGGCCACCCTTCCAGATGTGCTGTGTACATCAAAAACTATTTTGTTACAAACTACAAATATTGGCTCATAAAATATAACAAAATAAAATACAAAATACTGATGTGAAAAATGTATTTAATTAAAATACAAGTACTGTAGCTCGTAATTTGGAAATACAAAAATGCCCACACAATAATCATGGTATACCAACTTTTAAAAGAAACTACAAGGCATATTATTAAAAACGTATCCCCAAAAGACAAGAAATACCATTTTCTGATTGGCTGGCAGAGGGCTATAAATTCTGTACATTGGGGCTCCAATGAAGTAGATCTCCTCCAAAGCTGCTTATTTTCCGCAAAACAGCTTATTGTGTATCAACACTCACTCAATAACAGTTATAATGTGATATGTTAATCACAACATTTCTTCTCAAACAATTTGCCAAACTAGGCTATTCAAATAGCCCGCTTGCTTATGAGAATCCGCTTCCTTATTTGGGTTTTTGGTTGCCAATAGTAGTGTAGGTTCTGTGTAGGGTGTATTTCATACACAATTTGGCAACCCAGGAAATGACAGACTAACAGAAAAAATGAATTGATCCATGATTAAGTTTGATGGTCATGCAAATTCTTGGAGTTTCCCGGGAGAAATAACAAAACGAGAGGGTGCCGGGAGATTACCTTGAAATATGGGAGAAACCCAGGAATGCTGGCAGGTATCCGTGTAATAATTATTAATCACAAATCATCGTAACATTGTGCAGTTTAATGCAGTTCTCCACATTGTAAACACCCTGTCATTAATATAATTTGCATACATGCTTAAATTAAATATACTTAAGTAAAATTAAAGAAATAAAAGTAGTTCAGAAAAGTTGTCTAGTGAAAGGTAGAGCCACTGGGCCTCTGATGGCTGTGGTGGTAGTTACTGTACTTCTGATTATATGTAATGTATTGCACATTGTTTGTCCAATAGCTGCCCCTGACCTGGTGGTTGATGCTCAGCTGGTGCAAGAGTCAGCATATCTTGAGGATCGCCCCCTGCACCTCCTCACCTGCGCACATGAGGAGAACTGTCTGTCCTCCTCTGCTGCCCGAATGCACTGGCCATATGGGCACAGGCGACTACTGCGCTTCTCCTCACGCATCATGAACCTGGGCCGTGCAGATTTCATGCCCCGTGCCCCACGAGAGTCCTGGGTATGGCATCAGTGTCACAGGTGAGAATTAATAAATAGAATTAAGGTGGAAGTTGTTAAACCATAACACATTTTCGGTGGGCCAGACCCTTAAAAAATAGGCTCTCTCATCCTGCTGGATTCCATCCAAACATAATAGCAAACAGAGATAAAAAATAGAAATGGTTAACTGATCTTTTTTGTTAATTGATTCTGATAACTTCTGATGGCGGTCTTTCTGCCGTTACTTTCAGGCACTATCACAGCATTGAAGTGTTTACACATTATGACCTTCTGACCCTAAATGGTACAAGGGTTGCTGAGGGCCATAAGGCAAGCTTCTGTCTGGAGGACACCTACTGCCCTGATGGTTAGTTACTTTAACAGGATGTGTGTTGTGTGTACATATGTGCTACTTTTTACAAAATAATGTGTGGAATTTCAGTTTATTTTAGTATTAAAATAGCTTAGAAAATGAGCATACCAATTAAACATCCAATAATAAACATGTATTTAATAGTTAACAATAATAATCAATAAAATAAATGCAAGCCCACTCTTGCAGTTCCTCAGATATGCTTTCTTTTGAGCGTGTTTGAGCTATCGACACAGCTCCAACTTTAAAAATTCCGGCCCGAACCGATGTATAATGGCAGTCACACCATTTACAGTATACACCATTGTCAGTATACACATTGTCAGTATACACATTGTATAAATGGTGTGACTGCCCCTTGTCGTTTTTTGCGTTATTCCCGTTTTTCATATTTTTTTTTGCCATAGACTTGAATGGTGGAATGCTCACCCATTATGACATCACAGCCCTAACTGCCAGACTCTTGATTGCAAACACCTGGCAGAGTTCTAGGCCATCTGGCAGCTGCATAATTATAAAGCTGGGCTGGGCTGTCTGTGTTTGTGAAGGTGTGTGCACGTAACTTTTAACCTGTATGTCCGTTTTTCAAAAATAAGGTACCGTTGAAATCAATTGCAAAGCACTGTATAATCTCTATTTTAAACCAGATTATCTAGCCACCACCAGTTATTCAGGTCATGTAAAAAATATATGACAGCGTGAAGCCTAAAGCCAATCCATGTGTATACAGATCATGTACATCTTTTTTGAAGCCTATTCAACTTAATTATTTATCCTGTCATATTTGGTTCTCCATATTCCATTCAGTAGTATGCAGTTGCAGCTATCATTTGGAGCTTCCATGTTGTTACAGTCATATTGATATATAAACATTGCGATGCTGAATCATTGTTATTTTGGACATAAACATTTGGTCTCCATTAATGGGAAAAGGCATGAGATCGACTTCGGTATTGAATTTAGGCTACGGCAGTGGTTCTTAAACCTTTTTTGTCTGGCGATCCCCCCAAAAAATATGGGCCAAGTCTCGCAACAATCTTCTCTTTAACCGGCCAAATTTGGTTATGAAATGTTGCGAGATGTTGCACAGCACTTGTCATGACATTTTGAGTCTGTTAGGAGGCACAAAGATAGCAGGTACAGTTTATACCCCTATAAGATAGCTTGGAAGCACTTTGGCTGCTTTAGCCACTAACTTGCGTCAGACAGCACTGTTTTTTTTTCACGTTTTCCCGACCGACAGTATTCCGTGAACATGATCAACTGAGCTCCGTGTTAAAATTCTCCAGATTTCTCCTTTAAGTACCATATTATGTTTGAATAAATACATTTGCGAAGTATCTTACAATTACCTTTACAAGTATTTAGCCAGCTTGATTTCAAATAGGGAAACTTGATACATTGATGGATTATTATCACAGAAAGAAGATAAGCATGTGGATTATGTGTAGGGTAAGCCCAACAAGCTGTGAAAGCAAGTTTTTAAGTCCTAGTTGTAAAGCACAATATGCTACAACTCAGGAACTCCTTGTGGCAGATAGATCACATGTAACCTATGGGCTAAGAGTGAATGACTATGAGATGTACTTAATTGACTTTTAGAATTTTTTATAAATGCTTTTCAATTAAAAAGTCAAAATAACAGATAGATTAATTGATAGATTTTTAAAAGCATTGTATTCACTGATACACACTGTATGTAAATATGTGTACCCAGGTTTAAGTAGCATTGCTGGCTACAGACACCTGACTCTGCTATGCCATGCTGTGTACACCAGTGTCAATAGCCGCAAATGCTATTCCCACTGGGTAAAAATAGCACATATGGCTATTGACACCTGGGTGCAAATAGCATGTGCCACATTTAAATGTGATTGATTGTTTAAAAAAAAAGTATACAAACATTAAGAAAGTTTTGTTGGACAACAGGCCTACATAAGCGCTTCTCCTGCTACAACATGGGAGAACAGGGGATCACTGTGGGCTGCTGGGATACCTACCGCCATGACATTGATTGCCAGTGGGTTGACATCACCGACATCAGACCAGGAGACTACGTACTCCAGGTTAGAATCTTTAATCTATAATCTTATAATAATTGCCTTGGTTCCAAAGAGCAATGTTTCTGAGTTTCAAGGAGCATTGCAAATGTTTAACAGAATCAGATATATAAATAGACTAAAGAGAGTAATGGTAAATCCTAGTCATAAAATATATTTTTTGTATCCATAGAGTGGGTTTAGATTTAATTCCTTCATGGAGAAATAATTAAAATGGCTCACCAGTTCCCATTAAACCAAATAATCCTGTTGCCAGGAGGATAATTAGATGTTAAAGTTAGCTTGGAGACTGCAGAGTCATAAACAATGTCCATGTCACTGCTCCAACAGAAATGACAATGTTGTATAAAAAATATATGCTGACAAAAAGGGCACACTCATAGTCATAGATAATTTAGTTGCTAAACAAAAGGACGTGCTTACACTATTTCCAGACCTATCTGATAATGAAAGGAAAACATTGCCAATTCATCATAAAGAATGGGTCTGAAAATACCACATAAGTCACTATTGAGATCATCTGGTAATGACAAAAAATGTTATTCATTCATTAATTATTGGCTGTTAAAAGACTGTATATTAAATAAGCCTAGTGACAACCATTGATGTTGATGCAGATAAAAGAAACAGAAGTCACAGCATAGTTACTGTGTTTGTGGATACAAACTGAGACTGCAAGATAACATATTTTTCATTTAGCAGGGAGTGGTGCGACTTTATTTCCTGTGTGTGATTTAGCCACAAGATGAGTTTCTAGGGTGTAATCACAAACATGCAGAGTATTGTTAAGATCAAAAGTACAGAGGACATTTAATGGTGGGACACCCTTGCATATCACTCATGGTTGCCATGAGAAATGTTGCACAACAGAAGTGTGCGATTAAGTGACTGAGGGAATGTGTGCACTGCCTCTGATTTATTTGAGTCAAATAGTGGGGTTCCAATTTTAGAAACATACATTTAAACCCATAACACACAATCACCTCAGAATGTCTATCCTTGATTGCATAGTTATTTAGGAATCAACTACGCAATGTGGTGTTCCCGTTTTACCATTTTAAGACAGAATTTGGTGGTTGTTCTTATATTTGAATCATTCCAAACAACAACTTCAAAAAGAGATCTTATTGTGATATAAAATTGGGGGTCACTTAATTTCCCTTCCACTCCATTACAAACAGAATACCAGCTGAGATCAGTTGCATTGTTTATTTTTTATTATAATTCCAAAAGTGTTCTTGACTGTTGTAGAAATAAATGGCTATTGCCATCTTTAATGCAATATCTACAGTGCCATTTATCATCAACCATTCATCCAATGTTCCTAAGGCGCATTCTGTTTACTAATCTGATGTCATTTTAAAAGGCTAACTGAGAAAACATTGGAGAACCCCTTTGCAATTATGTAAGCATATAATGTAATCTGAAAACTTTCTTCCCTGATTAAAAAAAAAATCAATGTTGCTGATATCAGCTGGTATTCTATCTATAATGGAGTGGAATGGAAATTTCTAAGTGACCCCAAACTTTTGACCAGTAGTGTATGTAAGGGATAATGGACGACACGGTGGTGTCGTCCATTAATTTAAGTGCATTAATTTCTGTGAACAGACCACCGTGGAGTCCATTATCCTGCTTCTTCCACTGTTGCCACTTGCGTTGTGTTCATTTCCTGTTACAATTTTAACGTTTTAATCGCTAAAACTGTCTTGTTTGTAGAACTAGAATTTCTTCCGACACATATCAACTAATTTCTCAACTTGCAGGACAAACTGCCGTTACTAGTTCTAAATGGATGTTTGCTACAGCCAAAGGCCAGTCGTTAGTTCTATCTCTCCCGTTGTCAAGCGGGCATATCCCAAGATTCTGATGAACTTTAGTTTTGAAACATCGCTATTTTACTTAACCTGCTGTCATCCATCTAGCTAAAAGCCACCTCCGTCATATGCTACAATGTTGCCATGTTCTGAACGTCTGCATTTTACAGCTCGGATGCAACGTGACAGTTCATTTAAACTTAACGAGTTCGGCGAATTAATATACAAGTGTGATACGGCCAAAAAAATGGATCTACTTCATAGGTGTGCAAATAACATACGGTTATATAACATAAGGACTCATCATCAAATTATTAATTGTCATCATATGTCCTCATGTGGTTCTCATGATTGTCTAAGTTACAATGGGTCATGTGAGCATTTGATTGACAAAGGTCATGAGCAGTTTGGTCGACAAAAGGTTTGGCATGATCAAAGGCTGGGGTGATGATTCAAATTAATGTTCAAATACATACACTCTAGAATGTTAAAATACATACAGTGGGCGTCGCTTTCAAATGGCCACTTCAGTCGTGCATTAAGAGGCGTGAAGCTGCGTGAAACTTTAGTACCACTTTCAGTCACTGTGCGTCACTCTGCCACTGTACATCGCTCTGCCTGCTGCCCCTTCTGAAAAAGCAGGAGGCTACCATTAAACATTATTGTTGCCGGGAGGAATCCCAGCCTACGAATTCAATAACAAAATAAATCATGCATAATTAAACATTACCTCGATTTACTGTAGGCTACTTGGGTATGACTTAAGGCTTGACTACACGGTGGTAACGAAAATCTAAATCTAAATTTGCTGTCTACATTATTTTTCAGTGTTGGGGGTAACGCAACTACGCAAATCAAAACAGTATCTTGTGTGATAATTGAGCCAGTAGAGAAATAACTGTTCAGATTTTGTAGCCTTGGGTAGGCTTCTGCAGAAAACAATGTTGTTGCCGATTTAATACTATCTGGCGACGTTTTTAACAGGCTACGCAATAGAGGCTTAGACAACTATGACCCACGTTTTGGTTTCGTAAATTAATTCGCCCTACTTCTTGACTGCAATGTATTCAATTGACTGCTTGACATGTCATTTTTATTTTTCTGTACAATAAACAAATACATCTGCTTTATGCCGCAGAATTACATTCATATTTGGCTGACTTCTGCAGACGCGCAAAAAAACACTGACACTTCTCTCCCCATATTCCACTGATCACACATCAGACATCAGGGTGCGTTTCCCAAAAGCTAACTACGCTTAACCCAGATTGGAACTCTTGGACAGGGGACTGATAACTGCTGCGTATCGGCGGCTGTCATCAGCCGGCCTTAACAGAATTGACGGCGTGGGTGAATAGGGGATAAATAACAATAGAGTACACAACTGTTTCACCAGCACATTTAAAGGACACGTGTTAAGCGTTAATTCAAAGCAGTGGTTAATTTACAAGGTCAGTCTATATGAACCAATGAATTAACTTGATGACCCTGAGAAAAACAGATTTCACGGATTAAACTAAGGTAGTCCATTATTAAGTCTATGTTACTGTATGTGCAGGTGTGCCAGTCACATGCTACTAAACGTCATTAACCACCTTAGTCCAGACTACTGAAGTTTGGAAACTATCATGGTCCAAACTTACAAGTACTATGTAAGTACGACAGTTTTGGGAAACAGTCGTAACTTACATGTTGGTTAGCAGTGGCGTAACAAACCAATGGTGGGCCCAGGTGTGAGAGCACTATGTGGGCCCATACTGACATACTTTGGCCCAGGATGAATTAGCTCTGATACATGCAATACACATTAAGGGTGACTTCAATTGTTTATACAAAGGGCCTGAGGCACCGAAGTAGTTTAGTAGTTACATATTACAATTTCAAATAAAAAACACACGACTACATAGGATGCATTACATGTGAAAACATTAAAAATAATTTTATTAACAGCCTGCAGGCCATGGTAATCTAATATTACTGCATTAACATCAACTCGCATGGAATTATGGGAACACTCAATGCGCTCAATGCGCTTCTTCAACCCTCTGCTGAAACTGCAAGCGTTGCTTGCTTATAAACTCGCACTGCGCAGAAACAAAACTTAATGTAGCCTAACTTATTTAACCGTGCAGAAACCAAATAAAATCATTCATATGCATACAATCCCCAATATGCGTAAATTAGGCCATTAGAAGGCCATCTTACGAGCCTTTCGTTGTGCAAAATCGTTAACGATGTTCCCAATATTTAATGCTCTGGCTCTCGTATTTAGTAGTTGTACGGGAAATGCACCCCTGTTTATTTTATTTTATGAAGCCTATAGGCTACAGTAGATCACCTGCCACATTCTCACTTGCAATAGAAAGATGCAATAGCCATTGGTCAAGTATTGAGTATAAACCAATTAAGATAGTAGCCTATACAAAAAGTACTTCATACTATCATAAAAATGATCACATGCCTTTGATGACTTTGTCCAGGCCTCAGGCTCCTCCTCCTCCTGGACAATAGGCCAGAGGTGGAGAGGTGGAAAGGTGAGTTGTTGGGGGCAGGGCCGGATTAACAATTCATAGAAACACACACACACACAATGACACAGAGCATTTCCAATTCAAAAGGAAAAGCACTGCTCATTGCAAAATGCAGAATGCAGAACCTTTAAAGGTAAACAAGCCTATAACTTGACTAAAACCGTGCAAAACTGGAGGTACACCTGTTATCTGAGCAGTCTGTATGTCCTCATTTTGCGAATGCGAAGACGATATGAGCCTGTTGCATTTCGTTAGATGTCCGAATCATGCATAATGTTTGAAAACCACTGGCTCGTAATCACAATAATTTAACACACGACAGTTGGATACTTCATCATGTTCCCATGCCTACATTTTGGTGAGTAGCATAGAGATCGTTAAAACAATAAAGTATGGCTCCGTTTGGGACATCGAAAACTTATATTTTTAATAGGGTAGACTACCGTCAGAGATGCTGACTTGCAAAGGCCTCGGGATAACACGTTATCTCCACTATCATCAGTCAATGCCCCCTTGATCAAAGTGGGGAATGAAAGAAAAAGTTTGAGAACCACTGGCTTAACAAGTTATACCTGCAGTCCAACACACAGAATATTGCAACAGAAAGTTGCCTTTATAATCAACTACTATTTGTTCCCACAGCATTCAAACAAAGCCTTTATAAAAGTGAAAAAAAAAATTATTCCGTAAGAAGTAAAATAAAATACTGTTACTGTAGTAACTGTACCACATTATCCCAAGCTTCAAAGAGCTCCCCACGTCTGTGACAGGCAGACGTGACACCGCTAAATTCTCAGCTTGTTTATTCCCCACACTGAACGCGTAAGACCGCTAGGCCCATCACTGTGGGGTGCGGTAGCCTACTCTCTGGGATTTAAGTCAAGCAATATAACCATACAAATGTTTCAAAATGAGTAATTTCGGCTTTGTCTGAACTGGCCATTGTAGGCTACGTAAAAAATAAACAAGTAGGCCTATCCCCTATACAATGATATCGGCAAATGTTTGTTTTCCAAAGTAAGAATTTCACTTCACCATGCACCTTCGACAATGAATAGCTCATTACACTTATGTTACTGTTAAACGTAGGCCTAACTAGTATCATTACAAACATTATTCTGTGTCCTAAAAACTGGCATTTTATGGCATTGTGTCATGTAAGGTCGTTGCAAAATCTAGCGAAATGTGTGAGGTGGTCAGCGGGGGACAATTGAGACACAAATTGAATTGTGTTATTACTTGAACATTCCACACTATCCACAGCTGTGGTATCGGAGGCAGGAGGATTACTGTTAGCGCAGGCTTTATATAAAATTCTTCAACAGAAGGCCTGCCTCCAATGCAGGCTTGCCCAAAATAAATGCCTGTGGTTTGCGCAGCCTATAGTAAGTAGGTTAAATAACAGACCCGCCACAATGTGCGGTATGATGATTTTTTACGAGCAAGATGTTTTTGGTGCCCTACACGCACTGCATGTTCTTAAACTAGATGTACCGCAGAGCGGTACAAAATATGACCGCCGCCCAGTCCAGTCCATGTGTGTGTGTGTGTGTGTGTGTGTGAGTGTGTGTGTGTATGTGCCTGTGCATGCAAGCGTACATATGTCTACTGTGTGAGTATGTGTCATACGTATGATTACTGTGAATGTATGTGTGTGTGTGTGTGTGTATCTGTTTGTGCACATGTGTGCACATGAAATGGGTTAACATGACCCCTGGAGGCAAACATACGGAAAAAAATGGTCATCCTAGGCCCTACAGTTCTCAAGATATTGACAGAGAACTGTGTCTGCCCTACCCTCCTTTCGGGGGGTCAAGTCCAGCGGGGGGGCTACAGATCAAAACGAAAAATGACGGTTCCATGCTATCCATGTGGGGGTACATGCCCACCAAGTTTCGTGTACCCCGGTCTTTCAGTGTCCCGGGAATCCTTGTTGGTGTACGTCACTAAATGTACACATTGTGAACTCCCAGGGATCCAAAGACGCGAGGAGAGTGATTTCCAGCAGACGGTTTCTTTTATTAACTTATAAAGCCTCAAACTGAGGTACTCAAAATGCAACAAAAACTTCTTCAATCTTCTTTGGATCTAGAGTCTGGAAGGTGGTCGGCCCTCTTGGCTGATCCGCAGTCCACTCCGATCTTCAAAATTCCTGGGCACAAACAATCACACTTGAAGCAGTTTAAACAGACAACGTACTGCCTTAAACCAAGGTCAAAAGCTGTATGGGATTTACTTCCACAACCCTGCTTCCCCCTTTGTCTCTCTAGCAACAGGTCTTTTCAGGTGCTGTTCAGAGCCAATCTAACCATTTGCAGCTGGACTCCAATTAGTGGATGTGCTGACGTCCCTAGTCTCCAGAGCACCTCCCCAGGGTCCTAGTGCCCCTCCAGCATAGCCCTGGTGCAGTACACGCCATCCACCACCTTACCCAAGGGGATCCGGCGACGGTTTGCCCTAGTGGGACAACAAGAGCAGCTTGGGGTACCACATACCCTCCCCCTCAACTTCAGGCCATTCCTGGGGGAAACGGACCACAGGCACTCCGATCTTCGCGACAGAGCGTCTGCATTCCCCTGTTGCTTGCCTGCTCTGTGTTCCACCTTGAACCTGTAATTTTGCAGCTCCAAGAACCAACGGGTTATTCGAGAGTTTCTGTCCTTATTGACAGACATCCATTTCAGCGGTGCATGATCCGTAACTAATGCAAATTCCCTTCCGATCAAGTAATATTTCAGCTTGTCTATAGCCCACTTTATGGCAAGACATTCTTTTTCCACTGTTGCATAGTTTTTCTCATGCTTTAACAGTTTACGGCTGATGTATGTAATCGGTTGTTCCACTCCATCTTTTACCTGAGACAGGACAGCCCCCAGTCCCACCGCAGAAGCATCTGTCTGTAAGACAAAAGGCAAAGAAAAATCCACCGTTGCCAGGACAGGTTCCCTGCAGAGGGCATCCTTCAGCTTCCCGAAGGCCTCCTCTGCCTCTTCGGTCCACTGTAGGCGGCTCTTCCCAACCTTCTTGGTCAACTCGAAAAGAGGAGCTGCTAGAGAAGCAAAGTTGGGCACAAACTGACGATAATATCCAACAAGACCCAGAAATGTTCGTACCTGTCGCTTTGTGCCCGGCTGTGGCCATGTGGTAATAGCCTCCACCTTAGATGCTTGTGGCCGTACACGTCCTCTTCCAACTGTGTAGCCCAGGTAGTCTGTTTCTTCTAGCCCCAGGCGGCACTTTGATGCTTTAGCCGTCAACCCTGCATCTCTCAGCTCCCCCAGAACGGCTTCCAAGTGCTGCAGGTGAGTCTGCCAATCAGTGCTATGAAGGACTATATCATCCAAATACGCTGCAGCATAATGTCTGTGAGGTCTAAGGACCTTATCCATTAGCCTTTGGAAACAGGCGGGAGCCCCATGAATGCCAAATGGTAACACTTTGTACTGGAACAGCCCATCAGGTGTTGTAAAGGCGGTTTTTTCCTTAGCCTGGTCTGTAAGTGGCACCTGCCAGTACCCACGAGTAAGATCTAAGGTGCTGATGAACCTAGCAGGTCCCAATCTTTCTAGCAGCTCATCTACTCTGGGCATCGGATAAGAGTCAAATGCTGAGATCTCGTTAAGTTTTCGAAAGTCATTGCAGAATCTTAACGTCCCATCAGGTTTGGGCACAATGACAATTGGACTGCTCCAGGCACTATGAGATTCCTCTATTACCCCCATCTTCAACATTGCCTTAACCTCCTCCCGGATGGCTTCTCTCCGGGCTTCTGGAATTCTGTAAGGTTTAAGTCGTACCTTTTTCCCAGGCTCCGTGATGATGTCGTGGGCCACGACCGTCGTCCTTCCCGGTTTGTCGGAGAAAACATCGTGGTACCGGCACAGCAACTGGGTCAGGTCTTGGACTTGATGTGGCGCCAGTTGCTCGCCCATGGGAACTTGCGGAGGTCCGGATGTAGGCTGGTGAGTGGACAGTGCCTGTGCATCGACCTGATTGTGTTCATGCCACCTTTTCATCAGATTGATATGATATATCTGACTGCTCTGTCTTCTCCCCAGCTGCCTCACTCTATAGTTGACGGGGCCCAGCTTTTCAATCACCTCATATGGCCCATGCCACTTAGCTAAGAATTTACACTCTTGAGTGGGAATGAGGATTAACACTTTGTCCCCTGGACTGAACTTCCTCACCTGTGCACCCCTGTTATACAGCCTAGCTTGTTCCTCCTGAGCTTTTAGCATGTGCTCTCTTACCATCGGCCACAGTTGACTCATCCGCTGGTGCATCCTCTCCACATGTTCTATCACCGTGGTGTGTCGTGTTGGCTGTTGTTCCCATGCCTCTCTGGCTAAGTCTAACAGACCTCGTGGCCTTCTACCGTACAACAATTCAAAGGGCGAGAAACCTGTGGATGCTTGAGGCACCTCACGAATGGAGAACATAAGGTAAGGCAAGAGCTGGTCCCAATCCTTCCCATCTGTAACTATCATCTTCCTTAACATCTGCTTTAATGTCTTATTGAACCTCTCAACAAGGCCATCCGTTTGTGGGTGATAGACCGATGTACGGACCTGTTTCACTTTCAGGAGGCGACAGAAGGCTTTCATTACATTTGACATGAAGCACGACCCCTGATCGGTTAGTATCTCCTCTGGTATCCCGACCCTACTGCATAGGAGGAATAGCTCCTTGGCCACGGCCTTACCAGTGGCTGCCCTTAAAGGGATGGCCTCTGGATATCTCGTAGCATAATCAAGGAGGACCAAAATGTAGCGATGTCGTCTGCTCGATTTAGGGAGAGGCCCCACGATGTCCATCCCAATCCGCCTGAAGGGAACATCAATTATCGGTAAGGGAATTAACGGGCTGCGGTAGGTCACTTTGGGGCTGTGGAGCTGACATTCAGCACAATGACGACAATAATCTTCTACCGCTCTCTTTACACCTGGCCAGTAGAATCGGGAAGTTATCCGTTCATAGGTTTTTTTCAGACCCAAGGTGAGCTCCGAGGACATGGGAGTGGGCTAAGTAAAGCACTTTAGAGGCATAGGATCTTGGCACCAGGAGCTGACTAACTACTTCTTCACCTTTTTTTACCTTTCTGTACAGCAACCCATTTTTCACTGAAAAACATGGAAGATTAAGTCGACTCACCCCGCCTTGTTCTTCACTGCTGAATACCACCGATTTCCACGCCTGGGCTAAGTTTGGATCCTCATGTTGCTTCCGGCTGAACTCTGTGGCGCCCCCTGGAGCCTCACTGTGGATCTGGAGGAAGTCAGAGAAACGCTCAGCAGTGACCCCCTCTCTACTTCCAGAAGATTCCCCTTGCTCTGGCGTTTGTGGTTCTGCCGCCGGGATTCCACCAACGCGGCCTGGGTGGGGGTCCTGTTCTTCTCCAGGGCTGGACGGGGAACCCTCCTTTGAGGGGCTGCACATGCTTGGTGGGTCTTCGGTGGCTTCCTTGGTTTGGCTGCCTTCTTTGGTCCTACTCCCCAGGCCTGTTGTGGAGTGTTCCAATATCTCGCAAACAGGGCACAATCTCTGCCTATCAGTACTGGTACTGGTAGGCCAGGAACCACCCCAACTCTTGTGAACACAGTCCCTCTGGGAGATTGAATTCTCACCTGGCTTGTTGGGTAGCTCTTAGTGTCTCCGTGTATACATGCCACGGCCACTGCTTCCCCATGGGCATCTTTCACCAACTCGGGGCGGACAAGGGTGATGACACTTCCCGAATCCAACAGGGCCTCTGTATCCTGTCCCATGATTTTTATGGGGAACCGTGGAGCAGACTCATGGGCTTCCATCCAATCTGTGGTGAGGTATCCACATGGGAACGAAGACATGGCAGGTCCCGCTGTTGGCATGGACTCATCCCTCTCAGGGCACTCCCTTGCAAAGTGGCCTTCTTTACCACACACGAAACAACGCCGATCCTCTGTTGGCAGGGGACTTTGGGCAGGGGACCTGCCCCACCTGACACCTGGCAGCTCTCCTACTCCTCTCCTAGGACTGTTTCCACCCGGTCGGGGGAGGCTGGTTCTCTCGAGTTTCGCCGGACTGCTTCGACCCTCTATCTTCATGGGTTTGATCAGATCCTGTGTCACTCGGTGGTTTTCTAGCAATGCAATCAGCCGATCCAGGTCGGGAACTCCCTGCTGGGCGACATATTTCTTTGCGTCATTGGGTAGTGCTCGAACACACCGGTCCAGCACCACTCGGTCAATCGCTGCAGGGCCGTCGCCCTCCGTGAGCCACGTCCTTACTAGCCGCTGGAGAGTTTTTATCTGGGGCCGTGCAGGTGTGCTGGGATCGTAGGCCCATTGATGGACCCTTTGAGCCTTTGCTGGTAGACTATAGCCATACTGTGCCAAAATTATGGCTTTGAGCTGGGTATAATTAGCTGCCTCGGCTATAGATAAATCTCTACAAGCCTGTTGGGCCTCCCCCGTTAAAAAAGGAGTCAAAATATGGGCCCAGTCTTCTCTCGGCCATCTCTCTCTGGTGGCGACTCGCTCAAAGAGTTCCAGATACGATTCTACATCATCTTCAGCTGTTAGTTTTGTCAATACCTTGTCAGGGGTCTTCGGCGATGATTGTTTGCAGAACTCCGTAAGGGCTCTCTGTAGCGTTTGTTGTGTCTGCACGATGGTGGACAAAACTTCTTTTAGCACGGGATCCATGGTTGGGGTTTTTTTTTTTTTTTTCGAGCTGGGTCACACTGCCCGCATTCTCCACCAAATGTGAACTCCCAGGGATCCAAAGACGCGAGGAGAGTGATTTCCAGCA
This sequence comes from Alosa sapidissima, assembly GCF_018492685.1. Lineage (NCBI taxonomy): Eukaryota > Metazoa > Chordata > Actinopteri > Clupeiformes > Clupeidae > Alosa > Alosa sapidissima. Next base: position 974,693 of record NC_055965.1, on the reverse strand, counting down.
GACGGTTTCTTTTATTAACTTATAAAGCCTCAAACTGAGGTACTCAAAATGCAACAAAAACTTCTTCAATCTTCTTTGGATCTAGAGTCTGGAAGGTGGTCGGCCCTCTTGGCTGATCCGCAGTCCACTCCGATCTTCAAAATTCCTGGGCACAAACAATCACACTTGAAGCAGTTTAAACAGACAACGTACTGCCTTAAACCAAGGTCAAAAGCTGTATGGGATTTACTTCCACAACCCTGCTTCCCCCTTTGTCTCTCTAGCAACAGGTCTTTTCAGGTGCTGTTCAGAGCCAATCTAACCATTTGCAGCTGGACTCCAATTAGTGGATGTGCTGACGTCCCTAGTCTCCAGAGCACCTCCCCAGGGTCCTAGTGCCCCTCCAGCATAGCCCTGGTGCAGTACACGCCATCCACCACCTTACCCAAGGGGATCCGGCGACGGTTTGCCCTAGTGGGACAACAAGAGCAGCTTGGGGTACCACAACATAAATTATTTTATTGTAAGGCCCCCCATGAACGAAAGTACACAAAATGTGGCATGCATTCGGAGGGTGTCATAATGATCCTACACTTTTAATTTTTTGCAGTTTTGACCTTGTCAGCCAGAGATATTGTGATGAAAACACCTAATTGTTTGCTTTTTAATTTTTAACTAGGTGGCGCTATACATGAAATAAGTGGTAATGGGATGGGTTGACATGCCCCCTTAAGACCAACATACATAGAAAAGGTGGACCTACGTTTCTCGAGATATTCACAGAAAACTGTCTCCGGCCACCTACAGGCCAGTTGGTGTATAGTAACATAAATTAATTTATTGTGTGGCCCCCCATGAACGGAATTCCACAAAACTTGGCGTGCATACAGAGGGTGTCATAATGATCATACACTTCCAATTTCGTGCAGTTTTGACTATGTTAGGTCACAGATACCTTCAATTACAACACCTCATTTTTACTTTTTTGTGTTTAACTAGGTGGCGCTATACATGAAATGAGTGGTTATGGAATGGGTTGACATGGCCCCTTGAGATCAACATACAAAAAAAAAGGTCCTCCTAAACCCCACGGTTTTCAAGATATTCACAGAAAACTGTGTCTGCCCTACCCTCCTGTCGGGGGGTCCAGTCAAGCGGGGGGGTTACAGATCAAAACGAAAAACGATGGTTCCATGCTATCCATGTGGGGTTACATGCCCACCAAGTTTCGTGTACCCCAGTCTTTCAGTGTCCCGGGACTCATTGACGGAAATTTGGGCATGCGAAAAAGAAAAAAAAAAAAAATCTGACTAAACCTATATGACCGCTGCTTCGCTGCGCGGCGGTCATAACAACAATGATCATCAGTAGCCTAATATTCGACCATTATTTTGTGTAAATGGGCTATGCATTGGGTTAGACACCAGGGGCCATACAGTATTCACAAAGCCTTTTATCTTACCACTAGGAGTAGGCTACTCCTAAATAGCAATAAAATATTTTAGCTCGGAGGTCTTATTAAGTTATTCACAAAGCCTTTCAGACCTACTCTTAGTAAGGAAAAATGACAACTCCTGAACAGATTCTGAAGAGTGAGTGAGTCTTCGTTGCTATGGATGACGTTATTACTCATGCACGAGCTTGACTGAAGTGACCACCTTGATTGGCTGATGATTGTAATGCGGGAATGATTCCAAATACCTCCCTTACGATGATGAGTGGCAGGTGACAGTTCTGAGAATGCGTGTGCTACACAAGGACGGATGATGAATAACTGAATAAAAAGGCCTAGCCTAAATGAATCAAGAGTAAGGCAAAACAAATAGCCTAGTAGCCTAATGAAACATACGGATTGATGTAGTGTCTTTGTAACATTATTAAATTAATCTGTTACTATGCCTATGCCTACGTTTGCAAAAGAAAACATTTTAATTTGTTTCACAATAATGTTACATTTAATTTACATGTTGACAATGAGTAGCCTAGTTTTAGTTGTTGTTGGTGGCGTTATTGCATGTTAGTTATGCCTACAATGCAAAATTGCTTCCTCACGATTGGAAGCTCCTGTAGCCGCATAGGATTTCAAAACATGGAGAAATGCCACAAAACCGGTTTGTGAATAGGTCTGTGAGTTAGGAGTCCTCTCGACTTCTTTTAAGCTGTCACAGAGGTGGGAAGGTGTGATTAACTGGGCACAAATGTCTGATGGCCCCCCCTGCCCCCCAGCCAACGCGAATCGGGCGGTCAGTTAAAGGGAAACTTGGCAGGATTTCCGCCTCTGCTGGAGAAATTGTGCATTATGCTATTTCAAACTGTGGAAAAAGGTAACGATAAAGCACATGGATTTGTTTACAAGCTAGCAAAACGGTTAGCATAAGTTACAAGGTAAGAAACACGATTTAAAACGAGTTTCTTGTTTCTCACTTCTCTTTCCGGGACAGTAGTAGCAATGTTGCAAGGTTGGTTTTCCGCCTGGGGACGCTAGGGGCAGCGGGAAAAGTCACCATTTTCACCGGAACAGGTAATTTAACCATCCAAATGATTTCTAAACGGGTTTATTACGTTAAAATAGTTGCCAAGTTCCCCTTTAATAGGCCTATATCGTGAAGATTTTTCTTGCCATCTAAGGCACGAGCGCATCTGTGAGGCCAAGCCTCACCAAGTAGCCCGTTTGTTTACAACTAACATTACATTTAATTAAACTGCTTATAGGCTATGCCGAAATAGTTTTCAACATTTTGAATATTAGTGTCGGGTGAATTAGGAAATGTTCTCAAAGTAGCCTTATGGCAATATAACCATACAAACACGCGGCCTGCACTCATTGTTTCAAAATTAGTCAAATTGGCTTTGTCAGAACTGAAGAGCTGTGGACGGCACGGCAGGGCATGCCCAATGAAAATAAATGAACGCAACGCAACACAACACAGACCCCGCTTCTCTCGCGTCAGTCACTGAAATAAACGCAACACAGAACCTGCTTCTCTTGCGGCAGTCACTGACAGTAGCCTAGAAGAAATGCATGGGGAAAAACACTTCCCCATAACAAAGACATCGTAAAACACTGAAAGTTAATATTTTGTCACTAGCAACATACATCTGTCCTTTGTCGAAAGCAGTTGCATGTATAAGCTAGTGTAACGGATGCCGGCTAGCTTAGCTGTGCTTGTGGAACGTTGGTAAACCTCACTCCCCGACGCCTCAAGAGTGCTGCTGGCATGCAAGCTAGTAGCCTGGGCTATTAGCTCAATTGTTAGCGCGCTCGCCTCCTGATCCGAGGTGCTGCTGTTCGCGGGTTCGAGTCCGGGCGTGTGCAGGGCTGAATCGCACAGGTTCAACACAACGCAGGTTACACTAGCTCTGAACAAAACCGTTCAAGAGTTATTTAAGGGGGATGAATGAAACATCCTACAGGTTAAATTATGTAAACTTCCCACGACTTCAATATTTGAACATATCATGAATGCTACTTCAAGTATGTGTTATTTTAGATAGATTGCTGCTGGGCTATATGTCTTGGTTCATGTCTGTTAACAACTCATTGAACTCATCCATCCGCTAGCCTAGAAATCTAGACGTGCCCCTAGCGTGCCCAGGGCTAGTCTAGCAACTCTCCGTTGGCTTGTGAGCTCCAGAAATCGAAACTCAATCAGGCCAATGAAATCGTGTATAGAGTCGTTAGGTGGGCTTAAAATAATGATTGATGGCAGAGTTGCAACGGTTTGGCTTGAATTCCCTGCTACTTGAAAACAAATAAGATGGATGTTGCTATTGGCAAACAGTGTGACACGAGTTAAGCTTTTATTAAGTTGACAAACGTTTGAACTAGCCAACTAGCTCCGCTGGTGGGAAACGCATGGGACTCATAGCGCTGCCACTGTCCTATTGCGTGCAGAGGGAATTTGAAAGACAACTGATTATCCCGCCCCTCGGACTGAGCACTGCGAACGGTGAGTGCCCAGACCCTACATTTTAATGTGGGTCTGGCTCGTCAGGCTATCCATCCGCCCTTCTATGAAATGAAAAAGACGTAGGCTACCTGCAAGCTGGCCTATGATTTCATTGTTGAGTTTGCGGCAAAAATCAAGAAGATGTTTTTTTTCTGAGTCAGGATTTATTTGTCAAATGGTAGCCTACAGACCAGTGTCCATAGTGCACAATGTATCAATAGTTTGAATGTCATGTGTGTTTCAACTCATTGACAAATAGCGTTCAGCATGATTCATGCCCATGGGTCATAGAAAAATTTCTTGCTGGCGAGGGAGGGTCACGTCTTTTTTGACTAATGCTCCCAAAACTCCACCGGTAGCCCCTTAAATAAATAACGAACAGTCCCTAATGAAGTAAACTTGTGACCATCAAAAATCGTTTATCGCCTGTAACTCTGTGATAACAGGACGTAACAGGAAGGCATTTGGCTGAGCAACAGAGGTTAATATGCTCTATATTTTGTCCAAATGATGTCTGTCTATCATCGACAGACTCACACTCGGAGAAAACCAGAATGTTTAATTTGTCCTGCGTTTCTTCTACGGCTGCAAACGGATTCAATCCCTACACGGATTCACGGATTCACTATTTCTAAACCAGTCTGCTAAAGTCTGTAGTGAAGTCTGTGTAGGGTTTTCCAGGCTGCATTTCTTTTTACGAGACACCCTGCTCACTTGAGACATCTGCCGGTTGTTTGGGTTGTTGCAGCGTCACTGGAAAAATACAAATTATCGCACGCACACTATTTGTCTATCCAGCAACGGCTTTGCAAATAACAATGTCCATAGACCAGGTAGAATATGTTGCATGGTTTTATGAAAGTATGATGTATTGCGACATCATGCAAGTCAAATTTGTAGTTTCTTACAGTATGTCTCATTCTATCGCAGATCCGCTACCCGATCTGGCAAACTTACATACGTAGTGCGGTTATAGCCGATAGAGGGCCGTGAAGCAAATGCAGAAGTGCCGTTCACCCTGTTACGAGTTGATGAACCACGGAAACAATTTTGGAAACATTATTTTAAGGTACAAAAAACTCTTTGGTGTTGCTTTAAGCAATTAGAATCCTAGGCCAGGTGGCCAGGCCACCTGCACCAACTGTCAGTTTCTCAGGCTTTAATATAGTATAGTATATATACTTTTTTGATCCCGTGAGGGAAATTTGGTCTCTGCATTTATCCCAATTCGTGAATTAGTGAAACACACACAGCACACAGTGTACACACAGTGAGGTGAAGCACACATTAATCCCGGCACAGTGAGCTGCCTGCATCAACAGCGGCGCTCGGGGAGCAGTGAGGGGTTAGGTGCCTTGCTCAAGGGCACTTCAGCCGTGCCTACTGGTTGGGGTTCAAACCGGCAACCCTCCGGTTACAGGTCCTAAGTGCTAACCAGTAGGCCACGCTGCCCCTTTAAGCATACATCATCACCCGGAGAGAAGAAATACTCTTTTCTGATTGGCTGGCAGGGTGGCTTTTAATTCTAAATAACGGGACACCTATGAAGTAGATCTGGTTAAACGCGTGTTTCCTTTGCTTTACAGTGGCAACCGGGTGATAAGCGGGATAACGGCCTTCGAGGTGTGTCCTGTTTCATGAACACTCTTTCTCCACCACTGCATAGACTTACCACATTAGTTTTTTCCCCCCTCCACTCTTGTATTGTTTTGATTTGACAATACAGTGACCTTGAGTTTGAGAAAGGTGCTATATAAATTAAACATATTATTATAATTATTATTATTATTTAATTGGAGCTCAAACAGCAAAGCTGCATAGATACCCATTGTGTTTCTACCTCTTAATCTCATCTTTTTATGCTTCTCCATAGAACCATAATAGTTTTGAAATTTTACACAGTGGTTGGGCAAAGTATTTCATATATGCACCTCGAGTTCTCTAGCACCACCAACAGGTCAAAGTTGTATGATGTTGACAGATGTTAGAAATGGAGGTACCATTGGATTCCTTGGATCAAACTGAGTGCATAGCACCCCATAACATCAATACCCTTTCCGCCATATTGGATTTTATAGAAACCAAAAAAAAAAAAACATGAACAATTTTCTCAGGTCACAACTTTTGCTTAACCTTAATGGCATTTGGCACAGATACAGTACTCTTCAGAAACAAACCTCAGAAAAGTATATTGGCATTTTGATCTGCAAAAGCATTCATCCAATACAGCAAATCAAAATCAGTGTCAATATTGGCAGACAGGAAGTAAGGTAATATCTCAGCAGTGCTTTAACACAGTGGTTCTTAAAAGGCGCTACGCAGACTCTCTCTAGTGGTACTCCTAGTGGGAGTTTCCGGGATGTTTTTTCATAAAGATGATTGCCACCTCCGATTCTATTTTTTATTCACTCGTTCAAATGTCGTTCAACTTGAGCTGTGTATGCAAAGACACAGAGTTCAGAGTTCACACATTTTGAATAAAATACACTTTTGGGACTTTTGGGAATGCAATTTTTTTTTTATTAGTATTATTTCATTTGAGCTACATTTTGCACTGATATGGCATGATTGCAATATAAACACAGCTAACAATGGTATTAAATTGCAGTATCCTATGATTAAATGTAATGGAATATTCAACTAAGGTAGACTGCTGTTGTTCACAGCACTAAGCTATTTATGGTTACTTATGGTTATTTATGGTTATGGAGACACCCTGCTCACTTGAGACATCTACCGGTTGTTTGGGTTGTTGCAGCGTCTCTGGAAAAATACAAATTAAAGTCGCGTAATCCCGCACGCGGACCACGAGGGAAGCTGGCCAAGTCGAAGCACTGCCCACTGTAATATACTCCGAGTCTCTGGCCCTCTCTTAGAGCCAGGCATAGTGAGCTGGCCCTCGGAAGAAAAAGTTTGGGGACCACTGCTCTAGAGGGTACTACAGTGAATAAAAAAACAGTTACCAACTGTAGTGACCTTGAATATTCAACTATTCGATGTTTCAATTTGAGGAGCTGCACACAAGTACGATATGAGTGAGACAACACATTCTGTGACTTGTTCCCACACACTAATGCCAAAATCTTCAACTGACAGACATTGCATTGCATTGCAAAACCAAAAGAAACTAGAAATGTAATACCAGAGGAATTACAATAGTGGATGGAAAGCTGCTGGGTTAATGTTGGTGGGGAGATTCCTGAAAAAAAATTGAATCACTTAATCTTTGAGTTCATACAAACCCTTGTACCAAAAAACCTTACCGTAAAACTTTTAAAACCGTAAAATAAATAAAACAAATAATCGCGGAGTCCCTAAGAGACGCCTGTCTCTTTTAAACGCCTGGCGTGGCTACAGGTTTGGGTTAAAGGCCGGTCTCCAGTAGAGGCCTGGTCTGTTTTTTAGTTTCGGGTTGTATTTAATCTTCTAAAACCTGTCAGATCGTCTGTTTAAAGATTCGCAATGACACGAAACCGTTACAGAAAGGAGGTTACAGCAGTGTGAATTAGATGTTGCACGTCGTTACAAGCCGTCGCAAAGCATTCACATGTCTGGTCACAGTTGCAAGGTTTTAGAATGTTGCATCAAGTTGCTGCTCATCTCGTCGCGAATCTTGGGTGTGATTTGGGCTTAAGTATGGCGCAGACTGCGCACGTTATGATTAGATGGCATTAAAAGACTGCGTTGGGGAAAAGCTAGAGTTCCAAATTGTATAACTTTTTTTCCAATATGAACTATGCCTATATGTCCGACTACGTCATCGTTCAATTCATCCCTTGTGTTTAAAATTTGCATATAGGCCTATGGTGGCTTGTTGTTATGCTGGCAACAAAATGTTGCCAGCGACCGTTATTCTTTATTCTAAATGCCATGGCGATAAAGAGAAAGAAGTCAGAAAAGGAATATACCTTAGACTAGGCTATATCAGAGCCCGTCTACGGACATTCTCTGGCTATATAACCTACTGAAATAGGTTAATGATGTAAAGTCAAGTGCGCTTCTATGGGACTGGTGTGTGCGCGCACAGTTTTTATTGATGAGTCGGAGTGGCAAGTGCTGCGCATAGTTGCAGTGGAATGTGGCTGCCCAGGGCATTATAAAACTTCTCACTCTTAGACCTACTCATACACGGCGGTGAAATGGCGTATTTAGCTGTCTAAATTTGAATCATATGCTGGGGGAGAAATCGTCGGACATCCATGATTATTTTGTTATTCAGCACCCCTGGTCAAAAATATGTTCCCGCGCGCCTGGAAGTAGGCTATTATTTGAATGTAGACTGTTGTCAAATTTGGCAAATACAAAACGGGAGAAACAATATGGTTCATGCTCTCTCATGCCGTTTCATTCGTGCCAAAAAGGAGGGAGAAATAAACATTAAGCACGTTCCACTTTTGCATAAATAATTCCTGAACGGTTTTGGTCAGGTCTGATAATGCAACTGTATTTGACAAAGGACCGATATAGGCTATTTGCTAGTGACTATGACAAAATATGAGCTTTCAGTGTGATACGATCTCTTTGTAGATTACGTTTAATTAAAACGTGTTTCATCTGTTCTGGCTATCCCCGCTATTTGGATCTTAATGTATCTCACTCAATGAACAACATCTCAACACTAAATGAATGATGATCCGTAATTGTCATCAGATAGCCTAGTCATATAGATAGACATTCAGTGTGTTTGAAATAATGAATTCGATAATATTTTCCATCTTTGCAGAGGAAAAGTTTTGTGTAAAGGGAATTAAAGGCCTGTCTCATATACTAGCCGGTGCAGTTTGGCGATTTGGGAAAATAAAAGCCCGGGCTATTATTTGGAGTTTTACGGTATATCAGGCTTTCTTAAGATATCACACTCAAGGTGGGTTTGACCTTGACATTTGACTTCATCATTGAGTCCATACAAATGTTCACACCAAATTTGATGCATGTGCGTCAAGCTGTTCTGAAGTTGTGACACAAGCACGAAGCTGGCCTTTGGAAAATGTAGTTCAGAGAAAGCCTAATTGTATGCAATGCAAAAGGCTACCTGCAAAACGGGGTTTTCAGTTGGTGTTGATGATTGCTCATTCTGCACCCAGATAACAATTAGTCATTGAATCTATGTTAAAATCAACATTACTTTGTCAACGTTAAAATCATTGAATCAACGTCGCACTGCAACATTGATTCTACATCACTTTTGCACCCTTCATTATTAATATTGAAGCAACGTTGAAATTCTAACTACAGATCAATGGTATTTCAACTAAAATTAATATTGAAACAGTGTTGAAATTACAACCAAACTAAAGATCAATGTGATTTCAATGGTAGGCTATTTCAATTGATATTAAAGGGACACCAGGCAAGCCTGATGTTTTTTCTCTACGAAACTTCCCCTCGCTCGTCTGAAGCTCTTTTCCTTTTCTTTGCGTCTTCCGTCAAGGGTTTTCGCTGCTTCTTCGCCGGCTCTGCCATTATACACACGTTTGCAACAATCTCTAGGGTTTCGTTAGCCTGCCTCTGTGCTGTAAACTGATCCTGCTTCGGTCGGCGGGTAGGATACACCGAACTTGCAAGTGGGATATTCTTCCTACAGGCAGTAGGGGCGGGCGAGAGAGCCTTCATTCGCCCTGTAATGAGTAATTTAACCATATACCGACTTACGAAGATGATTAATTAACACGAAAACGTTGCCTGGTGTCCCTTTAAACCTCAGTAAACCACTATTAGCCTAATCTGGCAAAATATTGGAAAATTCCTATCCTGCTTTATCTACAGCCAGGATAAATTTGGCTAGGCCTATGTATGTCTGGTTTAGGCTACACAAGCTTGCATAAATAACCATTGACAACTTGTTATTAGTTGCATAAGTGCATTTTTTCACTCATCTAGAAATGTACGTGTGCTGTGATTTCCTGCCATCCATAGTAGTTGAAGTCAGCCTGATCCTCCAGTAGCAGAGTGAGGCAACACCTACCAGAAATAGAAGGGGGAAAAAAAGAGACAGTTGTTAGATAAATATGTTCAACTGAACAACAAACTAACAGCTAAGCCTACAATCAAGTCATTTTACGCCACAACCTACCACTTATACAAACGTAGTTCAAAACGAAGGCTAAGTTGCCAGTCAGGGATGGATTACTGCACGGGCCTACCGGGCCCAGGCCCAGGGGGTCAGGGGGCCCTGAAGCCCAAGCCTTTGCATGGAATCATTGCCTCAATATCAACAAATCAGGATGTAGGCTATGAATCTGATTGAATTTAGTATTGGCCATCCCCAAAATGCACCATAATACAGGAAATCACATCAAACAAATTAAAAAAATTCTGGGGGAGGACCCCCAAACCCCCCCTCCCACATATACGCCAATTAGTGGGGGGCCCTTAATACATCTGGGCCCAGGGGCCTGAAAGTTTATAATCCGCCCATGTTGCCAGTGACTGTTTGCCATAGAAGACCATTTCTCTCGTCAGGCCAGCTATGAAAGGCGGCTGACAATTTTAGTGAGAAGGCTTAGCACTACCGCCGCCACTGCACACAACCCTAGAAACATTCCCGAGGTCTAGCTAACGTAATATAACTTACAGTACCTACTGAATCCTCGGTTATCGCTTAATCAAGTTCTGAACTTACTCGACGTAATACCAATATTATCAAACTAGCTACAGTTAAACTTCCTATATAGACGTAGCAGCTACGAGTTTGTTGCTAAAGTCCTCTATAGATGTAGCAGCTACGAGTTTGTTGCTAATCCATGACAGCCAGCTTGCTTGCTTACTTGTCTAGCCGAGTTGTTAAAAACAGACTTCACATACGAATAGAAAATACAAATTAATTGTAACTTACATTGGGCGTGGTAGGAAAACGTCTGTTTCATCGTTGTTTGTTGGACGAAGCAGACACCAAGAAAACTAAACTGTCTTGAAGAGAATTGAGCAGTGTGGTTCAAAAGCGATTAATTACAGGATGTATAGGACTAGGGAGCGCCTGATTGTATGCAGGTGGACCTGCACCTGATTACTTTACGACCCTTCTAAATGAGCCTCCTTTGTGATGTCATACAGAGAGAAATACGTCTTTTAACATTAACTCTTGTCCAACTCCAGACCTACGCAACGGTTATTTCAACATGTCTGTAAGCGGTTAGAGCCGCATTCATTTCTAAAAAGGTAAAAAGAAAAGGTTATAATAAGAAGCCAGGAGATTTCAAGATAGTGAATTCCATCCACTATAATGAGAGAGAGAAAGAAAGAGAGAGAGAGACCAAAGAGCAGAATGGTCTTCTCCAGAAGTGGAAAGCAAGAGAGAGCAGGAGAGATGAGAAGAGAAGAGACCTTACATCCTGCAATGTTTGAAACCAATAACAATGTCCTCCTTCCCAGCTGGCTTGTAATTGGTCAGCTGGTGTGAAAGGATAGGTGTGAGATTTAAGTTAATACAGACTATAGTGTAGTTCTTGGAGCTCCACACGTAGGCAACATGAGTGTGGTGCGCTCTGCTTTCAACATTCGATTCCATTGGTTTCAGTACAACCCCACACACCCACTTGGCAGTGTTATATCCCCATTTATTCCACTGCTTGGTTGAATTTCTCATTTGTCCTACGTCATTTAGAACGACCATTAACCTATGAAGTAGATCCATTTGAAATGAACTGTCACGCATAATATGCACAAATATGCATCCAAGCTGTAAAATGCAGACGTTCAAAACATGGCAACATTGTAGCATATGACGGAGGTGGCTTTTAGCTAGATAGATGACTAAGTAAAATAGCGATGTTTCAAAGCTAAAGTTCATCAGAATCTTGGGATATGCCCGCTTGACAATGGGAGAGATAGAACTAACGACTGGCCTTTGGCCGTAGCAACCATACATTTAGAACTAGTAACGGCAGTTTGTCCTGCAAGTTGAGTAGGCCTAATTAGTTGATATGTATCGGAAGAAAGTAGTTCTACAAACAAGACAGTTTTAGCGACTAAATCGTTTAAATTGTAACAAGAAATGAATACAACGCAAGTGGCCACAGTGGAATAAGCGGGATAATGGACTCCACGGTGGTCTGTTCACAGAAATTAATGCACTTACCGCTTCGCGTCGGGGCCATTTTACAACCTCGACCGTGCATTAATTTCTGTGAACAGACCACCATTATCCCTTACGTATCGTTTCCATGTTAATTATTTAATTTGATCTTTATATTTGAATGTTATATCATATTTATATTTAATTAGTGCTCTTATTGCAGTGTTGACCTGCAGCTTTTATCTCATCCAATTTTGTCTTTCTAATACAGTCTCTGAGAAACGGAAGGAAATACAAAAAAAGTGTTGTAGCTGTCCAACCTGTACCCTGATATGCATGTCTCCACAGGTGGAAGTTAACCCCTCCCTTGACATGGCAGAATCAGACTTTCAGAATAATGTGATGCGTTGCCGATGCAGATATGATGGTGCCAGGGTCTTCATGTACAGCTGTCATGCAGGTGAGTCACAAATTGAGGCAGTGGGATCATGTTTGTTTGCATAGTACTTTACATATTTACATGTACATTGTACAATTCTTTTAAATGTACACTCACTTGGTGGTGTCAGTAGACATAGATTTGTATGTAGTACTGCTACATTCTACTGCTGTTTGTTGTGTTTAATGCCTGACATTCTTCCTGACATCCCCTCTCAGGGGATGCTTACAGTGCTGAAGTGGAGGACCTGTTTGAGCACCAACAGCAGATCACCAACAACTTCCTATAAACAACATAAGTGTAGGCCTACGAGGTGACAGAACAGGGAGTAATGATGCATCAACTGGAGAGAGGATCGAAGTTAGACAGGCTTGAATTGATAACAATTACAAAAACCCACTTGTTCAATAAATAAACATTACCCTGCTCTCTGAGACAATGAGAAAGAGAGGCACACTGAAAATAAATATGTGGAAAAAAGAGTGAGCATTAACTAAATCAGTCTGTATTCTGAGATTACACTTATCTTGGAATAATAATCAGGTGGAACTCATCACATGTTGGGAATCATCATTTCTATGAAGCTTATTGAATCATAGGGAGGGTTTTAAATAAAAGCCTGCTTTCTATTTCTTCTTAGTTTATTCTTTTCCCAACTTGTAATCATCTGCTTAAAATTATTAAAAACAAGGTACAAAAACTTCCACGGTATACTGATAAGCTCTTTTTAGACACACAGTTTTGACAATGGTTCCAACTAGAAAGCTTACTGCATTACATTTCTGCTTTTAAAGTGTGTGTGTGGGGGCTGTGTGTGTGTGCGTGTGTGTTTGTGTGTGTGTGTCTATCTCTCTCTATTTCTCTCTCTCTGTCCAGTATTGGGAAGTAACAGAATACATGTAACAGGATTACGTATTTAAAATTCAAAATATGAGTAACTGTATTTATATCTTATATTTATAACATGTAGGCCAAGGCTTTTCCAATTCAAATAATATTATGTGTTTTAACCACACCATATCGTCTATATGAACCTTTCTCCTTCCCTCTCTGTTTATATTATTAGCCTAAATGAAAAACCTCTCAGGGAATGTAGAATGTAAAATGAGTTTTGTTGTAGGCCAATTGGGCCTACATGTATACCCAGCCAGCATGTTTTAGGCCAGTGTAGGTTAATGTTTCTTGACAGTGTTCTGCATGCAACTCCCCTTGTGCTGTTGAAATTATTATTTTTTTTTAAATCTGTGTATACTTTGTTTGGGATTTGGTAGCCTTTTAGCCTATGTGCAGACAAAACATTTCTGTTGTACGTTCTTTGACACAATGACCTTAAGTGTTTCTTGGCACAGTAGGCCATATATCAATCCATCCTTAATGTAAAACAGGTTGTGGGTTGTAGTTGAAATTAGCTATGGGTCTTACAGTTATGTGAGGTTATTTGAAGTTGTTTCATCCATCGCTAATAAAGTATAATACAATGCTGATGTGATCCAAAGTCAAATACCTTACTCACTTTCAGTAATCTGTCAGAATACGTTGCAAAATACATTTTAGGGCATGTATTCTGTAAGTGGAACGTATGTGTGGAATACAAACCTTCCCAACACTGTCTCTGTCTCTGTGTGTGTCTCTGTGTGTGTGTGTGTATGCAAATATGCAATTGGTGTTTTGTGCTTTAGTTATCTACTTGTATTTTGTGTTTTTTTCATGGCGCGATGTTACCAATGAAATCTACAGCTCTACTGTCATATCACTTCAGTTTTCTTCTGTCTGCCATCCACTTCAGACTTACATAGCTGTATCAGTGATAACAAATACCTCCACCAATAGTAGGTGAATACTAGGATAAAATCAATATGTTGTAAAATCGTGTACAGTTTAATACATATTTGATGATGATTCAGGTACATGTGTCCCGTCATTGTGCTCCTTTGTCTGTTTGAGCTACTTAAGTCACTTCTGCAGTTTTGCTACATACTCCATAAACTGTGTAGTCCACTGCATATATATTGTCATGTACAGATTTATATGCCCTCTGGAGTAGGCTCCAGTCAGTGTGAAATTGACAACTGTATTCTCTTATTACATTGACGTTTATTTAAAAATTGTTCAAATGGTAACATTTGTATATGTATGGTTTATGCTCAAAGTAATACTTGAAATAAACTTGTTATATCTAAAGTTAATGAGTCTAGGAAACATATTAATCTAAGATACAACCCAAAGGTTTTCTACGTCTTCAGCTCATGAGATCTCACGTTTCTCCTAGGGAAACATTAAAGGAACCGTATGTAAGAAATGTAATTCTTATCCTGATCCGCCACCCTCCACCTATCTAGTAATCACAAAGTCAGTAGTGTTTCGGCATCTGGGTTGCCAGCTCTGCTCTAGTTACCACATATGCGGTGTACACCGCTCTACAGTATTTTGAAAGTGATTGTAGTACCAGTTTTGGCCAAAATCCTACATACGGTTCCTTTAAGGAGAAATAAAGCAAGATAAGAATAGATGGAGGAAAAAAAGGAAGTATTTTGAGATCTTAGGTTGAACTTAAATTGGGTTTGGGCTAAGACGATTGGAGGGCTATTTCTCAGCTGCTTCACCACCTTCACAAGATTTTCATTAGGTTTACTCAACTTCTCTTTCAATTTATGTGTAACAGCCCTGCAGTCTCATGCCCTTTTATGGGGACTGACTGTTTAACTACTGTATGCTAATTTACACCACACTCATGCTTTCAACTTAAGAAGAAATAGGGCACAGCATGATGAGAACAAAGCTCTGAACAATTCTGAGGTTTAAGTCTGTGAATTTTATATAATTTTCATAGGACATTTCATAAGAACAAATGTAAGAAAACACTTTAGGAGGATATTGATGAATGAGGCCCAACGACTGTATGAAAAGTCACAGTGGCCCCCTCTGCCCCAACACAAGAGGGAATAAAGGCCGTTGTACAATATGCAAAATGTTAGCATTTTCAATGGACCAAATTATTACGTATGAAAGATTACATTACAAAATGAATTGCTTCGATCCAGTGGATGCAAAACAAGCATAGGCAAGAATAGAATGGAGTTGTATGATAGACTAGTGTGAAAAGGACTGTTGTATCAAATGTGGGATTACAAAAACTCAGTCCAGTTCCATGCCCCATGTCTCATGAATTTAGGCTGGGATGAATTTGGTTTTCCATAAGACCTGAAAATCTAAGTTCACAGAGTCTTAAGCATGGCATGGGCCTACTGTTACTGTGGCCTTCAGTCGAACATACCTCAGATTCATTCATATTTGTTCAATAAGCATGCAGTCCTTAAAGTCCGCACTCAATCTCAGTTTTCAAAGTCGAGCATCAACATAAGGTAACGTCACAAAATATCCAATGTGGCTGATTTAAGACTATTGGTGAATATTAGGTTTTAAACCTGTTAACATGTGCATATGAGGTTTGCATAATTCACAACAAATCAATAAAAAGCCATGGCCGAGTATTGGAACTGCAGTGAAAAAAAGTGTAATCTGACTGCCTGAATTTCCTATGCCACAAACCTGAGGTAGAAATTCTGTCAGCTTATGAAATGCCAAAAGTGTTGTTATATGACGAGTCTGTGAGATGCATTGTCAGAGACGGGCTAATGGGCTCCTAAAAATTCAAAATTATGCAGAACAGAGATGAGATTTTATGGGTTAATCAATACCTGTGATGTGTGCAACAGCATTTCCATGGTGTGATAGTTAGGAAACCCAGTTACAATGAAGGAGGGGATGTCTAATCCTGCCATATTTATTGCAAGGTTGTGGATGACTGCTATTATTCTGACTGTTAGATAATCACTAAAATGTTATGAGGTAGGCTATTTGTGACAGTGTTTTAAAAAATTGAATAAAGCTAAAAATCCTTAGAATAGCTATTAATTCCATAATATCAATGCATTGGGAATTCTTATTTAGCATTATTCTTATTTTTATAGCAGAAACAACAAATCAAGCATACTTTATGTATAGCGGTTTTATTTTTTCCAGTATTCAAAAATAAATTACAGAAGTAACTGTACAATGCAACAAAAAAGAGGAATTATAAACATTCCATTTGCTTGGTGAGCATGGGTGGAATAGTTTGATGCTCGAGGCAAATAAAACAATGTTCAGAAATGTACACCAGACGCAATGCATTCTTCACACAAACTGCAATTAGACCTACAGAAAACCACTGTTCTTTAAGCTATGAAAAAAAAATACAGAAAATTTTATAAATATACATTTACAACTCATAACATGTGACCTCAGTTGTGATGAGTTATTTTAAAAAAGAAGAAAGGAAACCCTTAACACCGTATTGGTCATGGTGGAATTGGATGGAATTGTCGATGACATGTCATAGTAATACATAACAGTGCATAATGCAAAAAAAAAAAAAAAATGGCCATCATAAATGTTCTTGTGTTTGTAGTGTATACTGAACAGTGCACAACATTAAGACAAGTCAGATTATGCTTTTTTTAAGTGTTTAGCATCACAGAGAAAATATGAATGTGAATAATCAAATCTCAAAATCTGAATGTGGATGATCGTGGGCAGCCTTCCACTGGTAGTGTGTCGACTCGCTTTAAGACAACTTAGCTCCAATAATGATGGTGTAGTGGAACAGGTAATGGCATTGCTGAGTTCACAACTGCCATTATAATTACATACAAACGCCTTTTCATCTACCTGGGGCGAGTGGAGCATGTACAAAATAAGGTTTAGTAATCAGTATGTAAACTTTGGTACTACAAAAAGTGAGCAGGACTTGTGTGCTGCCACACCTGCCCAGTGAAGCCTTTGTTTACATCTGTCTTGAATTTATGCTCCATCTAATTAAAGTGGCTTCAACTCCAATGGAGAAAAAAAAGTGTGTTGTGAAAAGTGGAGGGGAGATGGTCTTCATAAAAATCCAACAGATGTCAGTCAAAGTAAGCACAGCCATCCACAGAAAACAAAATCATAATTCAGAATGAGTATTAGGGCGGGGGGGGGGGGGGGTCCAAAGTGCTGATCTGCATCCAACATGTGCTGTTCAAGTTCAAGTTGGGCTCTGTAAAGCGCCTTGAGACGTATTCATATGTTATGATGCAATGCAATAAAATGGAATTCAATTCAATCAGTGTACAGTGATCATCAAATCAGCATGGTGTTACAACCAATAGGTAATGAAGCAAAAAGTGCATGTATTATGTGTGTATAATATGTATATAAAGTCATAAAAGGGGGTTCCTATAGCTAGCAAAAAACGTTGCCTTTAATTTTTCTTCTTGACATTGTTGTTGGAGGACAGTCGTTTTCTCTGCGCTGGCAAGACGAAACCCCATGAGATTTGACTCCTGGCCAGCTGCAATACTTTGGAAAGCACCTAGAGAATGTTTGCAGATGTTAGCATTTAGCAGTTAGCATAGCATCAGCTGCAATTTAGTACAACCTTAATGAGCTGTATTCTCCCATTAGCATGCAAGTTTGTTTACGTCCATTTGAGTTATGCATACTCTGTTACATGTTTAATTAGCACTTAATGTCAAAATAAAGGCAGGCTAATAAAGCATGATTTATTTAAAACAGAAGAAAGTCACAACCTTATTATGTATAAATATCATTAAAACAGGAAGGATTTAGAAAGAAAGGATTTATGTATTTATGTCCAAATTTTCTAGTTATTATTCAACTGAATGATGAGGCATACATAAGGGTTACTTGCATTATAGGAATGGGAGGGATATATCCTTGGATGATGCCAAGATTAAGGCACATATCAGACCAAACGCTATCAATGGTTACAACAATGGTCTAATTGGATAGTACAGTGTTTATTTCTTGCTAGGCATTGACAAATCTAAGCAAAATAATGTCAAAGAAATCACATTACAACAGATTCAGCAGCCATTACCGATGTCATCTGCCATCTTTGTTTACTTTTCACAGCTGTTTCAGACATTGCTGCAAAGGATTTTGGGTAGTAGGGAGCATGGAGGATGTATCGATGCTGCATTCAGAAACAACCATTATTTGGGTAATTTTAAGATATCTTAGAAGGCATCAAAAAGAGTTTTTTTTCAGTTTTGAACTGCACTTGCTGCCTCGTTCCCCAGTTAGATATCTTTAAAGGCAGCAGTTTTTACAGTTTCGAACAGAGCCATTATCTACCCTAGCAACAATCTCAATTACCCTAGCAACAACTTAGCAACCTCTACCATGATGTCAACCTCACCATAGCAACCAACATGATTACCATAGCAACCATCATAGCAACCACCCTGTCTACCCTAGCAACAACTGCCATAATGTCAACCTAGCAACCACTCTCATACTGTAGCCTAAATGGTGGATAATTAAGCTATACATCATATGCTGAAGTATGGTATTTCAAGTGTTAAGATTAAAAGGAAAAATAACAAGAACCGTACAGAACCAAAAACCCTGACCCTAAAACCGTGATACGAACCAAACCATGGGTTTTGTTAACCGTGCCACCCCTATCATTTACATACACAAAAATTGGGGATGGAGACACATTGACAAGCGTGATTTATTTTTGCAGAGAGAATGTGCAGGACTGACCGGCGGTCATATTTTGTACCTCTTTGCAGTACATCTAGTTATTACAGTGCAAATGCACTGTTCTATTAAGTCATCTTCTTATTAGATAGATAGATAGATAGATAGAGATACTTTATTGATCCCCAAGGGGAAATTCAAGAATTATTCTTCTTCTAAACAAAATTGTATGTGTCCAATTCAGCTTCAACCGTTTAACGTAGAAACTTTGTTCAAACTTTGTAACGTAGGTTTTGAAAAGGACACCTGTGCAATATATTTTTCGTTTCTGTAAACTTAATACTTTTTGAGACATTAACAAAACACAAGCTTATTTTCTTTGCATTGGCACTATGACATCACAATGGGCTAATTAAACTGATTTGCACCTGTATCAACAGGTGCTCAACTGTGCCAACTCTCTCTATATCTCTCCATTCTACAAGGATAAGGCACATTCCATCTAACTTTCTATCCTCTTCAAACCATTCACTCATCCACCCATTAAACTATCTATCAACATCCATTACATTATCTACATTCAACTTTTAAACTATCTACTTTCTCAGGCTTTAAGCATACAATTTGACTCTCTTAAGACTACAGATCCTGTTCACCTGTTTCCTCTGCCCACAACTGTTTCAAAATAAAAGTCCTTAAATAATGTAACCATTTACACTACTCAACTATTTAACTTTTCAGCCATTGCAAATCTCAGTTGTCATCAACTATGACTCCCGCCAACTGTTTCCTCTGCCCACAACTATTCAAAATAAAGGTCCTCACTACAATAATTTCCCATTAAATATTTTAACAATTTAAACTATCCAACTAACTGTTCGGCCATTCCAACTGTCGATCAACTCTGACTCCCGCCAACTGTTTCCTCTGCCTACAACTGTTTCAAAATAAAAGTCATCATTACAATAATTCACTCTTAAATGATTGAACTATTTAAACTATCCAACTATTTAACTACTCAGCCATTCCAACTGTCAGTTATCATCAACTATGCCTCCAGCCAACTATATTAAACCACCACCTACCTAGCAACCAACCTAGCAACCATTGAAATAAAGCATCTATGTCCGTTTCCATAGCAACATGATTACCCTAGCAACCATCATAGAAACAGCTTTATTTAGCATTGCAACAACCATGTCTACCTAAGCAAAACCATTGTAACTATTTCTACATTATCTGTTTTAACACTGTATATTTTACATCATATGTTTTGCATTTTCATGCACGGGTAATTCCTCGGAATTATATTTTCTAATTATTATTGATTTGCTCTATTCATTTCAGTTTCTTGTGGGGGTGGGTACAGCAACTATGTATGTATGTACGTCAACATGTCGAGTTTAATATCATGGCAAAAATATTTTTTTTTCTTCATGCGTGGCCCTAATACTCCGTCGTACCTTTATAATTTTGTGCATTAACTTCTGCTGTAGCATTCAGGTTATTTCAATTTATAATCAGCTATATTTCTGAAGAATACATTGTGTTGCTGCACATATTTGCATATTTAAACATTTAAATAATCAAATACATCTTAAAAGTTAAGTTAATAAAGTACCTTTCTTTGCTTTCATTTGATTCCCAATCGAGATACACTGGTAAACATTGCTTTATATTACTAATATGGACTTCCGGGAAGTTCAGAAATGCAAAGTAATAGATTTTTAATCCTGTGATAAAATGTGCAATTAATTGCGATTAACTATAGCGATTCACAGCATTAAATCGCGATTAAAAAACAATAGTTTGACAGCCCTAGAAAAATTCCATCAACATAAACATAATACAGGTCAGCATGAAATGCTATTATAGTTTAGAAATAACGACACATAAACATCAACATTTTTCAACTTTATTTGGTCATGAAGTATAATGTTAAAAGTAGTCGCACCGCTTACTTTAAAGGCAATATATAGTGTTTTGTCACATAGTGATACTAGACAATCCTCAGAGGAGCATAGTTAAATAGCACGCAAATCAAAGGGACTTGTTGGCGCCTACAAGTTCAAATACTCAACGAGTGTAGATGCGAGTTTTGCTGGTCACACAAATGCGTTTTAGCAAAGCAAGCTTTAGTGGAATCCTGCTGTTGCGTACACAGTCTCACGTGCAAGTAGATTTCTTCTGCACAGATGCGCTCACTCGTCGCCAAAATACAATTTATTTAATACGTTTAGCAGACACTGTTGTCCAAAGTGACTTACACGTCAACTATATTACAAGGGATTACATTGTCCCCGGTAGTGTTGCACGGTGCACCGATACTGCAAAAGTATCGTAATACCCTGGAATTAAATATGTCACGATGCCTAATTTTATTAGTATCGATACTAGCCTGTGGCTGTACGTCTTTTCTCCTCACACATGTATGTGCTGCTGTTGTGCCATAAACAGCGAGACGTGGCTGCTAGTTTAAGTGATGCTATGGTAACACATACTAATAGGAAAATATCAAGTTGATTTGCTCACTTGCATCTCTCAAGTTTGTGTTGCTAACCTACCTACAGTAGGCTGTGGGATTTAGGTAATTTACTGTAGGTCTACTATTTGGGTTTAATGTAATTTAGAAATAGGCTACGCAACCATGGCCAGAGCTCCTTGCTAACTATCCCGCTAGCTCAGGTCACGTCTGTCAGTATAGCTCACTAAAATCATTAATGCAAACTAGGAACATTGCAAAACATTACAAGACACTTATCTCTTCTATGATCCCAGAAAGATTTTCTTCGACTTGTTTGTTTTTTGAACATTTATTTAATCTAATGACATAGAAAACATAATGAATTGCATCCACATATCCTTATGTACTATGCGCAACTTTTATTCACTAGACTAAACCATTAAACTGAAGGCTAATTACTCACGTATTTCTTAAAGTGACAGGCACTCAATTACACCTACACACAACATTAAAGATATGCCTACTTGTAATAGTTTAAAGATCAATATAAAATATTCAAATGACTAAATATGTTTAACTACTAGTAATTATGCATCTTACAAAATACTATACATTATTAACTAAATACACTTTATATGAATTTCAAAATATATGAAATAGAAACATATGACAAGCCATCATTTTTCGTGTGTTTGTGTGTGTGTAGAGTAGTGTTTCCCAAACGTTTTTTCTGGGGACCCACTTTTTTAAAAATGACAGACTATCGTGACCCAATTCACTTCAGATCTAAAATGCAACCACCAATATTGCCCAAAACGTCAATGTTTTAGGCCACAGGTTCTCAAACTTTTCTATAACCATGCCATATCTAAGTGGTTGGATAGATATCTAGCGCCTACTAGGTCTGGCCCACTACTATTAGGGTTTGGTGATGTACTGACTCCTCAGTTTTCCCACAATTCTGCAATCTCAATTACACTCACAAAATGACTAGCCTACCGAAAAGATCAATTTTAATGTACATCCAAGAGTTTGGGGATATTCTGGCATGCTACGCAGTCATCACTCTTCAGCATAAGCTGCTCCTGTGTTTCTAAAGATAGATGTTGTTGTAGCCTATGTTGCGTTGCAGACAAATGGATCCATAACACTGTGGACAATTCCGATGTAACAGCAAATAACTGAAGTCGTTATATTGTAGCCTATTTACTGCTGTTGTGTTTATGTTGCAAGAATATGAAAGGAATAAATATCAGATCAAGAGGCTTTTGCGAATTAGCCGAAAGATGATCGATAATGCGCCATACTGGAGCCTAGTAGGCTGAAGTTCGCGAGATGGTTTAAATGTCTAATGCACTGTTGTCCGAAATAAGAAGGAATGTGAGGAGACTGCTATTCATTTTAGAGCCTATCTACAATTGAAACTGCTGGTATCTGCAGCCTATGACGCAATGTAATAACCTTATGTCCTGGTCTATGGATGTTTTTTACAATTTAAAATTATACTTTTTAGATTTTAACAGGCCAAGTTGAAGAGCTGTTGTCCGTTATTGTTCATGCAAATATAGGCTGATTCATGTCCCCTTGCATTTTGCAAGGTCCATGGTAGGCGCCCGACAGAGATATTGTTTCATTTTGCGAGTGAGATATCCACGCTCTGGCGTCCCCTCTACGAAGTTTTCGCCCCCCCCTGTTGCTATTCTAAATGCAAAAAGGAGTTAGGGAGGGAGTTATGACAAAACCTTGACTGTTAACAAACTAGATCTAGACCCTAATAGAAAACTGTTAGCTTTCCTAAGCTATATAAGGTACAAGCTAGGCCCATTACACAACATAAGTTGTCACTAGGCTATGCTGACGACCCAAATAAAATCTCCTGCGACCCAGTTTTTGGGAACCTATGGTGTAGAGAGCCAAGGAGAATCTAGGATGGACACTGGTGTGAATGATCAGTATATTCAGTATTACTGATGACTTCAAGGTGGTGGAGACCCCCAAATCAAATAAATGTTTTAAAAAGTATTGAAGAAGTATCGAAAGCGCAATTCTTGACTTGGTATCGAAACATACATTTTGGTATCGTGACAATACTAGTCCCCGGAGCCACTTGGGGTTAAGTACCTTGCTCAAGGGTACAGTGGTAGAAGTTGGTTGAATCCACAGGTCTCAGGTTACTGCACGCTAGCCCAGCTCCTTAACCACTAAACTACCACTGCACCGCGGTTTAATGAATGTTACACCTAAAACATACCCATGATTAAGAAACATAACAACCACCCCTTTGGAACCATGCGCCAAATGTCTCATCATTTATTCCTTCATCAAAATATCAAAAGAGGACTGGAAATGCGCTTAAACTATACAGTACGCTTCAGAACATAGGAACAGACCGTCAAATAGGGCCCATTGTCCGTTTAGTTGCAGAACATAAAAAAACAGTAGTAAGTGATCCGTCTTTACACCATTTCTGTAGCCTAGTTCAAGTTCCAGCTTCTGTATTACATTTACATTTATTCATTTAGCATACGTTTCTATCCAAAGCGACTTACATAGGTCAATTATATTACAAGGGTCATTGTCCCAGGAGCAACTTGGGGGTTAAGTGCCTTGCTCAAGGGCACAACGGTGGAAGCCAGGAATTGAACCCACAACTTTTCAGGCTACTACATCCTAGCCCAGCTCCTTAACCACTATGCTAACACCACTGTTTTAAACTAAGCTAAAGCCTTCCGGAACTCGCAACGTGAAAGAGAACACAGGAGAACAGCTACCCTGCACGCTAGCCCTACATGTGATGCACCACTTGGAAGTAGGTTCTAACCAAGATGAATGTGTGCGTGTGTGTCAACTTGGCAGAAGCAACAGACCGGTCGACATCCCTGCAGCATCCTCATACTACCTGCCCAGTGTCCTGATAACCCTATGGCCAGCCCAAGCATTGATTTCTTGTAGTTCAGGCTTTGTTTTTGGTTTGATGGTGGAATCCAAAACCAAAACTCATAATCCACAAACGGTCATGGTGGCAACACAAGGGGCACCAGGCCTCAGCTCTCGCAGAGCCTGCCAAAACTAATTGAGCTCCTTCTTTTTTCAAGACAGGTGCACCTTTTAACTAGTTAGCCAATGGTAGTGGCATGGCTAGTGACCTAACCCATCTTAACAGTATTTAAACTGCCAATAGATCTCTGAAGTTCACCAACAAAAAGCACCCAAACAGGGGCGGAGTGGCAATCGGGACGGTCGGAAGTTTTCCCGGTCGGCCGGCCCATAGAGCTTTTACCGCGGCCGTGAGTCGTACATGAGAAATGCATTTCGAATTTTCTGCGAAAATCTCTGAGATCTACTTCACAATTTGGAGAAGTCCAACCAATATTTATACCACTAGCTCAATTTCTATGTCATTCATGGTTACCCTGCACACTCATCTCTCCCATGCTGATTTTTGTGTAGGCCTTCATGTTTATCTTAATTCATTTTTGTCTTATTCAGGTGTTACAGAACTTTCATGGTCACAAAAAAAAGACAATTTAATTTGTTTGTTTGTTCTTAAATTAACGCAGGCCTAGGCTAGAATGGAGCAAAGCCTCCTGGGAATGGGGAATGTGTTTCTGGTTTATCGAATGAACCGATTGCAGGTCAAGTCTATTTACAGAAATGTAGGGGGATAAATGAGCGGCCCCTCGTCTAATGGCATGACCCTACAAGTGATCAAGTTTGAGGAAAACTACTAGGATTTTTGACAGTCGACGTATTTGCGTGGTTGCTTGCTGTTATACACATGGATGGAAGGCAGAGAGAAAGGTTAGCGGAGCTAAAGCATTGACGTTACTGCTAGGCAGAAACTAGCAGAAGCTAGTCTTAGATAGATAGATAGATACTTTATTGATCCCCAGGGGAAATTCAAGGTCTCAGCATACAGACAACACAAACACATTCTTCAACAGCAGAAAGAGTAATTAAAGTATATAATATAAAAACACCACTAAACAATAAGGACAGTAGGAGATAAAGAATATGCTAAATATACTAAAATACAAATTATACTAACTAACACTTAATCTAAATCAATTCTAAAAACAGTATCCACATAGTGGTGATTAATCAATCAGAGGCGCTTGCAATGACTGAGGCAGGGACTGAGCCTGTGATTCTCTGTGCATAGTAAGGTAAGGTAAGGTAAGGTGCTCTGTGTGAATGAGTGTCATGGTGATAGTGCAATGGTGATAGTGCAAATGAGTAAGTTTAACAGTGCAACAATGCAGAAATAAAGTAAAGTAAAGTCTATATATCTATATATTTAACTATTTTAAGAAAAGGTATAAGTGTGGCCACAGTTCGGCTGTGGCATGGAGGGAGGGGTTATGCATATGTGCCAATATAGCACGCAAACAGTGAGGCAGAAAGACAGTGGTAAAAGTGGCTAGTGGACAGACAGTATCCAAACATGGAGGGGGTGAAGAGGCAGACAGACTATGCAGAGAAGTCTATCTCTCCTCTTCCCATTGAACAGTTCAATGGCCCTGGGGACAAATGACTTTCTCAGTCTGTCTGTTGTGCAAGGCAGTGAGCGAACTCTCCAGCTGATCAGACTCTTCTGCTTAACAATAGTGCTGTGGAGTGGGTGACACTCATTGTCCAAGATGTTTGTTCAGGGTCCTTTTGTCAGATAGTGAAGTGATGCACTCCAGTTCAGCTCCCACTACAGAGCCAGCTTTCCTTACCAGCCTGTCAATTCGCCCCGCATCCTTCTTCCTTGTGCTTCCTCCCCAACATACTACTGCATAGAAGAGGACGCTGGCAACAACAGACTGGTAGAACATCCTGAGGAGCTTGCTGCACACATTGAAGGACCGCAGCCTCCTCAGGAAGTACAGCCTGCTCTGCCCTTTCTTGTAGAGTGCATCAGTGTTGGCTGACCAGTCCAGTTTATTGTCCAGGTGGAGACCCAGATACTTGTAGGTGCTAACCACCTCCACATTGACCCCATCAATGTGGACTGGTAGCAGAGTGGGCTTAGACCTGCGGAAATCCACCACCATCTCCTTGGTCTTTGAAGTGTTAAATTGAAGATGATTGAGTTTGCACCATTGCACAAAGTCCTCCACCAGGCTCCTGTATTCCTCCTCCTGCCCGTTCCTGATACACCCCACAATTGCAGTATCATCAGAAAACTTCTGCAAGTGGCATGACTCGGTGTTGTAGCAGAAGTCAGATGTGTACAGGGTGAACAGAAACTGGAGAGAGCACAGTTCCCTGTGGCACTCCGGTGCTGCTGATCACAGTGTCAGAGAGACAGTTCTTCAGTCTGACGAACTGTGGTCGCTCGGTCAGGTAATCTGTAATCCAGGTTACCAGGTGAGCGTCCACACCCATCTGCAAGAGCTTGTCTCCCAATCTGAGGGGCTGGATGGTGTTAAAAACACTTGAGAAATCAAAGAACATGATTCTCACAGCACTTTTCCCCTTGTCTAGGTGAGAATGTGTCCTGTGTAGAAGATAAGTGATGGCATCGTCCACGCCCACTTTCTCCTGGTATGCAAACTGTAACGGGTCTCGTGCATGGCGTACCTGGGGTCTGAGCATACCTAAGACCAATCGCTCCATTGCCTTCATCACATGTGATGTAAGAGCGACAGGTCTGTAGTCATTAAGCTCACTAGGGTGTGGCTTCTTAGGGACAGGAGTAAGACATGATGTCTTCCACAGTGTTGGAACTTGTCCAAGGCGTAGGCTCAAATTGAAGATGTGCTTCAGTGGCTCCTCCAGTTCAGCAGCACAGGCCTTGAGTAGCCATGGACAGTCTGTCAGGCCCCGCTGCTTTATTGCTGCGCAATTTCTTTAGTTGGACTGTCACTTGATCTGTTGTAATGGTGAGGGGTGTAGGGGTAGTCTTATGTTGATATGTAGCCTAGGCCTAGCCTATGACTAATTAATGGGCCACTTAGGCTGATAAATGGTTTGTGGAACTCGTTGGAACTGTCTATATGTAAGCCTATATAGGCCTACTTTAATCGTTCTCTACAAACCTATTCAAAGTGCCTGGTTTTTCAATTATTTAATTACCTGTGTTATTAGGTTGACATTGTCTGTAGGCTAGGCATTTTTTTTTATTTATACAGGCAACTATTGGAGTGCTATGATACCCAAGCATATGTCCTTGCATGATGCTTGAAATTTCCATCCACCCACAAAGCTGTTATACTGCACTTAAATATCTAGTTCCTTACACATTTATTGAAAGTGCCTGGTTTGTGGTTGATTGGCTTGTTGTATTGCATTAGCACAATCCATAGTTCCTTTCTCCAAATGTAGCCTATACGTAGCCTATTAGTATTTTAAATTGACATAGGGGTGTGTTGGGAGGGGGGAGGGGGGGCCAGAGCCGTCAGAATTTTCCCGGTGGATTTTAGTGCCCCACTCCACCCCTGCACCCAAAGCTGCCATCTTTGCCAAAATAAGGAGATCTATGTGTTGGTCGAAGCTAACTACCTATTGCAAGTTGCACTGCAAGTTAGATCTAGGGTAGCAAAAATCAAAGTTCACTGTCTTAACGTACCAAAGATCACAGAACCCACTTAAAGGCAGATGACAAAAGTGTGTAGGGCAAAGCATCTGCATTTCAGATTTCTTCGTCCCCGCGAGAGTGTAAAAGGTGTGATAATCACAGGCCCTCTGGGATGCTCTTTTTAATAACATAATAACCATGTTATTTTCAAATAGGAAAAATTGCAAGATAACGGATCTCCTTATATGAGCAAAGACGACAGCATTTTTGTAGGCGAACTTCAGGGGTCTATAGAAACAGATTCTTTTTGATGGTGTTTCCTGCTTCATGTTTCACTTTTTAGCAGACAATTATGGGTGATGGTATCTCCTTATCATTTTAAGTCAATGGAGAGCTAGTATATTTTTCTTGTAATTTCATCTTCGGTTTTGAGGCATTGCTCTTCATCTGTCTATATCTTAAACCATCATTGGCTATAGCTCCTTGTAGCATGCTTTCTAGATATCTGGAAGAATCTAAAATGCTAGATATCCAGTCTTACTCTTGACACAGCATTGACTGCCTTTGATGGTACAACCTGAATTCTGAAAAAAGATGGGACGCTTTATATGTGAATAAAAAGAATGCTATGATTTACAAATCATGACGACCCTATATTTAACTGAGAATAGTTCAAAGACAACATATCTGCTGAAGGAGAAAAATGTTGTTTTGAAAAAATATGTTTTGAATTGTATGCCAGCAACACGTCTCAAAAAAGTTGGGATGGGCATTTTTACCACTGTGTTGCTTTAGCTCTTCAATTAACAACATTCTGTAAATGTTTAAGAACTGAGGAGACCAGTTGATAGAGTTTTGAAAATGAAATGTGGTCTCATTCCTGCCTGATTTAGGATTTCATTTGGGGTCTTCTTAATCATGATGCACCCAATTTGACAGGTCTGGATTGCAGACAAGCCATTTTAGCACCTGGACTCTTCCCTTTTAGGAGAAATACGGTTTAAATATGTGCAGAATTAATTTTGGCATTGTTTTCCTATAATAGTCAACGTCTTCTCTGAAATTACATGGTTTGGATAACAGTATGTGTTGCTCAAAACCTGTGTACATAATTCAGAATTGATTGTGACTTGCCAGATGTGCAAAATACCCATGCCATAAGCACTAACACACCTACACACAGTCATGGAGGCTGGGTTTTGAACTGAGCACTATAACAAGTTGGATACATTGGATAGTTGAATTGTCCCTCTCCTCTTTAGCCCAGGAGTCCATGATTTCCAAAAAGAATTGCACATTTTGATTGGTCTACCCATAGGACTCGAAGTTTTCCAGAGCCCATACAATGATTGCCTTTACAGAAAAAGGTCTCTGGATTCTCTGAATATGTTAATAATAATATGGAATGTACATGATAATCTTTAAATCCTTCATTATTCTTCTTTGTTTCATCATCAGGGATGCAAACAGAGGTATGGTCAAAAAGGAGTGAGATTATCGAAGCCCACGCCCCCACAGTAAATATCATTTATATTACATTTTGCCACCACCTCTGCCATCCAGGGCTCACCCTATTCACACAAAAATGTTCTTTATATGAAAATACACTGTCCCAGTTCCTTGGCAGTGATGCAAACACATGTGAGGTGAAAAAAGAGACAAAAAAGCATGACCAACCAACCCCCCACCCCCCTCGTAAAAACCCCCAAAACAAAACAGTCTAAGATAGTTCCAGAAATGTATCTTTATGGATATATAAAACCATTATCATTGTTATGGTCTTGTTGTTGCACAATTGAAAATAAAGCAGTAAGTGAAAACATGCACATCGGTGGACTGCTTTACTAATGCAAAATTGCAAACTATTACAATGATTTCATTGCATTACTCAGCATGGTTGCACAGTGCTTGCATGAGAAATACTTCCCAAAAACCTTTCCTAATTGTAAGGATGCCATATAGGGGTGTAAATCACAAGTTTAATCACAATTCGATACAATATTGATTCTTTAAGCCAATGATTGGATTATTTTCGATCCTTCAAAATTTTTAGCAATTCCATGTGTTACTGGGGTCTGTTGTTCATAGGAAATGATAGATTTTGATTAATTTTCATGGATTCAAAAATGCCAAATATTATAGGCTTAATTATAGGCCAAATACTGAACATTGACTGTGGAATCAGGTAACACACTTTTTTTTCTCTTTTCCTCCCCTAAAACCTCCTGTCACTTGCCAGATGCTTTTGAATTGAACATGGTTTAACTCATATGTTGCAGTCGAAGTGAAAGGAAACTAGCCTATTTGGAATATTCTGTAGGCCTGCTGTTCCTTTTATGAGAGCAATTTAACTGACTGAACAAGTTTTCATCAGGCTATTGAATGCTTTATATGTGAATGCTATATACTTAATTTACCATTAGCTAGATTAGAATGGTTCTATACGCAGTGGTCATATAAATGCAGTGTTTTTTTAGTAGGCTATTCAAAGCATTTCATGTTCGTCACTCGTGGTGTAGGCCTATGTCTTGAGTGATCGCTGTCCCTTTAAATGTCTGGGACTTTAAATTAGGCCTACGTTTTGACTCTGTGCTGTTTTTGTTGATTAACGGCGCCGTCTTTCATTCAGTTTTCCTACCGTTTTAATTAATGACACACGCAATTCCGTGGTTGAAGTAAGGAATAGTTTTTACCCGTATTCTTGCAATTCCCACATAACATTAAATACTAGGCCTAGGTCACTGACAGGAATAATTTTATTATTGTACGGTTCCGGATGATCAGTCAGATAGCAGCGTGTTGCGTGTTAAAACTTCCACCTGAAGTAGCTATACTGCGGAGGTAAGAGCGCGAACTGAGAGAGTTGCCTCCTAACGGAGCCTATATTGTCTTAGCTGCTATCAGAACGATAGACTACAGCTCCTTTGCTACATGATCAAAGATGAGTGGAGGTTATCAGAAGCACATTAACCCAATATATATGAGAAACGCTCTGGTTCCTCTTGTAGCCTGCGGTAGATGACGTGAAAAAAGCTAGAGTCGCCGGAAAGCATCCTTGATGATCAGCCCCCCCCCCCCATTAAAAAAAAAACTCTTCGGATCTGCACGATTCACACAAGTCACCCAAACTGACGTGAAAAAAGCGGGAGGCGCCGAAACGCGCCGTGTTTGCATCCCTGATCATTTGCGCACACACATGTTTACACAGAGTGATAAATACCTCCACATCTTTACTTCTGAGAGACTCATATAAAGCACAGCTTAAAGCAACACTATGGAGTTTTTCAACCTTTATAATATCGTACATCGACTTACAACAGGTTGAATGACACGTATGCCATAGCCTGACGGGGTCTGTATCGCTTTTACTGGCACTACGGAACTTCTGGGTGCGGGTAAGTAACCCGAGCACAAAAAGAACTACAAAATTCGACTGCTTTACGGCATACCTCATATAAAAATCAGAGCTGAAATCCTTTAGTCTTAACTTAGCCTTACACGCACGGGAGAATACGGCCCTGTGTGAATAATGAATGAATAAATGAATGAATGAACCCTTCAACCCATAGACATCAACAGCTCACCTTTCTAGGAGTCCTCTGAGTAGCACAAAGATGAGAAGGAAAAAAAGAATAAAGATGGGAAATTTATTGAGTTAACAATCTAAAGGCCAGTGTCCATTGACAACGTCATTTGGTTGAATGCATCTAACTTTCTGATACATCCAGCCACAATGTTGCTGTCAAAATGGTGAAAACAAGACATTTAACAATACTGACATCTTATAATTATCATACAAAAATGTCAGTCAGATATATTTTTTTTTCACTTTTGAGATATGCATGCCTATTCCATTATGACTTGTCTATCTCTATGTCTTTGAAAATTGACTATGAAAATTGCTGCATAAACCAATATTTCATGGGTACCATTCCTCTTATTTCTGAACAAACCCTTATTTTTGCTGGAAATTGGCATAGTGGTGTAGGTTCATCTGTAAATTTCTTAAATTTCTGTAAATTATTATTTTATCCACCACTGATGTCTGTCATTAATGGAAATATTTTTTCCAAAAATGAGAAAAAATTATATTCTAAATCACACTTACAATTTCAAGACTCTGTAGAAATCTAGTCCACTAGTATAGGAATACACTAGACATTTGGAGATGGTAAGTTGTCTTTTTCAAAAGCTAGAAACTCTGAAAAGTTGACCTAAATGTAGGTTTACCCATGTTTTGACTCCCTTGGTAAAGCAGCATGAAGTGCAAGCCAAATGGGCTGTCAGTGGGTTTTGTTCTGTTAAAAATAACAAAGTTCTAAATTCTAGTGTCTTTCTTGGCATGTCCTACGTGGTCAATGGACATTGACCTGAAGAGCTAGAAGAGGAAGACAAGGCAAAAATGATTTTGAGTTTGTTAGACTCAAAATCAGCCCTCTATAATTCCACCGTGTACAAAGATAGACTTTGGCCAAAGTCAGACCCATCAAGACAAAAAGAGTGGACAGAGAGAAAGTCAAGATTAAACAGAAAGCTATAAGAATCTTTAAAACACTTACCTGTTCCCACAACAGCTCTGCCACCTGGTCAATCATGCTGCCCACTTCTCTGAACTCGCCAGAGTACTTGATGTATGCCCAGGTGCACAGACACACCAGTGCTATACCCATGATGAAATTACAAATTGTGGCTACAGAGTTTATGCCAAGAAAACCGGTCAACATGGATGCAACATACATGGAAAACATCACTGCAAATAATGTGGCTGGTGTACGGGCAGCATAAAAAATGTTTTTTCCATCGTTGTGCTTGACGAAATTGGCATAGGCCTCATCCAGCTCAGCCTCAAGCTGCTCCTGATATCGCCGGCAGAAATCCTCCCCACCCATTTTTTTGACTGACCGGAACTGCTGCACTGAGTCCTGCTTGTACTTGGCATGCCTGTGCTCCAGGTCTGTGGGAGCAATGTAGGGCTTGTCACCACCACATACCTGTGAAAAATAAATGAATGTCATTTATTAAAAGATGCTCAGATTCTTAAAAATTGCCTTCACTCTAAAGTCAGGTAAACTCTTGATACAAGCCATGGGCATCTACTGTAATGCCGTTCTGACGGGCCGCCCAGTCTGCACCATTAAACCCTTTCAGAATTATCCAGAACGCTGCGGCACGCCTCGTCTTAAATCAACCCAGAAGGGCACGTCACCCCGCTGCTAATCAAGCTCCAGTGGCTACCTGTAACCGACCCCATTAAATTAAAATTGCTTATGCTTGTCTGCACGGTACTTTACTGTATCTTGATTGTTGTAAGCCACTTTGGATAAAAGCATCAGCTAAATGACTAAATGTCAATGTAATGTAAAATGTGGCGTGTTTGTTTGTATTAGTCTAATATGTAGATTCTACTGTTTTTGTTTGTCTTCATTTGTCTTCTTTCTTGATTTAACTATACTATTTTAGCTTGTTTTTGCTTTTTGCTCATTTGTATATAGCTTTTCTACTTATTTGTGTCATCTTCACTAATATGAATAAAACCTGAAGACATGTCTTTGATAGGGCCCAGTCAGATGCTCCCCGCCACACCAGCCTAAGGATAAGCCCAGAAATCTTTATACAATTATTATTGTCATTATTATTATGCTATTGTTGTTGTTATAATTAGTAAAGCGGTCGATGTTTTCCAAGGAAACATTGTTCACAAAAACTTGCATATCAGCAACTTTTTGAAAACATATCAGAGGACTGGTTCAGTAAAGTAAAATTGCCAATTCAATAATAACAGCTTCAGTGTGTTACTAAGTATGGTTGCATGACAAAACAGCAGCAATTATATGGGTGCAGACTTCAACCATTGTTTTGGGAAGTTTTCCTCATGCAAGCATCATACTGGTAGGCACATGGTGAAAATATTTACATGCTTTTTATAAAATACTGTTTGAATGTCAGAACACAATGAGGAGCAGATAGGCATAAATAACTGATCTGGATATATTTATTAAACAGGAAGATTATGTTATATTCAAATCTGACTAATAATGCTCAATTCTATACAGTGCATTATCCCGTCTCCATGTTCTTTTTATGCACAGTTGCAGGAATCCACTTTGTTGTATTGAATATTGTTACCTCTTCGCCTACCAACCAGTGTTTCCCCTAGAAATGTATCCAGCAGCGGTGCTGTTAATCATAGGAAGCTAAAGCTGACAGATTGAGAGTTACACATATGGACAGGATTATTCATGTTTTCTTTCACCTTTTTGATTTACATTATTAGTAATTATTACACAGCTCTTCACAAGGCAAGTAGAACGCTCCATTGACTTGAATGGGCTTTCCCAAAGTTCTACGGTGAAATATTTTCATGTAATTACCGCTGCAAACATATAACTAGATGTACCGCATAGCGGTACAAAATACGACCGCCGCTCAGTCCTGTACATCCATTCCACGAAAATAATTCATATTAATGAATTTGTCTCCATCTTCTACTCCATCCCCCACTCTTGAAACTTTTGTGTATGCTTGTTTGGAATGTGTGTTTGCGGGCCGCACACAAAGTAGCCTACTGGCGCTGCAAAGGTGAATAGATTTGCAGCACTTGCCAAAAAATTTGTAGCATTGTTATAAAACCTTTAAAATATCTAAACAATCACAAGTAGGGCAGTTCATCACAGTCCATCCATTGCAACTGGACTGATGAAAGGTACACCTGTAGGCTACATTGTATTTGGGAAAAGCAGAAGGTAGCAGCATAATGTATTTATTTATTTATTTTTTATATTTAACCCTGTCAGTTCCATGCCGTTTTCAACAGTTATCAAGAAGAGAGGTCATGGATTTTTGTGAATGTTTCTTCTTCTACATATTCATAAGTTTAGTCATCTAGTTCATATGATATTCAGCTTTATTGTCAATGCACAAATTAAATACCAGTAGTCTAAAACAAAATGCCGTTTTACCCAGTGGTGCAAATAACTGACATGTCCAAAAGGGCCTTCATGAAATGCGTTGCGAGACTGTTCATAGACATTTTAACAGGCCAAGTTGAAGAGCTACTGTCCGTTATTGTTTGTGCAAATAATATGCTGATTTATGTCCCCTTGCATTTTGCAACTATGAGGTCCATGGTTAATCTGGCTTTCGCCAGACCAAGCTCAATCTTTTGACGCAATCCTTTGATTTTCACCCAGCCTAGTCCATGGTAGGCGCCCGATAGAAATATTGTTTAATTTTGCGATTGAGATATCCACGCACTGGCGCCCCCCCTGCGACGTGTTCGCCCCCCGGTTTCATAATTAAAGCGTTATCATTGTTTAGATACTTTACACACACGTGTTTTTCAATCGCATAGACGACAACTACCAAGCTGGAATCAAAGCACATCGACTCCCCTCTCACACCCTAAACACGCACTTCGAACAAACAAAAAGCGCCTCAGTCTCACGGTATGGCCATAGGCAAAACTGTATCTGACCGGTGTAACATTGGTACTAAATAAATCATCCATCGCAAAGAATGATTTTTGTAGCACGTGCAACAAATATGTGTAGGTACAGCCCTGCCCTGAATACATCTCAACGTGCGCTCTAAAACATCTGGTTTAAATGTAGCCTACATTAGGCTGCCGCATTTTGGAGATGTACATCATGGGTGCGTTAATAAATCTACATTGCGGCGAGTTGACACAAAATTATTCACTTTGACGAATTTATGTAGTTTCAGTTAGCCTACTTTACTTAAAGCCATGCTCTTCCTTACTTGAATCACCTTTGAAAATAGAGGATTGAAGTAGCCTATATGGGTGTTTGGGAATGAACATTGACTCAGATGCTTTTTGAGACTTAAGCAGAAATGTGCCATGTGTTTAGGATGCATCATAGACAGGTTATCTTTCAGGTAGCCTATATATTTTCCATTAGAAAACCATCATGTAGCAGCTAACTCACTTAGCTCCTGTTAGTAGCCTAGGTTATGGTCATAAGCAAATGAGATGACCGTCGAAAGATACAATTAGTGCTGTTATCAATTTGCTTGGTAGCCTA
Organism: Alosa sapidissima; assembly: GCF_018492685.1. Lineage (NCBI taxonomy): Eukaryota > Metazoa > Chordata > Actinopteri > Clupeiformes > Clupeidae > Alosa > Alosa sapidissima. The sequence goes on along the minus strand of NC_055965.1, from coordinate 938,775 downwards.
TAAACGCATTTATGGTTTTCTACAAATACATCAATAATCAAATCGGCCTCCATCACTCAACCATGCTAACGGTAACATTAACATTATTTTACCTGCTATTGATAGGATTAACATAGCCTACCAGCAGTAAAAAAACAAGCATGTCCAATAAACACTCTCAGATTTATTTTGGCTTCAAGAGGAAATGGGAATTACATGTCATGCAGAAATCATCGTACCCTTATTAGACGTTCTCTGCGGTAAACTACTGTACAGTCTTGTCCTTGTAGGAAGCGTAGTGTCTTTCCAACCCACTTTAGATTAACTTCCAACAAAATGACGTCTCACTGCAACGATGCGCCATCTAGTGGAAAAAACGACTACGTGACGCCAATACTGGAAATGCAGCCAAATTATTATTATTATGATGAATATTTGGTTTTCCTTTAATCCTACTGAATTTGTAATTATGCATCGGCCGTTCTAATTGCCAATACTAATGGTATACGTTCCTGTGTGTGTGTGTGTGCGTGTGTATGTGTGCACCGCCATCTACAGGCCAATGAGTGTACAGTCACTAAATGTACACACAACTTTTTTTAGACCCCCCCCCATGGATGAAATTCTACGAAACTTGGCATACCCCCAGAGAATGCCAGGTTAATCATACACATAAAATTGGGTGCAGTTCTGAACATCTTAACTGAAGAGAGGGGCGATTAAAGCAGAATGATATTGCATTTCCATTTTTTACCGGGGGGGTGCAAATCACAAATGAGTGATTATGGGCAAGGGTTGATGTGGGCCCTTGAGACCAACATAACATAAAAATGTCTTCATCCTCGGTGCCACGGTTCAGGTAGTTATTTAGGAAAAACTGCATTTTTTGGGTTTCGGGGGGCCCAGCGCAGAGGGGGAGTGGCCCCCGGGGACCAAACGAATGTTTTCCGTAAAAGTCTAGTGGGGCTACATACCCACCAAATTTCATGTGCCCCGGTGGTTCGGTGTCCCGGGTATCGTTGACCAAAAATTCAGAAAGTAGATGACTGGGGGGAAAAAAAACAAAAAAAAAAAACTGACAATCCCTATATGACCGCTTCGCTAGCGGCGGTCATAATTACCGCTGTCAATGGCAACGGAGTTTGTGCTTCTACTTCAGGTATTACATATCACTACGCAAGAACTGGAACTTCATTGAAAAGTAAAAGCAGACGGTTGATCAGCTGTGTTCTAAAGAATGTTTGATTCAAGTTCAACGTGTGTTGTTGCGAACTATGTTTCTCAGCAAATGCCACGATGAACGGTAACAAATAGGTTAGGCTATGTAGGCTAAAGTCATATCGTGGGAAGTTTATTATTTCGTTTTGGCAAGTAGCCGTGTAATAAGCGGGATAATGTATAGAACGCCGGTCATTATTGGGAAAATAAGTCCCTTCAGGGCGGAGCAAGATCCGGTTCGCTCTGTCGGGACTTTTCCCAATAATGACCGGCGTTCTATACATTATCCCTTACTTATTACTTACATTATTATTAGAAATTTAAATGAAACAAAAATGAAATGACAACGCACAACACAGAAATTATTATTTACAATTAATTACAAAAAAATAAAGCTTAATCATTGGCCTCATCTCACCTGTGAGCTAAACTATTACTATTTAGAATGTATAAACTTCTCTTTCATGTCATTACACTATATTTTTGCTGTCCAAGTCAAATTGATTGCCTGACACTTTAAGGCCGTGGCGACCAGTGAGGCTTGATAGCGTTGTTGTGCATTGTGTTTTCCATGTCATTTGTTAAAATAAATGCTTAAAAGCCTAACAACTCGAAGAAAATCTATCTTGGATTATAGGAGAACTTAACCATGAACTCAAACAAATGTGATTTCCTGTGAAATCCCTGACTGCGCCTTCAATGTTAGCCTACTATTATTTGTTGACATCAAACCTGGAGAGCAACGAACGGCAGCTGTTCCCGAAGTTCACTTGTTTTTCTTTTTTTAATTAGGCGACTGTTTTTGCAGCTGATGAATACATAGTTGGGGAAACACTGCCAACATTATCTGTGCAGCTTGAGTCGGCTCAGTTTCTTGCATGCACAGAGCAATTTCACCCAGATTTATGCCTCTATATTTGATGACACTAAATCAGCAAGTATTTCAAGATCGGGGAAATTTTTGTTTACTTTTCCTATTAGGCCACGATCCCATGATCAGTTGTTCCACAAATTACCAAACGGGTGACAGAAACACAAGGAATAATTTAACTCTGAGGCTCCACAGACCAGTCTCTTCATCATGGACTGGCCCACAGTTTGAGAAACACTGGGCTACTCCATCACAAAGTCATTGTAAAAGGCCAACTGACTTGAGAGGTTCTTTCAGGAAGGTTCTTTAAGAAAGATCCTGACATTCACCTTAGTACAGACAAGCCAACTAGTGGATAGATGTTTTTGCCCCTAGCTGTGTGGTGTGCTAATAGTTAATAATCACAATCAGTGCAGATAACGCTGGTTTTGCCATCTCACCTGCTCCATATTTTTGTTGTATGTGTCCTTGGCTCCAGCAATAGCTGCAAGATTGTTTGCTTCAGCTGTTGCCTATGTGTAAAGCGACACACCACAAAAGTATTGTCATAACATCTTGCCATATAACTCCAAAATATGAATACAAAATATTCAACCCTCCAGGGCAAAACGTGAATTGGGTGAATTTTTCAAAACGTACTTATGGTGTTCATTAAAAATAAATTAATTCATTAAAGGCAATAAAAAAAAAAGTCTTTCCAATGATGCAACTCAATGAAAGTACATTTTGAAAGGCATAAGCTATGAATTTTTGAAAAATTAGTTTAAACTATTGAAATGTGGATGCAACACTATCAAATGATGCTGAAATCTACATTAGTACATTTTAGCATAGACAATGTATTTCTCCATGTACCTCAACTTGTGACTTCCGACTGGTTTTGCCTTGGTGGGTCAGATAAACAATATACAAAAATATCACTGATAACAGACATGTTCAAACCAACCTGTAACATTGACTTAGGATGTGGCAGTTCTTCTCCTTGGTATATCTTCATATAAGCCTTATGAAAGTAAATATATGTACATATTGATGACAAACATGATGGCAAACATGATCTGAAAGAAATTCGGAAAAAGACCACTCACTTTAAAATATTGTACAAGATCTCTACAAGTGACTTTGGATCCACTGATCTCCTTCTCAACAAGGTTTTCAGGGGCCAGTAGTAATGGAACAAGGTTGATCAGCTCCTTTTTAAACTCGTGATCAATATCTGTTGGGAATGGAGAAAACTAAGTGATGCGGTCATGATCTAATGCCCCCACAAAACAGTAAAAACCTCACATTAGGACACTTGATCACATCAATAGAAACACATTTGCATGGTATATGCATGAAAGTATACACTTGGACTATCTAATCCCAGTCAGTGTGGCTTTCTGATAATATTCATAAAATAGGAATGGACCTTACAGTTGCTACAGCTGAGAAAATGGCAAAAATCCAGAGACGACAACAATCGATAACTAGAAGTCTCTGCTATATGCTTTTTCTCCAACAGCAACAGCTGCAAACAATGCATTCTACCAAGAAAAGATAAACAGTGGCTCAAACTTTTCTATTTTTTAAAAATCCTTCGTCCTTCACAATCTGTAACTTCCCTTTCTGCAGATTACTTTGTAATATTTTCAACAGAAAAAAATCAGCAGCCATTAGTGCTCAAGCCTCAGGGGGCTTACACATAGGAAGCAACATGTGCTACACTCGCCGGTAGGTTGCCTTGGGTTGAGCAAATGGCCCAAAGATTTGTGTTGTGTTTGCTGCAATGCAGTGAACTTTGACCACAGCATGCGCAAGAGCAGCTAAGTAGCAAGCTGCCGCTTGTGCTGCACTTTACTCGGCTTTTTTCCCCATTGAAATGGAAGTTGAAACATTCCATCACTCGCTCTGCAGTTGAACATTAGGTAGATGGCTGCTGTAGCTGGCGAACAACCTTGCAGGCATGTATCAGGCCTATTTCTTAAAGAAATAAATTTACAAAAGATTCTCCCGCGAAAGGTCTACAAAATGTAAAAGAACATTCATGGAGTGGTCTGAACTATTCTACTTTTGGGCAGCCGTGGCCTACTGGTTAGCGCTTCGGACTTGTAACCGGAGGGTTACCGTTTCGAACCCCGACCAGTAGGCACGGCTGAAGTGCCCTTGAGCAAGGCAACTAACCCCTCACTGCTCCCCGAGCGCCGCTGTTGTTGCAGGCAGCTCACTGCGCCGGGATTAGTGTGTGCTTCACCTCACTGTGTGTTCACTGTGTGCCGAGTGTGTTTTACTAATTCACGGATTAGGATAAATGCAGAATATATTATATCCTATATACTTATATACTATACTATACTATACTGAGAGGAATAAAAACTTGTTACAGGTTATCACCATTTTCAATTGTTGACACATATTAATTGTTATAAAACACAGGGGCAGGGTAGAACTACCATTGAGTCTGCCATCAAAGTTGGGGTTTGTGGCAACTTTGAGGCCTGGGTGAGGCAGTAGGAAGCAGCTGATGTTTGAGAAGCAGGAGTGTATGTGTTTCCTGACATTCTGCAGCTCTTCATGCTGGTTTTGTTTCACCTGGTAGACATCAAGAGGAGATTTTACTCAACATATTAACTTGAATAAAAAAACAATTGAATAAGGTGCTTAATATTATGCTACCTGAAGCCTTTTCTCTAGAAATGTCTTTCCTCCCTCAAGGCCATAAGCATGTTCATAGGGGTAACTCCAGTCTCTTATGAGGAACACTAGGGACTGTCGAAAGAAAAAGGGTGTTATTGTAACATATCAAGATATTGTAGATAGTTACCAACTATTACATAGTTGTTTTTGTGTACCATTAGAAAGATGGAGAGATATGACCCTGCACCAAGGGTTGGGAAGGTTACATTTAACCTGTTGAGGAGTGAATTCTTTAAGACAATGCCATTCCCCAGAGAGTGAATTATTTTCCTGGCTCCTTCTAGAATTCTAAGTGAACGTTCTATAGTTTCAGTGTTCTTAAAATTCACCCTTCGCTAAGCCACACCCGAAAACCGCCACAGGCCAATCGTGGCTTAGCAACCAGTCACTAGGCACGGGAGGTCTGACAAGCTTTTCGAGTTTTGCCATGTTAACCTGTGGAGACTGAAGGCCTGTGGGTCATGAAGGGCACTTATTTGGATGTCTGGTGCCCTAACCCACGTAAAGACACAGTAAAATAATATGTTACACTATAGAAACATGATATAATTGGGAACACATATTGTTCTAACTATAAAAATGGCATATTGCATGATATTTCCATAACCGCGAGATACACGCTTCACGATAACGGCAAGAAGTTGTTAAACAGACGTTCACCAAGATGTATAGCCCATCAGAAATCTATTAAAAATAACACCTATTTGAAGTACCATTCATGATATGTTGTCAAATATTGAAGTTGTGGGAAGTACATAGCTTAAATGGTATGTTTCTTTCGTCCCCCATGCCTGTTCCATTCATTCTGGCCAGGAGAGTCGAATGAAACAAAACGCACATTCGACTTCTGCTTAAATAACTCATGAAAGATTTTGTTTAGAGATGAAATTCCAACTGTATTTGACAGAGGACAGATGTACAGTGGGCATCACTTTCAAATGGCCACTTCAGTCGCGCATTACGAGGCGTGAAGCTGCGTGAAGCTTTAGTAGCACTTTCAGCCACTGTGCGTCGCTCTGCCACTGTACATCGCTCTGCCTGCCGCCCCTTCTGAAAAAGCTTGATTTACCTCGATTTAGGCTACTTGGGTATGGCTTAAGGCTTGACTACACGGTGGTAACGGAAATCGAAATTTGCTGTCTACATTATTAGACAGCAACCCAGTGTTGGGTTAACGCAACTACGCAAATCAAAACAGTGATGTGATAATTGAGCCAGTAGAGAAATAACTGTTCAGAATTCATCTGTAGCCTTGGGTAGGCTTCTGCGACGTTTTTAACAGGCTACGCTATAGAGGCTTAGACAACTATGACCCACGTTTTGGTTTCGTAAATTAATTTGCCCTACTTCTTGACTGCAATGTAGTCAATTGACTGCTTGACATGTCATTTTTATTTTTCTGTACAATAAACAAATACATCTGCTTTATGCCGCAGAATTACGCACTTGGCCAGCCTATAGAACAGGCACATTTTGGAGAGAATAGAGAATGTACGCACGGAAGAATCTGTAGGCTATTTGTGGCTGGTTACCAGCAAACAATGTTTAATGCATTAACTCAAGACATCAAACATTTTCTAAACAACACATTACATTACATTACATTACATTACATTACATTACATTTGGCTGACGCTTTTTAACCAAAGCGACTAACAACATGGTAAACAGTAAGTTTTAGAGCAATTCTCACAATTTTAGGACAGTTTAAAAAAACACATTAGAGTACAGTAAGAATAAGTGCGTCGGTGAGTGCTGTATTTTAACAGTTACTTGTTAGTTTAAAACGGCTGGTGAGTGCTAGGATCAGTAAGACTTGTTGTAAGTGTTGCTATGAGAGTAGATGTTCTCTAAAGAGCTGGGTCTTCAGGAGTTTTTTGAACGTGGAAAAGGATGTCCCTGCCCTTGTAGGAACTGGCAGTGTGTTCCACCAACGAGGAACAACAGATGAGAAAAGTTTGGATTGGCTTGAGCGTACCGGTGGTAGAGCTAGACGTCGTTCGTCAGAGGAGCGCAGCGGTCTGGAGGTAGTGTAAGTCTGTATGAGGGCATTCAAGTAGGTGGGAGCAGAACCGGAGACTACTTTGTAGGCAAGCGTTAGAGACTTGAATTTGATGCGGGCCGCCATAGGTAGCCAATGTAGCTGGATGAGTAGCGGGGTAACATGTGCCCTTTTGGGTTGGTTGTAGACCAGGCGCGCCGCCGCGTTCTGGATCATCTGAAGTGGTTTCACTGCGCAGGCTGGGAGACCTGTCAGGAGGGCATTGCAGTAGTCGAGTCGTGAGATGACTATTGCCTGAACCAGAAGTTGGGTAGCATCTTGAGTCAAGTAAGTCCTGATTTTCCGTATGTTGTAGAGTGCGAAACGGCATGACCGGGCGACTGAGGCAACATGATCTGAGAAGTTTAGTTGGTTGTCGAGAACAACTCCTAGATTTCTTGCAGTCCTGGTCGGTGAAACAGACAGGGAGTCAAATTTGATGTTGATGTCGTGGTGTATGGTAGGTTTAGCTGGGATGACCAGCAGTTCAGTCTTTGAGAGGTTCAGCTGGAGGTGGTGTGCCTTCATCCATGTAGCTATGTCTGAAAGGCAATCCGAGATCCGTGCTGAAACCAGGGGGTCGTCAGGTGGAAAGGACAGATAGAGCTGTGTGTCGTCTGCATAGCAGTGGTATGAGAAGCCGTGCGAACGGATAATCTGTCCCAAGGAGGTGGTGTAGATAGCAAAGAGGAGGGGGCCCAGCACTGAGCCCTGGGGGACCCCTGTGGTGAGATGGTGAGGTGCAGATAGCTGACCAAGCCATGATACGTTAAACGAGCGTCCTGTGAGGTAGGATTCAAACCAGGAGAGAGCAGCTCCGGAGATTCCCATGTCAGCGAGTATAGAGAGAAGGATACGGTGATTAACCGTGTCAAAGGCAGCCGATAAGTCAAGCAGAATGAGTACTGATGACCGAGCGGTCGCCCTGGCTTCTTTTAAGGCTTCTGTTACAGACAGCAGAGCCGTTTCGGTAGAGTGGCCGCTTTTGAACCCAGACTGATTTGGATCCAGAAGGTTGTTCTGTGAAAGGAAGTCAGAGACCTGTTTGGAGACTGCTCGTTCAATGCCTTTGGATAGGAAAGGCAGTAGTGAGACAGGGCGGTAGTTCTCGACTTGAGCAGGGTTGAGAGAAGCTTTCTTAAGTAACGGTGTTACCCGGGCCATTTTGAACGCTGTTGGAAATGTGCCGGAGGTTAGCGAGGCATTGATCACATGTGTGATAGCTGGAGCGATGGTCGGGCTGATGGACTGAAGTAGGCTCGTAGGTATAGGGTCCAGCGAGCATGTGGTAGGACGGCTGCATGTCAGGAGTCTGGACACTTCACTCTCGGAGAGAGGCGTGAATGCTGAAAAAGATGTTCCAGCAGTCCCTAGAGGTTGTAGGAGTGCGGTATCTGAGTCAGATGCGTTGAGTGGGCATGTAGAGAATTGACTGCTGATTGCCGCCACTTTGTTTGTAAAAAATGAGGCGAGGGTATCTGCAGTAAGGCTGGATGGAGGAGGAGGCAGCTGAGGGTTGAGTAGCGATTTGAAGGTTGAGAAAAGTTTTCGAGTGTCTGTAGCGCTGTTGATTTTGTCATTGTAGAAAGCAGTCTTAGCAGCAGTGATGCTGGCTGAGAAGGAGGTCAGGAGTGTCTGGTAGTTTTTGAGGTCGTCAGCTAGTTTGGATTTGTGCCATTTCCTCTCCGCGGCTCTGAGTTTGGTGCGCTGCGATCGGAGGGTATCATTTAGCCATGGATGAGAATGTTTGGATCGAGCTGGCCTTGTGGTAAGAGGGCACAGCTCGTCTAGACACGAGGTCAGTGTGGAGCAGAGCGAGTCAGTGGCTTCATTGACCTCCAGAGAGGAGAAGGTGTTGAGTGGAGGTAGACCGGAGGCAACCACAGAGGAGAAGTGCGTTGGAGACAGACAACACAAACAGAAAGGATGCAGCAGGCAGGAAATGTAGAAGAGTCATTTCCAGTGGAAGAACAAAATGCTGAATGAAGCCCAAAGATATGAAGGCATATCTGGCAAGTTGTTATTTTTTGAAGACGTACAGTACATGGTTGGGCTATAGGCCTAGTTTGCAAGAAGGAGACATAAAGCGTGAGCATGCCACAGCTGTGGTAGCAGGGGGTAGGAGGATTACTGTTAGCGCAGGATTTATATAAAATTCTTCAACAGAAGGCCTGCCTCGAATGCAGGCTTGCCCAAAAAAAAGGCCTGTGGTTTGCGCAGCCTACAGTAAGTAGGTCTTATTGAGTTAGGAGTCCTCTAGACTTCTTTTAAGCTGTCTCAGAGGTGGAAAGTTGCGTTCGTTGGGGGCAGGGCCGGATTAACAATTCATAGACCCTTGGGAACAAATGTCTGATGGCCCCCCCTGCCCCCCAGCCAACGTGAATCGGGCAGTCAGTTAATAGGCCTATCATGAAGATTTGTATTGCCATTTAAGGCACGAGCGCATCTGTGAGGCCAAGCCTCACCAAGTAGCCCGTTTGTTTACAACTAACATTACATTTAATTAAACTGCTTATAGGCTATACCGAAATAGTTTCATCATTTGCGAACATGAATATCTGTGTGGGGTGAATTAGGAAATGCCTTAAGGCTGAAAGCTGCTTGGGATCCCCCCTGTCAAGCAATAACCATACAAAAAGTTAAAAACAGATGACCTGATGCCCGTCACTGACATAATGCGCAAATAATATAGCCTAGATATTCCAATATATTCGAATACATGTGTTTATTTTAGAGGGGATATTCGAACGTCATTTTTGAGCAATTTTGACAGCCCTAGTCCACTGTAGGCTACGCCAATCGTCTATTAATACCTTCAACCAAACCCCGGTGAGTGGGGGTCGCTATAATGCGTGTGAAATAGTACCATTGAGTAGCCTATGCGAAATAGCCTTAAAATCGTTCCGGTGTTGTGTGCCTTCTGGTTTCTCCACCTACTGGTTTCCTTGCGCGTGCATGCGCTGCAGCAGTTGTCAGACATTCACAAACAAGTTCTTTTAGGCGGTTTGAAGACGCTTTTCATACGCCATGAGCGCTCGGCTACATTACAGCCACTCGGACAAAAGACATGTAAAAAATATATGTTTTGAAAACTAGCATTAAACTGGATTCGATCCCGCAAAAGCAACACACGCGTGACTCTCTCCATCCTGATTCCCTACTCTTTGAGCTAACTAATATGTTACGCGAATCAATTAACTATTGTAGGCTACCATTAATTAATAAAGTAGGCAACACCCAGGTAACATGTTGTCCAGGCTATTTGAAACAAGGGGTTGCCTCTCATCTACAACAACTCAGCACTGTGCACAGTAGGCCTATGCTACTCTTTGTGGTTGATCAACTAAATATAAAAGATGTATTTGGTGATGACGTTATTGTAGGCCTAGTAGACCTAAATTCTGAGAAATTAAATGGTACGAGAAACGATCTACATAGCGCACCAGACCGCGATGTCTTCAAGGGTCAATAAACACTCTTAATTTTCGAATGTCTTTGTCAGGGAACATCTGACTTTTAAAAACCATAGGCCTGGTAGTCGTTCAGACAAGGAGTTATAAGATAAAAGCAATACCATTTGTGTCACCTAATGCAGTTCAGTGAATTAGCAAGATAACATCAGAAGCCAACAATCATAAAGCACAGTGATACTAGATTTGCGTGAGTTCTTTCTATCTGCTTTACTTTTGTGAGTTGCGACCACCTAGGCTATGTTATAGATGTTCTATGAGGTACCAGTGTTTAGCTGTGTCACAAAACAATAAGCTTTGTCAGACTACTTTTAAAATGATATTCAGGGCTATATACATTTTAAACATTCGGGGCTGAAGACCAGACAAAGCCTTGCGTTAATTCTTCAGGTGGGAAGTGTCAGGAATTTTCATACGAGAGATGCTCTCATTGGTGGTTAGTATATGGAGTAGGGAATTGACAGCAACATATCCAATCACATTATGAGAGATGCTGAATTTAACATAAACTGGGTGTTGAATGTAAATTTAGCCGGGACTGTAAGCTGGCACACGTGGGTGCTCAATGTTTTCAGTGGGTCCCCGAGAGACGGAGCACCCACGGTATCGGCGCCTATGACAAGTGTATCTCGCGGTTGCATCCATTACAAACAAACATACAATGTGAACGTCTGGGATTGGGGAGAGCACTAAATGCTCTTCTGAATAAGCACGAAGTCAAGCCTTTAAATGAAAAACACTCTTTAATAATCAAAAAAAATAAACGCTAATGAAGTAAACTTGTGACCATCAAAAATAGTTTATCGCCTGTAACTCCGTGATAACAGGACGTAACAGTAAGGCTTTTGGCTGAGCAACGGAGGTTAATATGCTCTATATTTTGTCCAAATGATGTCTGTCTATCATCGTTGCACTCGGAGAAAACCAGAATGTTTAATTTGTCCTGCGTTTCTTCTACGGCTGCAAACGGGATTCACTCGCCGTTAACCAAATATTTCTTTATTAGGGCAGGGCAGGCATATTTCTGGCTATTAAATTATTTCTAAACCAGTCTGCTAAAGTCTGTAGTGAAGTCTGTGTAGGGTTTTCCAGCTCCATTTCTTTTTACGAGACACCCTGCTCACTTGAGACCTCTGCTGGTTGTTGCAGCGTCACTGGAAAAATACAAATTGAAGCCGCGTGATGCCGCGTGATGCCGCGCGCGGACCGCGAGGGAAGCTGGCCAAGTCGAAGCACTGCCCACTGTAGCTTGCTAGTGACAAAATATTAGCTTCCAGTGTGGTACGATGTCTTTGTAAATGACATTTCATTGAAAAGTCCCAGTTCTCCCCCTATGTAATAGACGTGCAGGGTGCTAAAGCTTGTCAGGCATAGCAACAGTAACTAAGGAGGGCGGGACTTAGCGAAGGGTGAATTGTTTAATGGCAGAAAAGTCCCTGAGGGTAATTGTTGAGTCATGGTATAGAACCTTTTTCGAAAACGTTCTAATCACATATTTGTGATCGTACTCTCAGGGGCCCAGCTGCATCTGATCACATATTTGTGACCGTACTCCTCAACAGGTTAAAATGTATCCCACTACAAAACACAAGGCCTAAAATGTATTTTGTAATGTAAAACGTATTCCGATAGATTACTCAAAGTGAGTAACATATTCTGAATACTTTGGATTACATCACCATTGTATTATAATTTATTAGCAGTGGATGAAACAGTTATGTGAAGGGTAGGAGAACACGTAAGGGATAATGTATAGAGCGCCGGTCATTATTGGGAAAATAAGTCCCGACACGGCGAACCGGACCCCGACGCGCAGCGAAGGGGTCTTGTTCCAGCCTCAGGTCAATTCTCTAGGTCAGAAGACATAAGCAGTCTCAGCATAGCATGTTTGATTATTAGAAGTTATTAAATAATGAAAAGGGCAAATTCACCAACTAAGTTGAGCATTCCACTTATTGACTGGATAAGTTACTGTAACTGTTCCATCCACTTCTTTAGAAAGGTTCTATAGGAATCAAATAAGCATTTGTACACCATTCATCTTCTTTGTATCCTAAAACAGTCAAATCACTGCTGGTGTCAGCTGTTGCTATTTATGAGGACATCAAAAACACGCATTTGTAAACGGCTGAAGGGCTTATGATGATTGGTCTGTCTTTGAGCGGCTTTAAGTTCATGATAATTCATTTAATCATCATATTATAAGTAAGTCATGGCCTCATGGGAACTTCTGTCTAAGTACCCCATAGTACACAGGTATGCAATTGTGATCAGACTTTTTTACACCTCTAGCTGACTACTGGTAAGCTGGTAGTGGTGCAACCTCTGTGCAAAACTAGTTAGGATGTTGTGAAACACTGAGCTGAAAGGGGTTTGAAAACTTGAAAATCATGAATCATACTTGAAATGGTTTTAAATAGACTTCTTCCATGGCAAGTCTTCCATATTCTGTAAAAAGCTGTGAAACAAAACACAAGTTTAAGTGTTTATCTTTTTATACAGTACAGCATACACATACTTAAGCAATATGACACGAGTGGGAGTGGGGTTGGTAAAGGATATCGCCACAGCTGTAATTCTGCCGTAGGCACGAGGCCGAAGGCAATTACAGCCATGGCAATATCCTTTACTAACTCTACAACCACGAGTGTCATATTACTTTCATACAACAGTTCCGTTACCAACTAGTGTTTCCCACAGAATTGGATTCAAATGGCGGTAGCTGACTTGGACAACGGGGGGGGGGGGGGTTAAAATAAAGGTTTGTACTTCTCCTTGGGACAAGCACTTTTGAATTTTGGAAAACACTTTTCCATTTACATCGAGATTATGCAAACATTCAGTATCAGTCAATAAAATGAGCCCTTCAACGAAATTGACAAGCAGCTGTAAGTAGGCTAAGCATGCTAAATTCGACATCCAAACAGTATTCTAACGTTAGCTTTGAGATACTGCTTGATTGCAATGCAAGGATTTGAGCTTAGATTTAATTTAAATTAAATTAAACATAGAATATTAATGTGTGGCGGCCGATTTTGATTTTGTGCCGCCCCTCCACAGATTAGTCAATGTATGGGAAACACTGAACTAATTTATCTAATTTACTAAACTAATAAGCACTATTAAATCTAAAAGAAATAAGAGAAATCTAAGAGAAATAAGTACTATTAAATCTAAAAACTATGTCTGAGCTAATGTACAATCTATCTGCCAGCCACCTGCTTTGCGTTACCATGTTAGCAAGCAACTACCTGCGCCTTGTTTAACCAGTGCTGTCTTTTGTAGCTGGATCAATCACATACGTTTTTCAATAGGCCACATTTTAAATTTTAAAAATAAGAATTTCTGCAATTGACCCTTCCAAAGCCACGCCCGAAAACCGCCACAGGCCAATCGTGGCTTAGTAACCCATAACTAGGCACGGGAGGCCTGGCAAGCTTTCGAGTTTTGCAATGTTAACCTATGGACACTGACGGCCTGTGGGTCATTAAGGGCACTTATTTGGACGTGTGGTGCCCTAACCCACGTAAAAACAGTGAAATAACATGTTGCACTATAGAAACATGATATAATTTGGAACACATATTGTTCTAACTATAAAAAATGGCATATTGCATGATATTTCCATAACCGAGAGATACGTGCTTCACGATGACGGCAAAAAGTTGTTAACAGATATGTAGGCCTATAGCCCGTCAGCAATCTATCCAAAATAACACCTATAATCATATGTTGTCAAATATTGAAGTTGCGGGAAGTACATAGTAACTGTATGTTTCTTTCGCCACTCTTGCCGGTTTCATTCGTACTGGCCAGGAGGGACGAATGAAACACGCACATTCAACTTCTGCTTAAATAACTCATGAACGGTTTTATTCAGAGCTGAAAATGAGGACAGATGTAGGTTGCTAGTGACAAAATATCAGCTTTCAGTGTGGTACGATGTCTTTGTAAGCGACATTTCATTAAAAAGTCCCGGTTCTCCTATGTAATAAACGCAGGGTGCGAAAGTTTGACTTTTCGCATACCAGTCGTTCATCTGGTAGAGGAGGCGGGACTGGCTTTCTTGTCTCTGATGACTGGAGGTTTACTCAGTTGCTGCCTGCTCAGAACCACAACTCATTTGAATATCATGCCATCATCATAACTGAGCCCTACAAATTATACTTGGTGGTTATTTATTGCCCTCCAGGACAACTTGGCAGCTTTGTGAATGAGTTAGACATTCTACTGTCTGCTATCCTAATGGATACATGTCCATTATTAATCCTTGGAGACTTTAATGTTCATTTGGATAACTCGTCTTCAGTTGACTTCCTGTCCCCTACTCACCTCATTTAATATCACACATGTCCACAGTCCTCCTACTCACAAGGCTGGTAAGGATCTTGATATAATTCTGCTACGTAACTGAACTCTGTGTTTCCCATACATTGACTAATCTGTGGCGGGCCACCATAAAATCTACAGTGGCCGCCACACAATAATATTATATAATATGTTTTACTATTTAAATTAGATACAATTCTTTCATTGAGCTGTGCTTTTCACGCACACAGCCTTTCCTTGCCCCGCCCCTCTCTATCTCATAACGGATCTGGATAGCTCCTCATCCTACTGTTTCGTTCCGGCGTAAACTCAGAAGCTTTTTTTCTACTTTCAAGTCTCTTCTCAATCCACCACCCCCGCCAAGACCTACTTCACGGTCAGCAGATGACTTTGCAACATTTTTCACTGAAAAAGTTGCTAAAATAATTGCTCAGTTTGATGAACCTAAGAGATGCTGTGTCTCCACATTAGAAAGTCTCTGCACTTACTGGATCTGCTCCCTGCCATCTTATGCCAAATCCCATAACCATAACGTTCTCTTGACATAATTAACTCAGAAGACACAAATTTGATCTCTCCCCTTTCTGTTGTGCTTTTGTGCAGTGTCATTGTGTCATTGTCATTGACCTTGTGATTTCAAATATTGCTATTCAAACAACAAATATAACAAGCATTTTTATTATTAACAGAAACATTAGTATTTTATACCTGAAGGTGCTGAAGATCATCTTCCTGTACATTTTGTGACAAATTATATACCTGAAAGACAATTGACAAAATTACAAGTTTAAAAACAAAAACACACTTCAGGATCAATACAAAAAGTGATTTACATCTAGTATTTAATTTAATTAATAACATACTAATAACATACAACATACTAAACGCTACAATGAAATTACACATGTATTCCAAAATATCAGTGCAAAAATCATTTGTATTACCATCACGCTATCAAAACGGAAACTTCTCTAAACACCTAAACAGTGGGGGCATGTTACAATGAAAATGGCATTTTGACAATTGTACAAAATGTATGGTATTTGAACTGTACTTTCATGCCTTACAAAGTTAACAAAATGTAATTGTCTGTGTTAATGTTAAGTTGATGGTATGAAATAACACAGAGAAAAAGCAAAATAAATGACATCCCAGACTAGTGGTGATAGTGGTGGAGCAATTCTTGAAGGAGTAGTCTTTGATTATAAATACCTCAGCACACTAGCTTTGTAGCATACAGACAGGGCAGACAGCTAACAGGGTTACTGTCCACACTAGTATTTTTAGACCTTTTTTCCATGACTAAAACGAGATTAAGACAAGGCAACACCGACTGTGATGATATCAACATGAAATATCGTTAATGAGATAAGACAAGATACGACTAAAATGTATTTTTGTAAACTAAAACTTATTTTTCGTTGACAAAAAATAGGAGACAATTGTATTTTACCCTAAATAAAGCTACTATATAAATATCCCAATGATTTAAACCCAATAAATATTTAAATGATTTAAATTCAAACCTCTTAAACTGGATCACACAAGGGTTGGACAGGGGTTATCAAAAAATAATGCAATAATACATCTGTATCTTTCAGCCATGTACCAAAAGATACAAAGACACAAATTTGTCCATTAAAGAAAGAAAGAAGGAAATTTAAAATGCAAAACAAAATTAACAAGATGACAATCACCTGAACAGAGCTGATCATGGTACTCAAAGCGAAAAGAGTAGCACAGTCCTTAATAGTGGACTGACTGTCAAAGGCTCCCTGTGTGTCAATAAGCAAAACAGCAACCTATGGCAGACACAAAAGGAACAAGATCCACCATTCTCAGCATCAATTACTGATGAGTAGTTACGTCATTATTATTTGTAAAATGTCACATTTCTTACATAAAACACCATACATACAGCAATCACAAACCATTCCTCATCAGTTTACTACCTTGTTTCCATCAGGTTTCTCCACTACAAATACTTCACTCCATGCGAGGATGCCTGTTGTTTCACGCTCACAACCTCCTCTCCAGCTGAAGCCTGTAAGGGGCTCATCATTCCCTCCAAGCCAGAAATCTGACTTCTATAGTCAAAAAGGATGGATTGATATGAGAAGTATTACACATTTTAACTAGAAAATGTAATTCCTCGGAATTACCAGTGCATGACAATGCAAAAAGATATTAACATAAAATGCAAAAACAAACTTTAATTTGGAAACAGTTGTGGGCAGAGGAAACAGTTGGCGTGTGTCATAGGAGTCATAGTTGATGATAACTGACAGTTGGAATGGCTGAACAGTTAAATAGTGGAGTAGTTTAAATAGTTAAATAATTTAATAGTGAATTATTGTAGTGAGGATTTTTATTTTGAAATAGTTGAGGGAAGAGGAAACAGTTGGCGGGAGTCATAGGTGATGACAACTGACAGTTGGAATGGCTGAACAGTTAAATAGTTGGATAGTTTAAATAGTTAAATTATTTAATAGTGAATTATTGTAGTGATGACTTTTATTTTGAAACAGTTGTGGGAAGAGGAAACAGTTGAACAGGATCTGTCTTAAGAGAGCCAGATTGTATGCTTAAAACCTGAGACAGTAGATAGTTTAAAAGTTGAATGTAGACTTAAGGGGGAAGACATGAAATGTACTGAAGCATTTGAGAACATATTGGATAAACTTGAAAGCGGACTCCATAGATAAGACTTCTTGCAATTCCGCTGTCCACGCTGTCATTTACGAGGCTCAACGTATCTCCACACTTCGTTGGTAGACTTCCGAGGGCCCTGACATTTAAAACGAGAAATTGAGAACTTTGAAAAAGCACTGGTAGTTTACTTACAAGACGATTTATGCAGACAGTATCTTCACGAAGTTTAGCGTTTGCAGCCATCAGATTCCAAAAATAATTTAGTGGAAATGCATGGATTCCAGTTTCTTCCAGTAGCAGCAACTGGAATTAATGCATTTCCACAGAATTATTTTTGGAATCGGATCCCTTATCATACCTGTCCATTCTTACTCGTCGCTCGACTTATCGTCGACTTATCAATGCCGAAGCACCACCATTGAAAAAGCTGTTGGTAGCAGCGGCTAGCTAGCGCCAGATTTTGGAGTGCAGGGGACAAGCCGAGATGGGCTATGAGACATACGTTCACACTCGGCATCATGTTTCAACACACTTTAGGTCAATATCACACCGGAATTCTCCTTTAACATTTAAAGTTATGGCAAGCCGTCTGCAATTAAAAGTATGCCTAGAAGCAATGAAACTACATATATTGATAATAAACTAAATATATACTTCAATTTCATGTTCAAATTGTATTATCAATCAAAAAAAGCTATTCATGCATTCGACCATTGGTTTGGATATTTTATTGTAAAAACAAAGTACCGGTTCAGGCACCAGCACCGTTTTAAAAGTGTTGATTTAGCACGATATTTAGGTATCGGATAAAACCCGAACGATACCCAACCCTACTAGCACGCTGCGCAAATTTGTTTAAAACTCTTGCATTCAAGTTGACTGATCATCTCAATACCAATGTTTTCCAAGACTCGAAACTTGACATTTCGGAATTCAACAATGCACTCACATGTGGTGCATTTGTCAAATGCACATCTCTGATGTGTGTGCTATTTGTTTTTGCATTATTTATATATTGGAAGCACTTACTCACTTTGCATTTTTGCCTTTTGTCTTAGGGAGGTCCACATCCCTACCAAATTTTGTGTGTGGGGGTAAAATGATTTGCTGACCACAAGACTCAATGTCATAAGGGGGCGCTATGGAGTCCCTGGGCCACACCTGGGGAAAAATCTCTGTCCCTGAATAGACACTGTAAGGGATGATATGGGTGCCAAAGTTCATGAGTTTTCACCCATGATAACCATTGATTTTAGCCTACCAACCAGGCAGGACACGACAGGTACTTCCTGCGGAAACTCGGGCGAGCAAGTGCTCCACCAGCCATCATGACCACATTCTACCGAGGCACCATTGAGAGCATCCTCTCCAGCTGTATCGCTGTGTGGGGCGGAAGCTGCACTGAATACAACAGGAAAGCCCTGCAGCGCATAGTGAACACAGCTGGAAGGATTATTGGTGCTTCACTCCCCTCCCTGAAGGACATTTACACCACCCACCTCACCCGCAAGGCGACCAAAATTGTGAGTGATGCAAGTCACCCCGCTCACAATCTGTTTGATCTACTGCCCTCTGGGAAGAGGTACAGAAGCCTGCGCTCCCGCACCACCAGACTCACCAACAGCTTCATACACCAAGCTGTAAGGATGCTGAACTCTCTCCCTCCTCCACCCTCAGCTACATAACATCCTGGACATTGGACCCACAATGGCCGCCTGCACTACTCCACTTGCACACTTTACAACTTGTTGTTGTTGTCCTGAAAACACAACACTTCTGCTGCTCTTACATAACTTGCACCACTATGCCACTTTCTTTCTTACTTAGGTCAAACAGAACTACCCAAGCCTTTTATTGGCCTGACTTTGCACTAGTATTTTATTGACTGTCTATGCACAATTTCAAACCAAATTTTGCTGCTCTTATTTTTTCATTATTATATGTGCCCTCTTATTTACTTACTTTTTTGTTTACTTGAATGTTATGTTTGTCTGTGGACTTAAATTGGTAAAATATGTCTCGTCTTCACCGTGGGATAGTGAGAAACGTAATTTCGATCTCTTTGTATGTCTGGAACATGTGAAGAAATTGACAATAAAGCTGACTTTGACTTTGACTTTGAGGTTCGGTCTGTTTCGGGCTTAATTTCTATCATTTCACGCGTGCTCGGGCTTGCACTTCGCTTTGCGCGGTAGGCTAAATGAGCAGTCAGGTGATTTAGCTGCGAGAAAGATGCAAAAATGGATGCGGAGGAGGTGAAACGGAGGCTGGCCTCTGGCATTTACGTTTTTGTTGCACCGGCAAAGAAAGCAAAGTCTGAGGTGTGGAAAAGTTTTTCACCATGTGCATAATGAGAATAATGAGCCAGTGGGTTAGCCTATGTGAAATCCAAAGGATGCAACATTCTGCAGAATGACCGGGAATTCGGCATGTTGATCAAAGCTTGTCCACACCTGCCAGTGCCTAGGATCAACCTACAATCATATCATTTGTTACAGCAACAAAACTCAACCCTGCAAAGGGGAAACACATGATTACGGAGAAGTGTGTCAGCTTTCGCTGTAAAGACATTAGGCCTTTTCCGTAAATGGCGAGGGGTTTGAAGAGCTGGCACAAGAACTAATTAATGTCGGGGCTGCGTATGGGAGGGTTCCCGCAAACTTCAGAGTGCTGATATGTTATGATGTCGAGCTACAGCTCTGCTTGTGGCAAGTGTGTTCGGTGTTGTGAGTTATGCTACGATCTGAGATGTGTTCCACACGACATGTCAATGTACTATCTTGTTCTGTGTTATAGGGATGCTGTCTCTTTAATGACGCGAACCTTGATTGTTAATATCACGGGTGGCGTCATGTTCGTTTTACATTTTTTTGCATGAATAAATAAACGACACGCCGTTGCGCTGTCAATGTGACACACTCTCTTCACTTCATTTATTGCAATTTCCACAATGCCATAATAGTCAGAGTCTGGACTAGTCTACTACGCTTAGCTGAGCTCCCCCCGCTTAGCTCTGCCTAATATTGAATTACTGCAAAAGTCTAAGTAGCCTGTTTATTTATTTATTTTTCTGTTTAACATCCAAAGACAGTCATTGTACTTCTCAAGAGTTAATAACATAGAGTTAATAACATTACAGTGAGCCTTTTGAGGCGGGAGACCAAAATTAAATAGGCAGTCAATAGTAAAATGACTCGTCGACTAAAAACACCTTGGCCTTAACACCTCTGGTTCGGGCATTGTGACTTCTCAATGGAGCAACTCCAAACTAAATTTTCCGAACTCAAATATAAATGCAAGTGTTCCACATTCAAAATATGTCTAAGTAAAGCTATGTTTGAATCATGGTGATGGTACATTACAAGCATCTTCACAAAGCAGTAAGTCACAGTAAGTTACTGTTGTTTCAGTAAATCACAGTTACTTACCTGGTTATACATGTACCGGAGCATGAAATCCAAAAGGAAGGACTTGCCCTTACGAAAAGCTCCAGCAACAGACACCACTACAACGTTGAGGTCTCGGATGTTTTCCTGCAGCAAGATCCGCTCCAGGGTAACCTCGTCTAAAACAAACTCATGATCATCCTCGTTGGCCACCACAACCTGGACCGGCTCAGCCATCTTCTGTTCTTCTACAAAGGGCATTGCATCGCCGTCACACAGAACTTTTAGGCCTTTCTGAATGGACATGTCCTGAACTCCATGTACATCTGAAAAAGGAAACAAAAATAATTACAATGTCCTGACTATTTAATTCACTACTCAGGCCTTTAAATCCAAACAGACACCAAAGTAAGTTAATAAGATAAGTAAAAATGAGAACACATTTCCATTTCTAAAAAGATTTGCAGCAGCTGAAAGATAAGTGTATTCCAGGACTATTCATATAGTTAGTAATGGGGGCCAGTTCATGAAACGTATCACAACTGAGAGTCCAGACAAATTCGGCTAGAAATATGAGTGATCACTTTAGCAGCTGTAATACAATTAAATTATTTCCAAGAAACTGCAAAGTGTGCTTGCTCAGGTGTGGTTCACCAACGGGAGCAAGAGAAGGACATGGTCTGCACACTGTATATGGGCTCCAAGAAATACTTTATTTATTCTAAAAAGGGAAAGACCTATTGTTTTGCAGGCATCAGTTCACTCAGTGAAAAGATTTCGAGATCTCTTTTCTAAAACCGCATGTTACCTCTCTACCATCGTTCGTATGTTTTCTAGACCTGTTGATCTCCAAAGATGGTGATACACTGAAAACTGACCTTCCCCTGAATTTTGCATGGGAAAAGTTACCACCCCACTCCCTTAAAACATAGTTTACCTATTAGTCAATTCAATTGAATACGACGCATAGCTCCAATCAAGATTAAGATTACGTTCGAACGTTTCAGAGAAAGAGACTATGCAGAATACTGGATCCAAAATGATGCAGACAGATTTAAAAATGCGGGTCAGGAAGAATGTCTTAGTAGAAGGAAACACAAAAAAACTTAACAAGTTGATTAAAAGAGCTGGCTCTGTAATTGGAAGTACACTTGAACCCGTAGAGTTAGTTGTTGAAAGAAGGATGTTGCAAAAGCTCCTTAACATTATGGACAACACCTCACATCCACTGAACACTGACTGGTCAGACAACAGTGTTTTCAGCTGGACGTTGCTCCAACTTCGCTGTAACAAGGACCGTTAGAAAATCATTCCTACCCACTGCCATAACTATTTATAACAACTCCCCTTTGTGCCGTGAGTACGGTTGGGTATCCACCACTGGCTAAACGGCAGGGCTCTACACTAACATTTTTTTCCAGGAGCACTTGTGCGGCCAAGTCAAAAAAATTAGGAGCACAGACAAAAATTTGGGCGCATAGTCAGTTCTGTACTTAACTTACACATAATCTAACATTACACTGCAGCTAACAGTTAAACATGCCAGTGCACCAATTGCGAAGATTAAGAATGACTGACAACATTTAAACTACAGGAAACAAGATTTTAAAGATCAGTGGCTACTTTATTTTCAGTCTGTTCTATTTTCCTACATTTTGTTAATGCAAAATAATAGAATACATTGCCATATTTGCATTTAGCCTGTATATCAAGTATCCTGCCAAATGCAGGCTAATTTATTTATTTGTGAATCCATCTGTAGCTAATCCAAATATGCCCATGGTGACCTATCTGACTGTATACTGCCTAATACTACTACTAAAACAGTCCATTTTCTCTTCCACAAAACCCAACATAGTCTAATCAAGGATATATATTTTTTCATACTTTTATTTTTTATTTGAAATATCTGCGTTGATGGGGGCAGTAGGCAAACGTTAGGCCTACTTTCGTTTTGCACTTCAGCTTGTGTTCGGTGTAAGCAAACAAGCATGCGTGGAAGCCTGGAGTTGTCAGTAGCGTTCTAACTTTGAATAAAATGGAAGTATTATGGGAGGCTACTTTTGTGCCTGTTCGCTACAGCTATATTTTGCATATTGCAGCCAATAAGTCAACTGGGCTAAAAGGCATGTTAGGTTACCTTTCCTTCTCTCACTGCATTCTCAGAATCTCATCCTGTTCCTCCTATATCCGATAAATTCAGTGGATAGAAGAACTAATTTCTTCAATCTTTGCATTTGGCTGGCTAATCTAACTTTCCGCTTTTTCTGCGCGCTCTTGGATTTGATAGAAGCGACTACTAGCGAGTCACAACGCGAAACTGCTAACGTTGATGGAAGGTGTAGTTTTTATGCTGCATTTGCGACTTGATTCTATGGTTTGCACCAGTAATGTTTCTCGATGTTGTGGTGTATTTTGTAGACATGGTTAGAAGTCATTCGCACCAGTGCGCCTAAATATTTTTTTGCACTCGCACGCCATCATTTTTACTCGCATGTGCGAGTGTAATGGGCGCACTGTAGAGCCCTGCTAAACGATGCCTGAACCGGTTCTTTTTTTACAACAAAATGGTCTAAACATGAAATTGAACTGTTATATTCCATTTACTATCATTGCTTCTACGCATAATACATTTAAATGTTAAAACAGCTTGCCATGGATGCACACATAAGCTCTAAGGCTGTCACTTTTGTGAAAAAATCCTGTTTGATTCTTGAGACATAATTGTTCATTGAATCGATTGTAAAATCGATTTTTCATGTCTAAAGACGTTTAAATTTTCAACGGCAAATATAGGCCAATCCACGAACAACTAACAGGCATTAGGACGAACATAAAGGGGGGCTTGAATACGCACAAGCCAGCAATATTTCTGATGATTTCTTGGCGTGAAGTTTCGTGCACAATGACAAACAGGAATGCAACATTCTCGAAAAACAATAAGCAGAGTGGACTGCCATAACATCAGTGAAAAACATTACTGCAGGCTTCAACGTGGCTGCGTTTACAATTAGAAATGTCAAACAAATTTCGCCTACGTAGAACTCACGACTGCACAGTTTGCATACCGCTTTGTCCTTCTCCATAGTTTGATATACCCAAACCCCGAAGTGCTTCCATATCGAACTCGATAGTTATTAGAGCCTATCACTCGTCTCTCTCATGTCGCAGAGGTTGATCGCGTTGTCCTCAATTATTTGGCAAAACACCAGCAGCACAGCAGCCGATTGAAACAGCTGTTTCCGGTGCGTAAAATTGGTGGGAATTTTCTTTTTAGCTTTCGCAATGCTTACTGCTTGTTTGTGAGTTTTGTTACATCTAGATTTTTTATTTGTTTAATTCGTTTAAAATGAATAGTGTGCATATTTGGTTAAAATCGATTCCCTATTTTAGTTTTCGAAACTTGTGTTGGTTGGTCCAATCGATTGTGCAATTGATTTTCGAACGTAAAGTGACAGCCCTAATAAGCTCTGCTTTCAAGTTTACCCAGTGTAGGCGGCTTGCCATAAGGTATGTTAAATGGCTTGCCATAAAACTGCGAGGTCATGGACAACAGCATTTGCAGGCAACCTAATCTAACGTCAGGGACTCTGCTTTCAAGTTCATTCAAATGCTTCAAGAAATGTCATGTCTTCCCCATAACATGCAATAGTTTTGAGCATGTTACATGCCAGTGTTGAAGTGATTAGGATCCCAGCGCTAGTGGGTATTTTTTAACAGCAACTAAGCTTATGTGCTAACAGGAGCCCCTGTCAGCTGAGGAGCTTAACTAGAGTTAACGTACGGAGATGGTTCCGTGGCCTCTGTCAGCCACAAGATAATCCAACCGCACATTTTTTTCCACCGGTTCCCGAAGGCAATTACAGGTGCGCACATTGCCATCAAAGTCCATCAAACATCGCCAGGTTGCACCACAGACTGTCAAGGAGATCAGTGATGGCCGTGTCCACATCTGGGAGCAAATTCCCCAGGACACCATTCGACGTCTCATTAGGAGCATGACCCAACGTCTTCAAGCATGTGGGGGCCATACGAACTACTGAGTACCACTTTGAAGGCAAAATCGACTAGCCTGCCACGTAACTCCTTGGTCTTCATTAACATTCCCAGTAAAATTCTCAATCTTTTTGGCCTCTGTGTGTCCAGTTACACAGTCTGTCTGTTCTTAGTCTTGGATTTTGCGAAATAAATTTCTAAATAGTCCGGTGCGACTTATATATGTTTTTTTTTCTTCTTCATGACACATTTTTTGACTGATGCGACTTACACTCCGGAGCGACTTACAGTCCGAAAAATACAGTAACTTTGCACTTGCAGCTAACATTATAGCGTTCACACACTAATCATCCTTGAGACCTTCTTTTTTGATAGGTAGGCTAAACTACATGAAACACTGCAATATAACATTATAGCCAGTTGGTAGGTGTATGGTATATGGTAGTTGGTAGGAGTTCACTGTATCTTACATACTGTCATTATTCAACTATGGCAAGGAAGCACAGCATTGCATAGGCCTTAACCCCCCCCCTTTTTTTTTTTAAAGGGTTATAAGATCTTTTTAAAAAGTTTCTGCAACTTTAAGGAAATCTTCCATGCCACTAAACCTCAAAATGTTCAATAGCAGAAAAAAACAAATACCCTTCATTTAGTATGCTTACAACTGGCTTAAAAACACAAAGTCCTTGAAACTCTGCACGTGGCTGTTAACAACACCAGGGATCAAGGTTCAGTGCTCAGAACAGCAATGTGCTAGGTCATAACTCCAAGCTGTAAGCAGTTACAGCCAAAACAAGCTTCATAATTCTACTATTCTTAACTAGGCTAACAGATATTCCTTACAGAAGAATGTCAAGTTTTCTAAAGAAAACACAGTCTACCAGGAAATTCAAAGAATGCCATAGAGGCAGTGGAAATGGCCATTAATCTATTAGAATTTTTCACAACAGGATTTAAGAACATCTGTTAAATATCTTCAAAAATGTGACGAGTAGGCTAGTTTCTAGCAAATAAAAAATAAAACAAAACAAAAAATAGCAATATCAGCCCAAGGCGGCACATTATGAAGAGCTAACTTTCCAGTTAATTAATAAGTATGCAAAGCAGACATATCACACTAATTAATCCTGAGGACGAGTAACATTCATCTGCGTGGCAAAATCATATATTGCACAAAAAACGTTGCAATAGTCGTGGTCATGACATCAATCAATCGGATGAAGAGCAATTAATTTTCTACTAACGTTAGCGTTACAGATAGCTAACGTTAGATAGCTTTGCCCGACTGAGGAATGCCACTGGTTAGCTATCAACATCACTTTACATTGTAGCCTACTGTACTGTAACCTACTCTGCGAAGAACCGTCAAGATACTGAAGATAATATCCACACATGGAAATTCCCAATAACATGGCATTATGCGCAACATTTGACAAAATACAATATCATAAAATACAAAACCAATTCCAATCTGCTTTACCATCAGCTATAGATATATACCGACCGACCTAGCTAGCCACCACCAAGCAACTCAGCAATCCCCGGAGCATCCAACGGTGAATACCAAAAAGGCATCAGCCCAAACGTTCAGAACCACTTTGAACCTAATTGTATAGATCAGCAGCACCAAGCATTTAATAGTTACCTTACAGTTTAATAGCTACCTTCGTCCAAGACAAGGTTTTTGCAGTTATTATCACAGTAATTCCTGTGCTTCAACCTGCTCTCCTCCTCCGCCATCTTGACCTGTTCAAAACAATGAAGAAAAAAACCAACTGACGTCAACAGCCCATGCATCTCCCCCTTGTAGCCTACTCGAGTCCAAGACGTCCAGGACTGTGATTGGCGCCTGATGATTTTTTTGTACAGTCTAGTAGGCTGATTTGTTCAATCTAGATCATATTTCTTACCTGGGGATCTTTTAATCTTAATGGGCCCTGTACAATTACAAGTGAATGAGTGGGCTTTAAAGTATGTCATAGCTTAGGTTTAGGCCGGTAGGCCTACATCAAATGTTTACATTAAATGTTTTTTGTGTGTTTTTTTGCATTATAGACAGGGCAAAACCTACAACGATTTCATTTTTGTATCACAGATAGATAATGAGATAGTCATTTGTATATTTGAGTGTTAGCAGATATGATAGTAGGCCTGCCATGTATGCCTGGTCATAAGTTGGATGTAGGTACTTAGACATGTCTTCTGGCCTCAACATATTCACATTTTATCAAATGGTTGTACATAATAATGTTGCATATCTGAACTTCAGATGTAGTATGCAAATTAAGAAAAATCTAAATGTTTATTGCCAATGAATGAGTTCTTCTTTATAAGTAGGCCTACATCATATCAAAGAGAATATTGATATTATTTCACCAGATTAGTCTAGATATGCATTCTGTGCATTTTTTGTGAAAATTAATATGCATTTGCATGCAAATGTATCAACTAATTTGCATTCGAAGATCAATTTATGAATTGTGAATTTATGGGAATTCCATCTTTCTTTGTTTAAGAAATCCCAGAAACTTATGAGTCCATTATTGTATTTTGGCAGGATTATGGTGCGCATTCATGCATTTACCTTGGCATTATTCCGACAACCATATGCACCTTCACTTCTTTTTGTTCAGTTCCATAATTTTTCGCTAAGATTCTTTATCATATGGCAAAGCTCTGCACAAAATCTTCTTCAGCATATCTTTTCATATCTGAAAGACGGGAAGTCAGTACTCTCTTCATTCCTCCTGATCCAGTCTTTTTACAGTTTTGAGGCAGATGATACCTGGCATTGTCATCCTGGACTTTGAGACATCCTGAAAAATATTCCAGGATGCCAATGTGCTATCCATGACTTTCCATGCTATCCATGACTATTCATCAGGCTGGGTAGGGAGAAAATTGATGAGTTCACTCTCTGGTGTTCTGTTGTTGTTTAAAATGAATAATTTAAAATTAATCTGAAAACACTTCCATGAAGGTCACTTTGTCAACACCAGACTGCATATCTCAATTGAGATTGTGGGTCTTAAAAGATTACATTGACTTACAACTTCCAAGGCATAGCAAGCAGTGAAATTAAAATTAAATTGCTGAAGTGAAAACTGCCCTGTGATCAGACCAATCAAAAAATTGAAATAGACGGCAACAATGATGGAATGGGGATGCATTAGTGCCAGTGGCATTGACAGTTTGCATATCTGGAAAGACACACATAATACAGAATAATATAACATTCAGAAAACATCTTTTTTAGGGCAGGCCTAGAATATTTCAGGAAAACAGTGCCAAACTGCATTTTTCACATGACAACCGCATGGCACCATAGAGTCCAGGTGCTAAAATTATTAAGTCATTAATAGTGCCCACTGTACAAGCCTGTTATGATCTAGGCTTAGTGCAATTTTTTTTTCCGTAATAGCTTGGCATGGGAACATTCCAGGATGACAATGCCAGGAATGATCTGCCTCAAACTGTGACAATTGAATCAAGGAGAACAAAGAATCATCTCCACTGATAAATTGGCCATCACAGAGTAATTAATCCCTTAAATCTTTCATGTATGTCGAAGAAGATTTTATGCAAAGGGTGGTGTCTCCTGGTATTTTATATAAAAAAGTGAGGTTAAGTTTGTCGAAACAATGGCAAGATAAATGCAAATGTGCACCATAAAAGTAGCGAAAGCCGGCAGGTTTTAAAAATAGGATGATAGGGAAAAACATTAGCCTGACACCGTCATACTCAAATTATAGTGGATGGAATCCACTATCTTGAAATCTCCTGGCTTCTTCTTCTTGTTATAACCTTTTCTTTTTACCTTTTCAAGAATAAATGCAACTCTAACCGCATAACGTACAGACATGTTGAAATAACCGTTCTGAAGGTCTGGAGTGGGGCAAGTTTATTAAAAGTTTATACCTTTTGAGAAATAGGGGATTACAAATGTTAAAAAGCTCATTTTTCTCGCTGCAGCCTGCGGGAAGGCGGGGCTTGACATCAAACAGCAACATCCAAGTCAGCCATGTTTTTTGTATTACGTCACGCCAGAGAATGTCTAATAAGGGGAGAACTGCCACTCTCGGAAAACTTCCGGTTTCTGAACTGGTTTTCAAGTCATTTGAATATTGTATTCGAAAGGGGAGGCAAAGAAAATACACTTGGTGGAGTATTATATTTTTTAAAGTCACTTAATTGTTCTAAAAAGCCTTTCAATCGTGTCAATGATGTCACTCGCGTGTTATGGGCAACAACGACCCAAACTGTAAGAAATCAAAAGAACATAAGTACTCGTTCATTCAACTTTTGACCTATAACTCATGTTAAAGTTATACAAACTACAATCAAATCTGATATTTGTCAACGACAATCAGGTGAAAGTGACTTTAAAAAATATAATACTCAACCAAGTGTATTGTCTTTGTCTCCCCTTTCGAATACATTATTCAAATTACTTGAAAAAAAATTATATCCCGAGAAAAGTGGATTTTGAGGGGTACAGCTCCATAGACCTCCATTCATTCTGGACTCGCCCGCGAGCGCCCCTAGATGCAGTACCACACCGGAAGAGTTCCGAGAGTGAAGGTTCTCCCCTTATTAGACATTCTCTGGAGGCAGTCAGCATAGACCTCTCCAGAATAAGTCCCGCCTCCGTAACTTCCGTATCCATCCAACTTCCGGTCGTCAAATGTCTATGAGAAATAACATGGCGTTTTGAAAGATCGTACCTGTCAAACTCTGTAGGTGACAAAGTAGAAAAAGCTGGTGGGCCGATTGGCCTACACACTTCTGCCATCTAGTTTCCACTGGATTTTTTGATTGTCGGTGCCGTTTAAGTAGTAAACGATTATTAATGCTAACCGGGAGCTAGTTCGGATGTACGCGGTCGGAGGAGGGCGTTAGATCTTGCTCACAACCAACCATTCACAACCTAATGTGATGGTCATTTTCACGTGTGATTCATGCATGGTTTCAGTGGTCTATACATGTAAATCGTAAACCTTTTCAACTTGACTTAACTTTGGTTTGACTGTGCGAGTTTCTTGGCTTGTTATTGAGATATTTGAAAAAGAAAGAAATTGCCGACGAAGACACTAAAGACATGACGAGATGAGATTTTTTTCACGAATAACAGATAATGATAAGCAGACTAGGAATCAGAGGCTGAATCGTATTGAGTCGATAGCTTTACCATGACCTTGATCAGACCAGTAACGTTTTCAGAATGTATTAACAACCTATCAAACATGATGATTTCACGCAGGGTTAGTGCCACCTCTGTAGACAGGCTCTGGTGTCACGAACTCCATTTCGGTGAAGACAAACTATGAAACATTGCCGTTGCTATGCAACCTTGACTGGGGGAGTCGCGGCGTCTGAAGCGTGCGTTAGCTTAGTACTTCTTACTGATATATTTCTACTTTAACTGCACCGACAATCAAAAAACCCAGTGGAAACTAGATGGCAGAAGTGTGTAGGCCAATCGGCCCACCATTTTTTTCTACTTCGCTACTTACAGATGTTTTATCGGAATGATATTTCGAAACGCCATGTTATTTCCCATAGACAATCGACGCCCAGAAGTTGGATGGATACGGAAGTTACGGAGGCAGGACTTATTCTGGAGAGGTCTATCAAGAGAGAGCCAGGACTCGCGACGAGACTGAGCGGGCTGCTACATTTTACAAACCAGCAACTTACTGCAAAACACGTTCTATTGTGTAATTCAACACGTAAACTGTCAATTCAAACCAGTGCAACAACTCGCAACAGCAACGTTTCCATAAGAACGACGTTGTCACACTAGATCTACTCGTTCGTCAGATACGAACTAGCTAGCTGGGTAGCTAGCTAGCAAAGTTAACCATCCAGATGGCAAGAGGCTGGCGGCGGCCCACCGGTTTCGCTGCCGCCGGCGGACCGCTGAGTTTTTGCACATCGGTTCTACCGCGGTCCGCTGGGCTAACAAGCCGCAGCTTTGACAACCTTTTCTTTATTCATTTATATGGCAGACTGCCGGTGGCCTAACGTTACCATCGCGGGTTGCCGACAAGTTGCCTATCTATCGGTGGTCTGATATCTGCTTGCTATCTGGGCAGTAGCCTATATTTGAGATGAGGATATGTCTAGCTTGATCTATCCGGTTACACAATGCATGCTTCTGGTTCACCTGTTGTCAATAAAGCAAAATGGCCCTTTTGTAGGCTACATTTGGTTGTAATGGAGAATTCTTGCTGTTAAATTGATTGTCCATGTTAATTCTACTTTTGAGGGCTAAATGAAATGAAATATGGCTGGTTTTCCGTTTGAACACATTGTCATCAATATTTAAAATGACCAATTTTTTGAATGTGCATATATTGTTTCAAAACCAGAAATCAAATGAACGAAAAATGTTGTGAAATGTTGTTTGTGTTTAGCCTACATCATTAGTTTCTATCATCTAATATGAAACAAGATACTATTATTAGCTTCGCTACCAACCAGGCTGTCTTGGTAGTAAAGCGTATGGGGAGTGATGTAGGCAAAGAAAACATGGCTGAGTTGGATGTTGGATGTCAAGCCTCGCCTTCCCGCAGGCTGCAGCGAGGTGTACTTGCATTTTTCCGCGGTATGTACAAAGACTGCGCCTGAAAGCGCACGTCTATTTTGCGCTTAAATACTTCCGCTTTGTAAAAGCAGGTGTTAATCCAAATTGCAGTTCAATGCGTCAATAAGAGAACCTTTCAAAGACAACAGAATCGCTATTTAGAGCACCAGTTTTTGTGGTGAAAGTATTTGTACCAAAAGCAACCTCAACTTTCGTTGGCCTTTCGAATGTCTTACTTTCACTTTCACGTCATTCACTTAAACTTTCCTACTTGCTAGATTTGACTAATCTTCCATAGCCTATGTGCACAAGTAGTTTGAGTAGAACTACTGATCTTCATTATCTCCCTGCTTGTTTACATCTTATCATGTATGGTATTATTTCATAATCGCTAAACGTTTGATTCATTTTAATGTTGTCATCGGTTAAAACTGCGCTTGTGTGTAGGCGCTGCCATTCAGTTGTGGACGTTCGTAAATTGCGTTTATGGGCGGAGAAAGGCAGAGAAAGGCGCAGTTTACACTAAGGATTGAACGATTGATAAATACGACGGAAACTTGGGTCTGACAGCGTTCGCAATCTGCGGTGTGTCCATGATGCTGATAACGCTACGTTCGCAAATGTACGTACATCTGGCCCTGAGTGTGATATCTCAAGAATGCCTTGACATACATGCCTGAAATTTGGTATGAGTGTTTGTATGCACTCAAAGATGAAGTGAATTGATGTTGGAGGTCAAAGGTCAAATGTCAAGGTCAAAAACACCTTGAGTGTTATATCTCAAGAACGCCTTGACACACAAGGTTTTTTGGTACAAGGGTTTGTATGAACTCAAAGATTAAGTGGTTCAATGTTTTTTTTCCAGGAATCTCCCCACCAACATTAAGCCAGCAGCTTTCCATCCACTATTGTAATTCCTCTGGCATTACATTTCTAGTTCTAGTTGATGCTCCATTGGGATGTGATTATGGTGCATGTTTCAACCGATACAGGGGTTCTTCTTCTCCACAAATGCCGCCTTCTCCTCCACAAATGCCGCCTCCTTCTCCACAAATGCCTTAACATTGATTTCTGGTTATTGCGCTGTCAATATCTCATAGGCTAGCCTACAACAGACGTGGTCGCGAAATCAAAATGTCTACATTTTAGCAAAAGCGTTTTTTGTTAGGAAGAACCAGAAAGAATGAAACACTTTTTAATTAAAAGACTAACGGTTCGAGAGATAGGCTATGCGAATAACAGACACACAGACAGTTGTTCATGTAATTTATAGATAGATGTTGAAATGAAGAGATGAAGCAACACAATAGTAAAAATGCACAACTTTTTTGAGATGTGTTGCTAGCATTAAATTCAAAATGAACATATTTTTTTCTTTGAACTATTCTCAATTAAATATAGGATTGACATGATTTGTAAATCATAGCATTCTTTTTTTATTCACATTTTGCAAAGTGTCCCAACTTTTTTGGAATTCGGGTTGTAGGTAGGCCTAATCCTGGGCCTCATCTCCAACGAGAGCCTTCTTGGAGGAGGTGGAGAAGCTGATTGATTACCTTGTGTCAGGCAAACTGTCTCCAACTGACTCAGAAGTAGTGGTGGATTTTATTGTTCGTTCTCATGACACAGTTCGCGTAGTTCAGTTCGCCAAGATGATTCGTTCTGAATCGTTCGTTCGTTCAGTCGCATTTCTGGTACAACGTTCAGCCAGAGCTCGTCTACGCAGTGAATCATGGAATGCAGGTTCTCAGCTCCTCGTTTGTGCAAACGGTCAACACAACACTGTAATTGTAGTAAATGTTGTAAAACTTCATGATTATGTGAACTTTTATGTGTACTTTTAGACAAAGCAGCAGTAGCTAATGTGTTCATTCACCTTGAAATTAAATTGACATATTGAAGGTAAATAGAGTAGACTACAGCTAGATCAGCTAATGTCTTTTTTTAAAATGTGTTAATTCATAAAGGAACAAAGACCCAGTAGGCTATGCCGACA
Source organism: Alosa sapidissima (assembly GCF_018492685.1). Lineage (NCBI taxonomy): Eukaryota > Metazoa > Chordata > Actinopteri > Clupeiformes > Clupeidae > Alosa > Alosa sapidissima. The sequence goes on along the minus strand of NC_055965.1, from coordinate 905,575 downwards.
AACATGTTTAAAGGCTTGGCAGAAAGATTATACAGTATTGATGAAAAGGTTTCAAGTCCCCATTTTGCCTAGGCTAGAGAGCCATAATCACTCTGCTTTTAACCAAGAACGAGTGACTGACTGAAAGAGAACGACAGACCGAAGTGAAACAGGTGGGGGGTCTTGGCGAACGAACGAACGAACGAATGAGACAGATTGAAGAGACATTTATTAACCTGGCATGATACAGAAAATACAAAGACAGCATGCATTTACCATTAGACAGATATTTAAATGTAAATGCCAATATTGAAATGTAAAAATTGGAATTGTTAATGTAAACCATTATCGTTATTTTTTATCGTATGCTCTCCCACTAGTCTCACTAGCCCATTTGTTAGCCCGGTTGCTATGCTTTCATGCCCCTCATTGGCTAATTCGATGAGGACGTTTTAGAAACAATACAGACAACAGCATACGATTGGTTTGGCTCTTGCCTTAGGAAGCTGGGCCATAGGCATTCACAGCAGCACTAGGTCAGTGTGATTCAGCGATGAACGAAAGAACGAACGAGAACTGGAAAGGCGAATCAGTTCAGGTCGTTCATTTTAAAGACCCTCTACTCAGAAGGAAGCAGCAGCAGATTTACACCCCTCTCTTGATTGACGGAATACAGGTAGAGAAAGTTAGTGGTTTTAAATATCTGGGAGTAAACATCTCTGAGGACCTGACATGGGCTATTCACATCCAAGCTCAGGTTAAAAAGGCCAGACAATGGATGTACCACCTAAGACAACTTTTACACTGGGGCCAGAGAGCATATTGACCCTGAATCACAGTGTGGTACGATAACAGTTATGGCGTGTTTTGTTTGGTCCTTGGTTCAAACATAATGTACGTTGTTTTGGACAAAAGCGTCTGCTAATAATTTTAAATAAACAATATAGCTGCAAGCAGCAATGAGGGGGCCAAGCAGATAGGCCGGAGTAACCATGGCAACGAAATGCTGTTAGCTCAATGCTGCAATCAGACTTATGGCCATAAGCTGTCAAAGCAAGTTTCACGTCTAGCACGTCAAAAGTTACAAGGCAAAATGCATTTTTGCTAATTGCAGTGACCCTAGAGGTCAAAGATCACAAAATTTATTCGGCATTCACCTGATGGGGTCATGAGTCCATGTAACAAGTTTGGTTTTGATGCATGCAACGATTGCTGAGATATGAGCTCACTTCCTGTTTGGCGGCTTCGCCACAAATTTCGATTGGATGTGACGGGCGAACGCTTCTATCAATTGTTACAGAAATATATGAAGTGACAAGGCATGGTCTGAAGATGGTCTGTGCCAATTTTGGTGAAGATCAGATGAAATTTGTGACCTGTGCGAAATTGTTGGTGTTTTTGATCAAATCAAATATGGCGGCCGAATAAATTATATTGATGTGACAAGTTGCCCTCAGTTGACCTAAGGACCTTTCACAGTATTACCAGACACCGCTAGTACAATTTAATTCTAAGCACAGCAGCAGCTACAGGCCAAAAGGCATGTTTGTGAATTACAGGGCCCCCTAGAGGTCAACGGTCACCAAATTTCTTGAGGGTCCTCCTGATGGGGTCATGAGTCAATGTACCAAGTTTGGTTTTGATACATGCAAGGGTTGCTGAGATATGAGCTCACTTCCTGTTTGGCGGCTTCGCCGCAAATTTTGATTGGCTTTTACGGGCGAACGGTAATACTTCCGAAGACAAAAAGTGATAACTTTTGTGAGGCTTGGTCTGAAGATGATCTGTGTCAAATTTGGTGGGAATCAGAGAAAGTATGTGACCCCTGATACATTTTAAGTGTTTTTGATGAAATCCAAAATGGCGGAAAATCCATCATGGCGGAAAATGACGTCATAGGATGCGTTGAACTCGGCTTGGTCCAAGGATTCCAACAATACCTGACTTTTGAAAATCGGACCAACAGGTCAAAAGTTACGTGCATGAACGCACGTCCAACTTTGGCCTGTTGGTGGCGCTAGAGGGTTCGAGTTGCCGACATGAAACTTGGTGACATGAATCATGGGACCGTCCCCAATCAGTGTGCCAAAAACTTTTTACCATACGGTTCTATGGGCTGCCATAGACTCCCATTGCATATAATAATAATAATAGGAAAACGTAGAAACACAATGAGGTCCTCGCAGCTTCGCTGCTTGGCCCCCAATAAACACAAACAAATGCGACATCCTGCGAAATCGCTGACTGCACCTTTAAGAAACAGCGCCATAAAACACATACACAGAAGCAGTTAGTTTGTAAGTTATAGGCCTTTTATTTAACTTTAATTGTTTGCATTGACATTTGTGTTATCATTTAAATATAATGTACTAAGAGTTAAATATTCATCACAATCATAACTAAAACAATTCTGAGGTGCGTTCAAATTCAGCAGTGGTGAACGTTCGTGGTGAATATGTTTTCTCTGAACAGATAAATTTGATTGATTTGGTGTAAACAGTCTATTGTAACGGTAACACTTCGCCCAGATCACGTCCAGGTCTACTCTCTGTTCACGGAGAACGACCTCCTCAAACTGTTTGCGAGTGTTCGCAAACGTTTGGCGAGAACTCAAGGCAAACAGAAAGCTGTTTGCAAACGTTCGCCTATGTTTGCAAATTTGAGCACACCTCTGCTTAGGGCACCAAAATGGCCCGGACCTAAATGAACACAAAACAAAGTTGGTCTTTCATGAAAGAAAATGATAAATTGTGACACATTGTCTTGATGATATATTACAATACAATCTACATTACAGTCTTTACAGATTTCACATCTTTTAATTATGTTCCTCAACAATTCTGATTATCTACAATGATGCAGGCACAAATACACTAAGGTCATTTAGGTTGATCCAACTAGGACATGTCTGACATATAGATTTATTGATTTTTTAGGAAGTACACAGCTTACAAGCAGTGCCAATGACATCATATTGACAACAAAATTACAGAAAAAAAATCTAACAAAAGCCAAGTTGACAGATAGGCCTAAATGAATTAATTTAATCCCATTTCCTCCTGTACCAGGACAATCACTTAATGCAGATGCCAAATGGCATGCTAGAATAAAAGGACATGTTTAGGACATGATATTCAAAGAGAATAATGGATTGTAAAGAGAAATTGTGACATAATACAGACACCTTTAAGGGCCTCCTGTGTCGATGTGTGTTAACACATTCACTAAAATCATGCTAAGCATTTCTTCACACATAAAACGGTATTGATGAAAGATAATCCAAGGAAAAACATACATACAGTACCTCTGAGCATGGTGTTGAGGTGGCGTATGCATCATATTTGTGATTTGCAGTAGGTGACACTAAGAGGAACTAACAGTGATGTAAGGAGGCTAAACAGTCCATATCAGTCATTACGGTACGATTTTCTCTGATGTATTTTTTCGGTGGGGCTATTATTATCTTAATTGGACCATCAACATAGCTATCGTGTCAGTTATATGGGAGTGGATCAACCAGTTAACTTGGTTTAAATAATGTTAAAAAAACAGCTGTTTAATAAAAACAACATGCATCGTAATGCACCGAGAATTCACATCTCTAATATTAGTGCATATTTAACTTTGCACACATGGATAAACCTTCAGGATGCACAACAAGCATCATATATGAAGTATGCATACATACATACAGTTCATACATTGGTGTATGCAGCATCCGTGGAGAGGTTTACCTGAAAGATGTACATGATAATCTGTTCAATCTAAGATGTGTCTCAGCCCATATGAGGATCACTGCAAGAGTGGATGTTAAGGGTGTCAAATTCAGGCTTATCTGACTCACGTTTGTGAAGAGACTTGGGCATTGTGTGCGATAACCAAAAGTGGGAAAGTGTGTACACACAGTAAATTGTTTTCTGTTGTTTAAAAGACTGATAGATTTGGCCATAGGTGTTTGCAACTTCCAATAAAGAAATAGTTATTTTAGTGCTTTGCACTTTGGCTCTTCCTTTGTACATGAGTTCTTTGATCTGCTATTCCATTCTTCTTTCTTAACATGAATACTCCATGGCTTATGTCCCTTTCTAGTTCTTCGGCTTATAGATGAGAAGAAGTGGAGAAACACAGCTTCAAAGTGTAAGGGTTGGATCCATCTAAAACAATAAACAAAGATTAGCAAGCAAAGAGAGTTAACATAGAAATTGGATTACACCAACTTTTTTGGAGTGTAATTACAATAATAGACCATGCCATGTCATGCCAGGCAATGAGGACTAAATACAGTGTGTTAAGGAAAAAAGTTTGGTAAGTCAGCATGAAAGGAATCATAGGCTAAATGTTTCTGGCAAAGCAGATTTTTTCAGTGGCCTTTTATGTCTAGCAGTATATATTAGGAGCTTTTGGATGGATAAGATGTGTTGTGAAAACAAGGGCTTTACATCTAAGATAGAAGACAGTAGTCACATTAGGAGCTTTTGGATGGATAAGATGTGTTGTGAAAACAAGGGCTTTACATCTAAGATAGAAGACAGTAGTCACAACAACCAGAAAAAGAGGAGGAAACCACTCTCCAGGATATTAATGCAAAATTCCTTGCACGACTTTAAGGGACATAACTGGTGTATATTAAAGTAGACTATATATCTGCTGTGCCTACAAATGCTCATGCTTGTAATTAACTTTTGTCATAACACTGAAAAGTGAATGACTAAACATGATAAGTCCAGGCCCTGAATGAAAAGTTGGTTTAAGAGTACTAGCACACTCACTTGGTATCCTGATCTGGTAATGGTTGAGCACTGTTAGCACCTCCACAGCATCTGTCTTGCTGTCAAACTCAAGCAGACCTGATATGGTTTTAGAGCTGGCTGGAGAGAGTAAACAAGCGAATAGTAGAAAAAAACATTATTACCGGTAGGCCAAACAGGCATTAAGTAAACAGGGTGCAGTCTCAGCAACTGAACTGTTTTAACTGCAGTAAAACACACTAAGCTGAGCATTACATACAGTATAGGCCTGTGCACACACACACACACACTACAAAAGCCTGAATATTACGGAGCCCCTAAGGGGACATCTAAAGTTTAGTTTCATGCGCACTTTGAAACCTACAGTATTTCGCGCCATTGTGAACATCCTCCTACTAGGGATGTAAGGATTACCGGTATAATGGTAAACCGCGATAAAAATGTTGATAACAATTACTGGTTTCTTTTCAAATATCATAATTATCACGGTTGATTACCGCGGTGTGGAAACCGTGTGTTTAATCCTTCCCAGCTTCATCCGAGCCTGCTTTTGACATACAGTAGGCCTGGTACAATGAAACAAAACTGGTACCCTACTGATTCTGTTGTCTAATTGATGGTTTTAACTACGATTCGGATTAGGCTACATCTGATTTTAAAAGGCGGAACATGTCCACCGCAAAATGTGCACTGTATCATGTAGCCACTCTGCGTCTTTTTATGTTCGCATCCACATTAAATCAATTCCACTCACGTTATCAGGAGGAGAATACAGTAGCCTAAAGTTTTATTTCAAACGCTTAATTTGGTCTCACTCATTGGATCCAAATAACAGAAATAGCAAACTCCAAGTTATGGTAGGGTAAGTTAAGCTATAAGCATATAGCCAATTAAACATGATAAAAAAAATTGAACAGGACACTTTTTTATCACCGTGATAATACCGAAAACCGTGATCATTTTGGTCACTATAACCGTGAGGTTAAATTTTCATACCGTTACATCCCTACCTCCTACTGTGCAGAATGCAGCCAGCTGTCACAGTCAGCAACAAGCTCCGGTTGATTAGAAAGGATAATGGCTGTCTGTCTGTCAGAGACCAAATTTCCCTCACGGGATCAAAAGAGTATATACTAATACTTATACTTATGAACATCCTCTTTCCTTATGTTTAATACATTCATTCTCCTTGCATTTTGTGTACATTCACCTATATCCGTTGAGTTGGCATATGTTTGTAACTGTTTATAGATTAAAGTAATTGCCCGATCCAAATCTGTGTATCCCATGCACCAGAACCAGATTACAAGACTTCAAAATTAGTTTTAAATATCGTATGGAAACAATATAATGGTGACAACTTGCAAGCAAATCAGCAATGCCCTTATAATGAAGACCTAGGTTAAAATATAGTACTATAATACCGTAACTCCTGTACTAGTAGTCATTTCTCTAGCTGCCACTGTCTCCAATATGCCCCAGGCTACATCAATATACAGCAGGCTTTCATGTGCTCAGACAAGTTTTGCGTGCTCACACGAAAAGGTTTTGCCTAAGTACCTGAAACTTTCATGTGCGCACATGAAAGTTTTGCGTGCGCACATGAAAGTTTTGTGTGAGCACATGAAACTAAACTTTATATATTTTTTTGCTCATGTCCCTTTAGGGGCTCCGTAGAATATACATAATAGCTTTACCTTAAATACAAGATCAACATAATATGATTAAGGATAATCCTAACTACAGAGCAACTCTTGGAATCCCCTCTTTATATGGGTGTAACTGGAAACAAAAAAATGTACAGTATGTAACAGTAGTGTGTTTAATAGTATTAAGTATGTTTATTAAAATAATTCATATTATTATTATTAAGAAAATAGAACTTACGTTTGGCATCAAAGACTTTGAACTTGATGAAACCAGGGACACCATGTTCTGAACATAACTAAATAAGAAAGAACTTTTTACATTTACAAATACAAATACATCTACTGTACTGTACTACTGTAGTTGACTCTCTTTATAGATAACTTGAAATATTTTCTTTCTTTAAAGGAACCATATGTAAGATTGTGGCCAAAACTGGTACGGCAATCACTTTCAAAATACTGTAGAGCGGTGTATCCCCTCCCCCCTGACTGGCAGAGCTGGCAACCCGGATGCCGAAACACTACTGACTTCGTGATTAGTAGATAGGAGGGTGGCGCATCAGGCCAAAACACAACATGACAACATGAACATCAGTTGGGGGCTGCAACTTCACTTTTTAAATGACAATATCCTGGCCGGAGTACTGTTGTCAGTGATATAAGTATTTGAAATGCGCATGATTTATTAATGTCTAGTGACATATCAGGGCCATTTTATGATTAAATGAAATACATTTCTTACATACGGTTCCTTTCAGTTTTTGCAACAGTATGTTGTAAGTTATAACTTCTGACATACATAAGAATTCTGACACACATACAAGTCAAATATGTAAATCAAATTAGGGTCTATAGCAAAGTCCTTTTAGGCAAGTCCCTCCACTCGGCGGCCATATTGCAACGCTTTTTGAGTACTCATTGGGCATCCTATTCGGCAGAAATGCGCGTGCGCAAGGCTTCACGACACCAATCTTGCTCCAGCAGCGAGTTCACAACACATGATTGGCACGATGTCTGCACAACACAGCACATAATTGGCTCAATGTAGTCACATCACACCACATGATTGGCTCAATGTATTCACATGTCGACGTTTTGGCGAGGAAGGGGTGGGATATGTTTAGACAAACTAACCCCATGCATTTCTATTGAGGATTTTTGGAGTGCTGTGTCTCCTCATTAGAAAGTCTCTGTCTATAGGCACTGAAAATAACTCAACCAAAATACATACTGTAGTAATACTATTTTTTCAGACGTTGACCGTTGCCACGATGTGCTACATACAGTACAATTACAGTTGTGGCCAAATTTGTTGGGACCCTTCGACGAAAAAGGAAGAACCCTCAACTTTTCTCTGAAAGAATCCAAAACTTAGCATTCATCACTATTTACTTCATGTTTAATGCAAATCAGACTTTGCTTTAAACTCTTCAATCAACAGAACAGTTTAGATAATAAAACAAATGAACATGGCATGGACAAAAAATATATCATTTACCTAGTAGTGTGTTACTGTGTTGCACAGCCTTTACAGGCTAGCACTACCAACAAGCATTTTCTGTAGTTCTTAATTACACTTCTGCACCTGACAACAGGTAGCTTGGCCCACGTATCCTAAATAAACTGCTACAGCTGTCTCAGGTTCAAAAGGTGCCTTCTGCAGACTACGTGTTTAGGCTTTTTCCATTGATGTATTCAGCCCTAGGCTCATAGAAGACCACTTCAAGTCCACTGCTTTTTTTCATAGCTTTCATAGCTTTCTTTGGTGCTTTTAATTTTGTTTTGGGTCATTATCTATTATCATTATCATGTCATTATCATTTAGGGCAGCCGTGGCCCACTGGTTAGCACTCTGGGTTGCCGGTTCGAGCCCTGACCAGTGGGCCGCGGCTGAAGTGCCCTTGAGCAAGGCACCTAAACCCTCACTGCTCCCCGAGCGCCGCCGTTGTAGCAGGCAGCTCACTGCGCCGGGATTAGTGTGTGCTTCACCTCACTGTGTGTTCACTGTGTGCTGTTTGTGTTTCACTAATTCACCGATTGGGTTAAATGCAGAGACCAAATTTCCCTCACGGGATCAAAAAAGTATATATACTTATACTTATCTTCCCTTTTAGCACAGATTTTAAGGAACCCCATGCTAAACACAGCAAAGCAGCCCCAAAATACTGTATAACCACATCTTACTCCATGGTGTTCTTTTCTTTGAAAGCTTCATCTTTTTGTCTGTGAACATAGAAGTATAGTGACTTGTCAAAGTTCCAGTTTCACCTCATCAGTCCTATAAGGACCGTTCATCCAGATGGATTGTAACTTACAATATTATTTTTTACCAGTTCCAGTCTGGCTTTTTAGGTATTTCTTTCAAACAGTGTTGTTCTCCAAGATGCCCACTGCTGTCCAAAAGGTGACAGATGTGATTAGATACTGATGTACCTTGACTTTGGATTTCACCTTGGAAGTATTCTTTAGCTCTTTGTCTTTCAATTTGTCAAACATTTTGTCCAGGCCATTTCAGAATATCTTTTTACTCTACTGCATACCAAAATGTAGTGCCCATTGATGAGGGAAATACAGTAGTTTAGTTTCGCATTTTATTTGTGATGATCCAAATTATAGATTTACACGATTAGCCCACTTTACCCATACAAATGAATGGCTACTGTGCTTTTGGTTGACACGCAGCCTCCTCCATTATCCTCCTCCAGTGTTACATACATATTTTGATAGCTGCCATTTCCCCTTAGCAGGGGCAGAGTGGGACACTAAGGTGCTGTCTACACGGGGACGACGAAATTGGTATTTTTGTGAAAACAATAACGTTTTTAATCACTTTGGTCTTGTGTCCACATGACAATGGCATTTTAGGTACCTGAAAACGCACTTTTCCGATAACGGGTTCCAGAGTGGGAATTTTAAAAAAATGCAGCCCTATCTTTGCTGTGTGGACATAGCCTCGTGAGACCATCCTGATCTCGCGAGCTTCAGATTTTCACTCGCAGATCAGTCTGGCATCTCTCCGATAGAGAAAATTTGGAGCAGTTCACCAAACGAACGTCCAATCAGCATTGGTTTTGACGTGGGTTTAGGTGTGACGCGACTTCCATGGATGAGATGAGCATAGCTATCGCTGAAGTTTTATCCGAATATTTGAGTATTCCTGGGGAAGCTAGGAAGCTAGGAGTCTCTCCAATGTAGCTGGGAGGAATGAAGGAATTGATTTGGACCGTCTATCACCAACATAGGTGGTGATAGACAGATGTTTTATCCAATCAGCTAACCAGTATTTTTGCTCATTTTTTATGCGGAGCAAATGCAAAGCAATCCATCTGGCGGAGTCAAGTTAGTGTGGACAGGCAAAACTGTACTTTTCAACCAAGGGGGTTCAGAAAGCATACTGTACCCCGTAACAGAGGCTCTGAGCATAGGCCTACCTGTCAACTCTCCCACATATTTGAACTTGTTTTCCTGCTGTCTTACCATTTTAATATTTTCCTGTAAAATATCCCATATTTTAATACTCTCATAACATTAGCCCTGCCACCGGACCTGTCAGTCTGTACTGTTGTCCTGTTGCTACCCCCTTGCCCTTCCAGTGAAACGGATGTTTTAAAAGCATTGTTTTGCTTGCTTTAAGGCAACATAAAGTGATAAGCCTATTTAAGATAATTTAGTTTATGTGAGAACATGATTTGACGCCAATCTATAAGCAAAGTCACATTAGACCTAACTCCATACCTCATTTAGTTAGTGCAGCAGTTTTGTAGTGTTTTGTGAATTCTTGCTGTTAGCAGAGGGACAGCAACAGAAAGATTTTTCCCGTATTTTGTGTGAGAAACCCTAGAAATCTCCCTTATTTTCAATGCTCAATGTTGACAGCTATGGCTCTAAGGCTAATCGTGGACCACTTGGAGTTAGCATTCAATTGACCCCCAGTCATTTAGGCGTCACTTTGATATCAAATAACTTTACATCTGAAGTGTATTAAGTCTTTATATGATAATTTTCTATTTCCAGAAACACAACATTGTGTGACTGGCTTCATCACCTCGTATGAAGTATTTTTTTTCTCGAAACAAATGCTAAAAGTTATGAGCATGTGACTTTCAGTCGCAGAAGTAACAGTATTCTCTAGATAAGAAACTCGAAGGCAGACTAAGGGAAAGTCCACGGGTATGTTATTTAGGAAAGCAATGAGGAACAAAAACAAGTGATGTTTTGTTGGGTTGGTACTCGTCAGAACAAATCACCTACCAAAGGCTGCACTCTGCACATTATTAATTTGCTTAACGCGGCTACCAGGCTACTTACTGTGTTTCAGTCCATTTCTCTGTTCAGTCTTTGTCAGTCCACTGACACTGAGGATCATGCACGTTCAGAGGGGGGAGCTATGGGTGCCTGAGCCCCTGCCCCTTTGCCTAGGAATGTCCATAAGTGCCCTTTTGAGTGTCCATTTAAATTATCAATGCTTCATAAAATTACTCATAAACATTTAAAAATTAACCTGTGAAAAAATTATTTGAGAATAAAAAATGTTTAAAAGTAAGTAAAGGTGGTGGCCTCATCTACCTGCGCTGCTGCCGGTAGGTGACGTCATAGGCTATCAATGTGACCTTTCAATTTTGCCTGCCTGCAAGATGCGCTCAAGGTATCGTTGTTTTAAGAGACGGTGAAAAGCAGGGTAAGATCAATAGACATTCTGTTTCCAAAACCATTTAGCTGATGTTGAAAAATAAACTATAACATTTATCTTGTTTTGTAGTGTCATTTTGAAGTATATGTTTGCCAGCAAAAAGCTTTTTAACAAGCATAATTTTAAACTGAATTAGTGGTGTTGTTCACTGTGGAAGACCTAACATTGCTGGAGCTTAATCGAGCTGTTACTGAGCTGCAATGCTAGCAATAACTGCCATGGTAGCTGCCTTGCCCTCACCGAGCTACTGATTTGGCTGCTGCATCTGACCAGAGAGACTGCTCAGGACTTCAGCTTCACACTGATCTGCGCTTCTAGAGCTCTGCTGGTAGCCTAGTGTTGCCTGATTAGACTGTTCTGGGGCACCATAGTGTGCCTTGGGGCTCAGGACTAGAGAGTCACCACATAGACTTAAGTTACCAATATCTTCCTAAGAAGGTCTCACAAAATATCTTAAGCAGATTCACAAAAGTGTTTTTAAACCTCAGAAGTGTTTCCAGCTTCGTTCTCATCATGCCGAATCCAATTTCTTCTTTATTCTTCTTAAGTTGACATGCCAGTTGTTTTAAATTAGCGTAGGTAAACATCTCATCAGTCCCGCAAAAAGGGCATAATACTGCAGGGCTGTGTAAGGACCAGCCTTTTGGCCAACTCTTTTTACATTTCTAAAGAATGCCTTTTGCAGTCAATTTACATCTGTGTGGGTACTTGTTGCTCTCTATTGTCTTAGGCTACCTCTACACGAAACCAATGGGTGTATTTTCTCTTACCGCTTTCACACCTTTAACGATACCGGTAAAGAAAAAACTTGTGTGCATAAACAGAGGTGAAAGCGGCTAAAAGTGCTGTAGTGCATGTGCCAGACCAGTCGATGGCGCCGGGCTGTGCAGAGGCTTCACGCTAACTATGCTATCCATGTTACTTAGCTAATCATTTTTAGCAGTTTTGCTAAAAATGCTAACTAGCATGCTAACTATGCTAACCATGTTACTTAGCTAACTTAGCTAATCATTTTTAGCAGTTTTGCTAACAATGTAAACATGCTAACTATGCTAACCATGCTAACAAGCTACAGTTGGTAGGAGTCATAGTTGATGACAAGTAACAGTTACAATGGCTGAACAGTTAAAAAGTTCAGTAGTTTAAAGGGTTACATTGTTTAACAGTGGATTATTGTAGTGAGGACTTTTATTTTGAAACAGTTTTGGGCAGAGGAAACAGTTGAATAGGATGTGTAGTCTTAATTGACCCAGATTGTATGCTTAAAGCCTGAGGCTGCAGGTGGCCTGAACACCTGCCATAGGATTCTAATTGCTTAACGGCCGTATTATGATGTCACAATCGGCAATGTTAAGTCTATGGGGATTTTTAAAAAGTTTTTCTTTAATAGTTTAAAAAGTATAAAAGTTTCAAAGTTGAAAAGACATAGCAGCTTGGTCCGTTTGAATACCTACGTTACAAAGTTTGAATGAAGTTTCTAAGTCAAACTGTTCAAGAGAAATAGCGTACGGAAAAAGTGGTGAGCGGAATAATAATAATAAGAAGTTGTTGAAGTTGCCTAGGAAGAACAGTACAGTGCATTTTCATGCACTGTAAAAAGCCTTGGAAGAACAGTACAGTGCATTTTCTTGCACTGTAATAAACTGCTGCAGCTCAAACTTGTTGCTGGAAGTAGCCTATGGGGACTATTTTCAGGTGCTGCGTGATGTCATTGCTCGCTCATGGTACACTCACAATGCAATGCATGTTTCATTTTCTGTTACTCTAATTACACTTTCTAACTTGAGAAAAGACTAGTTTTAAATAGGAAAATTACCGGAAATCTTAGTCACTTTTAAGGCGAGACACGGCAGGTGAAAACATCGTTTTTTCATGCACTGGTCAATTTCGAGATTTTGAGCTAGTATGTTACCTTAGCATGTATTCTATCACACTACTACAACAAAAAAGTCCGATTTACACATTTAGGTGTTTATTTCATTATATTGTGTCTACTCGCGCCTGTATATTTCTCCTAAATTCAGCAAAAGTTAGCATTCTAACCTTGCATGCACTCCCGCGACCGTGGTCCAAAACATAACATGTGTACTACCGTTAGAAAGCTCTGTTTTTCCTGTATCACGCTATGTGATCCATATATGGACACTTCCTTTGTATCAGCAACCAATCGCGAAAGTTCAAAGGCGAGTCTAGGCTGAGAATGGAATCTCAATGGCTGTCTTTCAAGGCTGTTTTCTCAAAATGAGTTTCCGCTCACACTCTGAGCTCAATAACTCCACTTAAGAAGCTCGTACATACACCAAACTTTCTGGATTTATGCCTAACTATATGTCGAAGATTTCTACAGAGGGGTTTGTTGATATATTATTCCTAGCCTGACTTAGATGACATTTTATGCCTAAAAACATGGAAAAAAGCGATTTTTTAAGGCTAGTGACATAATTTTCTGATTTACAGGATAACAAAAGTAGATATTCATAAATCCCTCTGTAAATGTTTTCCCATCTAATATCTGAACACAATGAAAACATAATTTTGAACTTGGCTGTATCCAATGCTCAGGTTTCGTGCCTTAAAATGTATGCAAATTAGCGCATATTTAATTAGATAATGCCTAATTTGCATATGTAAACATTAAATTACAGCAAACTTGTAATACATTGTTTTCTCATATTAATGTAAGTAATCAACTGGGGAAGTTTCATAGTGATATCTGCTTGTTAAAAATTTTACCCTATTCACCTGTAGTGTCTCGCCTTAAGCGTGATGCTAGCAGGCGAGGCGAGATGCTAATGATCTAATCTGATTCAATGATCTATGCTAGGCTGGAGCTAAAAGTGGTACCGCTAGACTCAGAGAATGGCTGGATGAACTGGAGAAAGGTAAAAATCAATTGTTTAACTTGAGGGGAGGTGGAAAATGAGCATAATTCCCCAAATGGTGGAATATCCCTTTAAAGACTCTCAAGAATCAATGCTATATAAATAAACGTGCCTTGCCTTATTTACCTAAATCAGACCCTAAGACGTTTTAGCTTACCAACCTATATTTCTCTCTTGAGTAGCTTTGCCATAGTTCCTCTTCCAGTGTGAGATATTTGGTCTCTTGCAAAGCTATGCTTTCAAAGAAGCTTCCTTACTAGTGTGCTTTGTGCCTGCTATAACTGCCACCATTCTACCTCAAAATCCTCTTACACTTTTTACAGCATAACGAAAGAACTTTTGGAATGGTAACATACCCTTCGTAGCTCATCCTCTGTCACACAAGGAGGTACATTGTAAAAATGGAGGACACACGATGGTGGCTGAATAATGTTCTTAGAGGCCTGCCCAGCACTTGTGAATCTGTTGTTGCGGGTCATAGCGAAGTCCTTGTAGCTGCTGGAGCCATCCTCAAGTTCAAAGACCTGGCTTGGGATGACTGCCTGCTGCTTGGACACACTGTAGAGAAAATAATATGTTGAGGAAAGAGTGCAAAATGAGACACATGGCATTATGAAAATGAAGTTTATGTGAAGTCTACCACACTATAAGGTTGAACAGCTATATCTAATTCAGAAAATAATAACACTACTGCCATGCTATTGAAAAGCGTAGTTAAGCTAATAACACCTCTACTTATAGTGACACTACTGCCCAACACTGATAGTCTGTAAGCATTAGCCTTTATGTTAGTCTTGGGGCTATGTCCACTATAGCCCATGATTATGTTCTTAAATACATTAAACATTGTGAAAGAAAACTGGGTTATATGCCTGATGGATGGTGAAAATTCTGATCCAAGAAAATAAAAACAAGTCACCTATGGCCAGGTCATTGACTGAGTGGGAAAATACTATAATATTATAATATATATATAATAGTAACTATAACTATATATATATATATATATTATAATATTTGGATAACTTAATAGCCAGTGACACACACACACACACAGAGACTTTATCTCTGGTTCAGTTTTACTTTCTTAATGACAATGAGTCATTCCGTGTCAAATCAGACAAAATACAGGAAAATGGTTGCAGCACCGACAAAAAAGGAGTTTAGATTCCATAACTAAAACCTGTAAAATATTTGTGTTCACTTCTATTGTTTTCATAGTCTTAGTAAAGTACCAATATTGTACCAAGTCCCTTTCACAGAATAAATGCATGTAGTTACAGGTGTTTTGGGAACACCAAAATGAACATTTACAATAAACAATAGATTTTAGCGCCCCCTCAGGTGAAACACAGCATAGCATTTTGCTCCTTTTACAAGGCATTAAAACAGAATGGCTACATTTTCCTTCCCATATTTCAAAAAGAATAAGACATTCCTAATATCTTGAAAATGAAAAAGATGCCAAATATCGAATTATGTACTAGAAATTATATTTTAACCATTGACCTAGAATAGGCCTTAATTGGGGATATCCTTTCATGTTCCATTATTCATTCATCGGTGGCTATGAAGTTTTCAAAGGCCATTTGAGTATCTTTATACGTCTTCTTATACAGTGAATATTGATGTCCTGTCGTGGTAGTGGCTGGGACTGGCACCCTTTTTCCTTCATACAATAACAGACTCTGACTCAGAACAATATTTGGGTATACAGGCTGACTGCACCACTTACCAGTGTTGTTTCCAACCACACCTGTGCTGCATCATATAAGTGCTAAAAGCTGCAGAGGCCAATTTTTTTGCATTTTACAGCATTTTTTTTGCTACAAGTCATGGTAAGAGTGTGTGTTGGCATTGGTGGCACTGTTAAGCGTCTAGCTGCCAGAGTCCAGAGGATGGCCAGATCCTCTCAGCTATTTAGTTCTTCAACTAGTGTAAGTGTAGTGTAAAGAAGGAGTTAATATCTTATAAAAGGAGCAAAATGCTATGCTGTGTTTCACCTGAGGGGGCGCTAAAATCTATTGTTTATTGTAAATGTTTATTTTGGTGTTCCCAAAACACCTGTAACTACATGCATTTATTCTGTGAATGTGGCTTGGTACAATATTGGTACTTTAAACATTAAATATCCATATACTTAGCTATTTTCACATATATTTTTATGGTACTACTAGCTACCCCACATGCAATTTCAGTTGCTTGAAAATTACACAAAAATACAAACACCTTCTTTTATCCTTATTATTGTCATGGTCATTTGATATGGAGACTTTCATAAACTGATGTATTTGAAGGAGAAATAGTGACTGATACCAAATGAAAAAAACAAACTGCTTTTTAATACCCTCAATATCACACTTAATGCACATTTTTCCAAAATCTAGGGCCCTTTCGAAAGTCAGGAGACATTTAGTAGATTTAAATTGTTTACACATGCTTTTTATGAGTTGGTCTTCCACTCTAGAAAATTTGAGGAGGCTAGGGAAAATATTTGTCAAGATAATAATACCCAAACATGGCACGTGTTTTTCAAGCTGAAAAAATGAAAGAATTTCAAGGTCTGAAACAGCTACGAAGACAGAAGATTTGCACAGAAATATTTTCACAGGCTTTGGTTTTAGGACCCATTGATGATATAGATAAGGGGCCTCATTTATAAAGCGTTCTTAAGCACAGATTTGATCTTAGACGGTGTGTACGCTCAAATCCATGCCAACGCTCAGATTTATAAAAAACGTCTTTGACGTGGAAAAGTGCTTATCTCCACGTCGGGTTCAAACTTGTGGTTCAAATTTCCTTGTGGTATTGCCGGGGTACTGCAAGTAATCTGAGGTCTAAGTGCGATGCATTTTCAAAATTCCAAGACCAACGATCTTATGTCTTTCTTTGCCATATGCATGATCAATATCATGAGATTTTTAAAGACGTTTTTGGACGCAGCTTAATGTTTCATGGTTTGGCATAAAACTGCTAATGAGAACTATAGCCCACTTAAGAAAGTGAAAAAACGTATAGCTTACTTATTTCATAATATCTATATAATAAAAAAACACCAAGACCTATGATAGAATGATTGAAACATTCTTACAGGTGATCTAGTATATTTAGTATTCTCACCAATCTAATATTGACCATAAAATGTCCAATTGTCCTCGTTTAGGAGAGGAAAAGTACATCTGTGCCAGGGATGTAGTGATAAAATAAGATTATAACCTGCATAATAACCTCCACCATTATCAAACATGTTCGAATGCCTTTTTAAAAAATCCGATACCGCATGGCGCAGTCCACCTCACCGAGATTGCAGAATTCATAGTTCACCCACCTCTTATTTTACCACTACATCCCTGGCACGAATGTACTTGTCCTCTCCTAAACGAAGGCAATTGGACATTTTATGGTCAATATTAGATTGGTGAGAACACTAAATATACTAGATCACCTGTAAGAATGTTTCAATCATTCTATCGTATGTCTTGGTGTTTTTATGAAATAAGAAAGCTATACATTTTTTCACTTTCTTAAGTGCTATACTTCTCATTAGCAGTTTTATGCCAAACCATGAAACATTAAGCTGCGTCCAAAAACGTCTTTAAAAATCTTCTGATATTGATCATGCATAGGGCAAAGAAAGACATGAGATCGTTGGTCTTGGAATTTTGAAAATGCATCACACTTAGAACCTCAAATTACTTGCAATACCCCGGCATTACCACAAGGAAATGGTCGTACGTCAAGTTTGAACCTGACGTGGAGATAAGCACTTTTCCACGTCAAAGACGGTTTTTATAAATCTGAGCGTTGGCATGGATGGCATCTGAGCGTACGCACGGTCTAAGATCAAATCTGTGCGTAAGAATGCTTTATAAATGAGGCCCCAGGTCTGAACAAAATCTGAGACGGTGCAGCCACAACCGTATCTGATTTGACACGGAAGAACTCTAATGTTTTTTTTTTTTGTTTAAGTCAAAACTTTGCTGTCTCTGTTTTTGCTCCATACTGCCTTTGGTAATCACTATATAACTATGAAATAGAGTTAAAATGATATAATGATATTATGATGTATATGATCTGAATTTCATGATTTTATTTCTTCGTAAAATTAACAGGGTAATGTATTCAAAAAGTGCTGTGCTTTCAAATCTCTTCTAGGCCCCAGCCGTGGCGCGGCTGGCTGGGGCACCTGCACCGTACGCCGGCGACCCGGGTTCGATTCCTGCCCTGTGGTCCTCTCCGGATCCCACCCCGACTCTCTCTCCCACTCGCTTCCTGTCATTCTCTACTGTCCTGTAAATTAAAGGCATAAAAGGCCAATAAAAGTATACTAAAAAAAAATAAAATCTCTTCTAATAGCTGCTCAGTGTAGGCAATATCTATCTAAATGCACAGCATAAGTAAACACATTATATGCCACTGATGAAAGGCAAGAGAAAGATGCCTCTCACCAGACATTAAGCCTCTTGCTGAAGACCTTGATGTTGTTGAGGTGTGTGATAGCTCGGTCCACAGCATATTCATCACCCATCTCCACCAATGCTGTGCCTGGCACACTCTTCATGAACTTCACCTGACAGAATCAAAAGGAATCTCAAACATCTAAGTGCTTTACTTAAGTATGCAAACTTCAACAATGTCATTATTTTCAGACAAAAAGCTAATACAAGCCCATTAATACATTAGATAGATAGATAGATAGATAGATAGATAGATAGATAGATACTTTATTGATCCACAAGGGGAAATTAAAGAATTAAACCCCATTAAACCCCACCTTCCATAAATAGTTAAAAATAAAGCTATTTTTTTTAATGTTAGGTGTTCCAATCATTAAACTAGGGGTCTGCCAAATAATTTGACTCCAAATTTCTCCCCTCAAAAAATAATTACAAAAATAATCTATAAATATATCAGCGAAGAGAGGGGATGATGTTTGTTTCAAAAATCGAAAGTAGCTGTGATAAACGATAGTAGCAAAGCCTACAAAATTGAAGTCGAAAGAACAGCAAATGTAAGTACTGTACATTGTACATAACTAATGTACTAATGTACATAACTAGTGATGTGATTTATTATCAATTTGTAAAGGTTATACAAAGTAGGATGTAATGTTAGGAATCCCTGATCAATGTGATCAAAATCACTCTCCCAGCCTAACCAAAGTTAACGCAAAGTCTACACCCATTACAAAACATTTCCCAATGGAGAGTGCCCAGACTCTCTTCACTAAGTGAAACGAAGCAATGAGTCTGGTGAAACCAGGCTAAAGGTGCACAGCTCCAAAAGGATGAATACCAGAGGGGTTGCTGAATGTCATTCTCGGGTGGATCTTTGGCTTATTTGAGGAGGTAACAAAAAATAGCTAAATGGGCACCAACGGTATAAAACACAATGTTTTAGTGCAGATCTTCAATGAGACAAGGACCCCTTGTCAGATACACAGGACCCTTAGCCTAGCCTATGAAAATGTGTGTGTTGCTAAACCAGGCAAATAAAATAAACTAATGTGTAGGGTTGCCTAGTGCCATTTGGAGTGGTGTTGTAGACCAAAACAATGCAAAACCATTACAATAATAATTATTCAAAGATTCATATATGTATAGAACATCTCATGCATCAGTTTTGGAGAGCCATATCCAATGAAAAATAAAAGGTACATTTTATTTTAAGCTATGATGAACTAGAACAGGGGTTCCCAAACTTTAACATGACAAGGACTTGGTCTTGGCTACAAGGTTCTAACCAAGGCCCTCCTTTTTGCAGGATGTCATCTAACCCATCGACGATACTAAAAATACTAAAAGCCTGTTTGTGTGTAAGGGGGGGTGAGGAAAAGGTGTGTGTGTATGGGGGTTAGGTGGGGGGCGGGGGGGTTACATGTGTGTGTGTGTGTGTGTGTGTGGGGGGGGGGGGTGATGAAATGGTGTGTGTAGGCAGAACGGGGGGGGGGGGGGTATGTGTGTAAACTAGAAATGCAATTCCAAGGAATTACCAGTGCATGAAAATGCTAAAGTTGTGATGTAAAATATCATGTATCATAGTTAAAATAGATAATACAGAGATGGTTACTACGGTGATGCTAGGATAGACATGGTGGCTGCATAGCTTAATAAAAGTTGATAGTTTAAAAGTAGACTGTTTAAAAGCTGAATGTAGTTAAAAGTTGTTGATAGCCAGTAGATAGTTTAAAAGTTGTTGATAGACAGCTAGTTTAATAGATAGTTTAAAAGTAGACCGTTTAAAAGTTGAAGGTAAATAGTTTAAAAGTTGTTGACAGACTGGAAGTTTAATGAATGTGTATAGGTAGATATTTGACGATAATTTGACGAAAGTTGGAATGGCTCTATAGTTTGCTAGCAGTTATGCTAAGATTTTTAACTATGCTAACCATGCTACTTAGCTAATGTTTTATAGCAGTGCTAGCAATGCTAACATGCTAACCATGCTACTTAGCTAATGTTTTCTAGCAGTTTAATGAATGTTGATATTCAAATAGTTTAATGGCTGTGTATAAGTAGATATTTGACGATAACTGAAAGTTGGAATGGCTCTAATGTTTGCTAGCAGTTATGCTAAGATTTTTAACTATGCTAACCATGCTACTTAGCTAATGTTTTAAGAGAGTTAAATTGTTAAATTGTTGACAGACTGGAAGTTTAATGAATGTGTATAGGTAGATATTTGACGATAATTTGACGAAAGTTGGAATGGCTCTATAGTTTGCTAGCAGTTATGCTAAGATTTTTAACTATGCTAACCATGCTACTTAGCTAATGTTTTATAGCAGTGCTAGCAATGCTAACATGCTAACCATGCTACTTAGCTAATGTTTTATAGCAGTTTAATGAATGTTGATATTCAAATAGTTTAATGGCTGTGTATAAGTAGATATTTGACGATAACTGAAAGTTGGAATGGCTCTAATGTTTGCTAGCAGTTATGCTAAGATTTTTAACTATGCTAACCATGTTACTTAGCTAATGTTTTATAGCAGTGCTAGCAATGCTAACTATGCTAACCATGCTACTTAGCTAGCTTAGCTAAAATTTTCTAGCAGTTTTGCTAAACATGCTAACTATGCTAGCAATGCTAACATGCTAACTATATTAACCATGTGACTTAGCTAACCTAGCTTATCATTTTTAGTAGTTATGCTAACTATGCTAACTAACATGCTAACTATACTAAACATGTGACTTAGCTAACCTAGCTAATCATTTTAGTAGTTATGCTAACTATGCTAACTAGAATGCTAACAATATTAACATGCTAACTATGCTAACCATATGATTTAGCTAACCTAGCTAATCATTTTTAGTAGTTATGCTAACTAGCATGCTAACAATGCTAACTATGCTAACCATGTGATTTAGCTAACCTAGCTAATCATTTTTAGTAGTTATGATAACTATGCTAACTAGCATGTTAACAATGCTAACATGCTAACTATGCTAACCATGTTACTTAGCTAACTTAGCTAATCATTTTTAGCAGTTTTGCTAAAAATGCTAACTAGCATGCTAACAATGTTAACATGCTAACTATGCTAACCATGTTACTTAGCTAATCATTTTTAGCAGTTTTGCTAAAAATGCTAACAATGTTAGCAATGCTAACATGCTAACTATTCTAACTAGCTACAGTGGGTAGGAGTCATAGTTGATGACAAGTAACAGTTACAATGGCTGAACAGTTAAAAAGTTCAGTAGTTTAAAGGGTTAAATTGTTTAACAGTGAAATGTTGTAGTGAGGACTTTTATTTTGAAACATTTTTTGGCAGAGGAAGCAGTTGAACAGGATGTGTAGTCTTAATAGGGCCAGTTTGTATGCTTAAAGCCTGAGACTGGCAGTTGATCCAGGTGGCCTGAACACCTGCCATAGGATTCTAATTGCTTAACGGCCGTATTATGATGTCACAATCGGCAATGTTAAGTCTATGGGGATTTTTAAAAAGTTTTTCTTTAATAGTTTAAAAAGTATAAAAGTTTCAAAGTTGAAAAGACATAGCAGCTTCGTCCGTTTGAATACCTACGTTACAAAGTTTGAATGAAGTTTCTAAGTTAAACTGTTCAAGAGAAATAGCGTACGGAAAAAGTGGTAATCGGAATAATAATAAGAAGAAGTTGTTGCCTAGGAAGAACAGTACAGTGCATTTTCATGCACTGTAATAAATAATAAGATAAAATAAATAAATAAAAACCCTGAAGAGGTGCGAGGTTGATTAGGTATGATGAAGAGAATGATAGTTCAGCATCCTGGTGGCTTGTGGATAGAAACTGTCTCTATATCTGCTGGTACAAGTTCGCATGCTCTTGTACCTTCTACCAGACGGTAGGAGGGTGAAGAGACTGTGGCTGGGATGACTGGGGTCAGCGAGGATCCGCTTGGTCTTTCTCCTGCAGCGCTGGCTGTAAAGGTCCTGTTACCATCCCATGCTGTGATGTTGCCAGTCATACGTGCAACTACTACTGCTCTAATCTCTTCTAGATAACCACTCACCTTCTCAATGTTTCCATAGAGACAGAAGAGGTTAAAGATGCGGGTGCAGTTCATCTTCCCAGGGTGAAGGCCGCTCACCATGGCAACTGAGCTTGTGGCATGCCCCATGTAGGAGGAAGTCTGGGGTAAAGGATAAGCGACCACCTCTGGCAAATCATGTGAGCTTCTCTTAAATCTGGTGTTGGTGGGCAGTGGCAATAGGGGGCAGTGAGAGCCTAAAATGAGAATAAGGAAGAGGGAGCGAGGCAAGAGAGGGGACTTTGTCAACATGACACTGCATAATTGAAGGTCATTGGTCTTCCAACATAATTATCCAAAACACACAGCTAAAACTATCCAAGAATGGCTAAGAACAATAGTTTGGGTGGACCCAGACTAACCTGTTAACATGTTCATCTAGGTTCACCCAGGCTATTAAGAATAGTAAACTATTTTGGAGTGGCCTTCGAGCCTCTGAATCCTATTGAACATCTATATGGAAAGAGCTGAAACAAATAGTCTGGAGAAGACCTGAGGTGACTGGAGCAGTTTGCTCAGTGGAAAGAGTGGGCCAACCTGTATGCTGATGCAACTTTCTTTGTCTCACAGAGAGCTTCTAATGTCTATTGTAGGCAATAATTGCCTCCAACAGCGAAGCTACTTCTGGCGCTCAACAGAAGCGCTCTGTTTGCGGAGCTTATGCTGCAACAATTAGCTTTAACACGGCTCTTCAGAGTGCTGCAGAAAGTTCCATTCACATGAATGGGCCTTCCCAACGTTCGGAGGTCTGTTAAATCTATATTATCACTGGCAAAGTATATAATCACCGCTGTCAATGGCAATGGGTTTTGTGCTTCTGATTAATGTCTTTCAGATCACTCCACAAGAAGTCTGTTTGCTTATTTCAATGGAATTTCATTGAAAGTGAAAGTCAGCTAGTAACACGTTGCCACGCAACACCTGAAACTGTAAAGTTCTTCAATCTGTGTGGCGAACTATTTATTTTGTCAGCGGAAGCCACGAAATGGTAGCAAAATTATTTTTAAAGACCCATTCTTCTACACGAATGCACCTAAAACAAGTTGGATAGGTTGGATACTTGGATAGGCCCTCTCCTCTTAAGCCCAGATGAGTCCATGATTTCCAAAAAGAATTGCGAATTTTGATTGGTCTAACCACAGGACCTTTTTTCACGTTACCTCAGTCCATTTTAAACAAGCTCAGGCCCAGATAAGTCGGTGGTATTTATGTATCATGTCTAAATATAATTTTGGCTGTTGCATGGTAAAGTTTACACTAGAATTTCTCAATTGAGTATCAAACTGTGCTCATAGACAATGGTTATCAGAGGTTTTCCTGAGCCCATGCAATGATTTTTTTTTTATAGAGACAGGTCTGGTTTTAATGCAGTGCCATCTAAGGTCCAAAAGACCATGGCTAGTTGGCAAAGATTTCTCTGGATTCTCTGAATATTTTAATGATATTATGTACTGTAGATGATAAATTCCCCAAATTTTTCACAATTTCATGCTAAGAAGCATTAAAATTACATTGTTTCATCATTTGTCCACACCGGTTTACACAAAGTGATGAATACCCCTCTCTGGGATGCCCTTTTTCATACACAATCATGTTGCCCTCATTGTTATCATTGTTAGCCCTAATCAGTTGTGAAACATTCCTCCTTTTGTTTTCTTTATCATTACACAACTTTTCCAGCATTTTGTTACCCTGTCCCAACTTTTTTTGAAATGTGTTGCTGGTATCAAATTCTAAATGAATATATTTTCCATGAAATAGACAAATTTGTCATTTTCAACATTTGTTGTCTGTGTCCATTTGGCAACTAAATATGAGTTTACGAAATTTGCAGATTATTACATTCTGTTTTTATTCACATTTTACACAACGTCCCAACTCTTTCTGATTTGGGGTTGTAGTTAACAGTGGTGTAAATACAACCAGACAGCAGGTGTACAATCCTTGGCCGAAATGTGATGGGCCCATCATCAAACCTGTATATGATAATTGCAAATAATTCAAATGAGGGTTAAAACAAATTAACCTCCTAAGTTAGTATGTAATTTTTATAAAGGAATGAACACCACTATTTTTACACCCACTTTACAGTACATCACAGTCATGGTGACCCTGTTGGTATAGGTAATATATTTTTTATGGTGATTTCATTCTCATTGAGATGTTTTAAAATGAAATGTTAGCTTAGAAAAAAAAATACTTTCAACTTATTATTCTTTTATTATTATTATTCTCAAATTTACAAAGGAACAAGGCCTACTGGAAGCTTGGAAATATGTTTATCCAATGATCTTACTTCCCGTCATTTGTGCTTGGATGTTCATCTAACAGTCTTAAAGGCCATTCATGTCAGGAACGTACGATAACTAGAAAATTAACTATAACTATAACCATAAAAGCTTCCACACTGACCAATGGTATTCGCTGCTTATCGCAGTTATCGTTATAGTTTATGTGTGGACGTTGTCATTCATATTAGCTTTTTTTGCCGTTATCTTTCTAGTTATCGTTCTTAGTGTGAAGGACACTTTAGCCAAGGAAGTTGGACAGAATACCCACAGAGTTAACGTCTAATGGCCAAATTACAGGTTTATTTTTGTTATAGAGTAGGAATAGCACTTGTTAAGTATAAGTATATATACTTTTTTGATCCCATGAGGGAAATTTGGTCTCGGCATTTAACCCAATCGGTGAATTAGTGAAACACACACAGCACACAGTGAGGTGAAGCACACACTAATCCCGGCGCAGTGAGCTGCCTGCTTCAACGGCGGCGCTCGGGGAGCAGTGAGGGGTTAGGTGCCTTGCTCAAGGGCACTTCAGCCGCGACCCACTGGTCGGGGCTCGAACCGGCAAGCCTCCGGTTACAAGTCCAGAGTGCTAACCAGTGGGCCATGGCTGCCCACAAGTTACCTGTTACCTGTCATATGTGCACTTCTGGCCACTGTGCCATGTTATATAAAATTGTGTTAAACACTGGCCCATTCAAAAAATGCTAGACCCATACAGTACGTGGCTAATGGCTCCAGGGAAACTGGCGCCTGCAATTGGTATCTGTAAGTTACTTTGGATCAAGGCGTCAAAAACTAAAATACCAGTTTTCAGCGCTGTATGTTGATCTCACAAATTAGATTTGCCTACTTTAACTAATTGAAAAGATATTGCTGTAAAAACTGAAAGTGAGTCGGCTGCCTTTTTGGATATCACGTTATCACAATGTAATGACACACTACTGTCTGTAGTGTACACCTGTCAGACTGCATACAATGTTTTTTTTCCCCGGCATACAATGTTTTTTCTTCTTCTTTATTTGTAGAAAGGGTACCAACATATATTTATTTGGTGATCATTATTTTAAAATAAGAAAAAACATGAATAGAAGAACTGACCATAGCCATTATCTCCATAAGAAGAGGGATGCTCCCCTAAAATGGCCTGTCGCTGTCTTCCTTTGGTACGTTCTGAAATCAGACATTTAACAGAGGAGTGTGAAATAAATACATTGTTCAAAAACAAACACACCTTTCAATCAGCTAACAACATAGTAATCCATGACAAATGTGTTTTACTGCTTTGGTTTTAATGTGACACAACACAGCTCAATCCAAAATGGCCAATTTAAAAAGAGAGCTGTTTTTAAGGCCTCAAAGAGTAAGGTTCATAGTAAGCAAATAAAAAAGGTAATTTCCAGCGAATGTGAGGTGGAAGTCCTCTTATCCAACAAAATGGCGTGAGTGGCAGAGTGTGGCAGTGGTTTTTAGAGTCAGAGACCATGAGCTTGAAAGATGGCGTTGGCAACATTTTTGTGCGTACACAAGTTTTGTACATGAGGCCCTAGGTGTAGACACAGACACCTGGGACCTGATATACAAAGCTTGCGTATGCACAAAAACACAAAGACACACGCACACATATGCACGCATGCACACACACACACACACACACACACACACACACACACACACACACAAGCATTAAGACACACGTACACACGCACACACATGCCTGCACACACACACGCACACATGAACACACACACACACACACACACACAAGCACAGATACGCATGCACACACACACACAGGCATGCATACACACAGACATGCAAGCATGCACGCACACACATAAACACACCCACTCACACACACAAACACTTTGTGGAGGTTTGCGTTCTTGAGTGGCCTTGTAGTTAGCATATTAAAATGAGTAGGATTGACAGAGGAGAGAGGGTGAAGTGCAGTAATTGTGCATGTGCGCTTAATTTCAAGTTAATTGGAATGTACAAAGAAAAGGTGCATGGAATGCTGCGTGCATCAAGTTTTAGGTTTGCGTGTATGCAACATTTTAGTATGAATTCCACATAACATGAAATAAACAAAGAAATACACACTCACAGAGTAACACACATAGAATCGCACAGATGTTCTCACCTCTCCTGACGAGAAAGGGCTTTGTGTAGTCCCAGCTGTCATTATCATTTCTGATTACATTGAGGCGTGAGGGCTGCAATGAGGGGGCGAAAGAGAGCACAGCGGCACTGCATGTGTGTTAGAGTGACTGTGAGTGTGAAGAGTGCACCTGTGTGTGTGTGTGTGTGTATGCATGCATGCTGCCAGAGTGTGTGTGTGTATGGATGTGTGTAAGCACTGCAGATTTACCCGCGCATATTCAATTTTCAAAGTGCAGCATCCTGCATATATGTCTGCTCCATTTAGGGCGGCTTTCGCCCTCTGGGCATTCTGAATGGACTCAAATGTGAGAGGAGGCAAGTCAAGGAATAGAAGGTTTGAGGGTTGGAATTCTTGAACAAAGCATTATTTTCCCAGGGTTTGAAAAAAGGTCATTGGAGTTTACTAAAACACAAACAAAACACACACACAAAAAAAAACATTCTGATATACACTCTCTTAATAAAAAAGGCAGAAATTGTGGTAGGTACTGCCAAATTGGGCAGCCGTGGCCCACTGGTTAGCACTCTGGACTTGTAACCGGAGGGTTGCCGGTTCGAGCCCTGACCAGTGGGCCGCGGCTGACGTGCCCTTGAGCAAGGCACCTAACCCCTCACTGCTCCCCGAGCGCCGCCGTTGAAGCAGGCAGCTCACTGCGCCGGGATTAGTGTGTGCTTCACCTCACTGTGTGTTGTGTGTGTTTCACTAATTCACCGATTGGGTTAAATGCAGAGACCAAATTTCCCTCACAGGATCAAAAAAGTATATACTGTATACTTATACTTATACTTATACAAAGGTCATGCTATCCATAAACACTAGAAGTGTTTACATGCACAGATAAATGCACACTTATTCGGTAACACTTTATTTTAAGGTTCACATGTTAGCCACCAATACATACCTAATTAATACCTGTATTAGTGACTTGTAAGGCATGTGTTAGGCAACATTAACCATTTGTTAGGTGTGTATTCACTAATTTCTTGTTCATGACGAATTAGGCCTTTATTATTGATATAATCTTAATAATGACCTTGTAAGCCTTGATCTCTACATACTAATTAGTAGTAAGTACCCAAATAGAATATAGCATAACCTACTTGTATACTGTCTGAATAAATCCCAAATAGTAGGAGAACAGTTGTAGAATAAGCAAGTGTATGGCTCAACCTCATTGCTGCATTTCACTGCCCAGGTTGCTGTGTGAAATAGCACTTAATAACTGGGAGATTGGCTCCCATTCTAAAGTGGAAACTGGTTCCTTGGTAGCAAGCGCATTATCATCAGTAATACCTCTGCAGAATGTACGAATTATTCTTACTCTTATAATGTTACTGTTTCTGCACTACAATGGTACTGTTACCACACTGCACATAGCTGTAAATCCTGTACAGTACATATCTGTTTATATATTTCATACTGAATATCCATATTTATTCTTTTTTCTTATATTATATTCTGTTAATACACTGCATATATCTATATTATTCTTACTATTATAATGTTGCTGCTACTACATTGCACATAACAAATGTATGTTGTTGTTGTTCATACATTTTGCACTTCTGGTTAGATGCATTTCGCTGTCTTTGTACT
Organism: Alosa sapidissima; assembly: GCF_018492685.1. Taxonomy (NCBI): domain Eukaryota; kingdom Metazoa; phylum Chordata; class Actinopteri; order Clupeiformes; family Clupeidae; genus Alosa; species Alosa sapidissima. The sequence continues at coordinate 877,062 of NC_055965.1, read as the reverse complement.
TGTACTCTGCACATATGACAATAAAGTTGAATCTAATCTAATCTAAAATAATCACCACAACAACCACCAACACTTTCATATTCTTGAGTTACTCAAACAAAGTCTCTAACTGTTATGGAGCCTTCTGTTTATTTTGTACAGTTAGACTCCAGAAAGGATATTCCACCATGGCCTGAATTCCGTTGCGCTTGAAGATCACTATACGCAGCACATTGCCAATAGGATTGCAGACTGTGTACAAAACATCCTAAGGCAGATAAGGGGAAAAATACAATGCAGTGTAAATCAGTGGTCAGTGATCATAACAATGCGCTGCTTATGTTCCTATGGAATCTTGTCAAATAGTGTAGACAACTTTGTGAAAAGGTGAAAGGTTTTACATTTACCTCAGTAACTAGCTTTAATCTCTAACTTCTGACAATGTTGACGAAGTTTCATGAAAATCAGGCCAGTAGTTGTTGTACAATTCAATTATATAATCAAATGTTTAATCTTTATTGACAGAGAGTATTGTCTATGTTATCATATAATTATTAGCTGCTGTGTGAGCTACTAATTATAACTTGGCAAGCTGCATGAGGCTTGCAAACCACACATTGATTAACATTGCGCTAGAAGATGTGCAGGACGTCTAATGTACAACAGGTTTAGGAGGATGTTTCTGTGGAAGAACAGTGTGAAGTAGATTAATCTCCAACTTTAGTGGACATGTAATACATGATGTGCAAAGAGTCTTACTGTAGTGATGGGGTAGAGTGGATTCTGGATGGAGAGTAGTAACACTTTGTTCCCACTATTTGGGTCATCTGCATTGGTGGGTCTTGTGATCCTCTTGCTGGTGGAGTAGTTGAAGAAGGCCTGCTGGCCGGCAATGTATACAGCTTCTTTAGCCCCATAGGTCACACAACGGTCAGCGCTGTCAAGGTTTTCAAACTCTACCAATGCCTGCCTCTTGAATGGCATCATCATTACATAGCTGTCAGACAAAGAAACATTAATAAAGTTATTAGCCGCACAACGAAGTGACATGAGAAAATGTGACATACACGCACATTACAGAATCTCCGTGTGGTTGTCGAGTGAGGGGTGGGAGCTTGTAGAGTTCGCAAGAGGCGAGATACACTATGACGCAGAATATATGCGGCCGCTGTCACATCTGCTAGCCTACTGTTTTTGTTTACAACAGACAGCATGTAGGGTGAATACAGCAGTGTGCTCGTTTTGAATGTTGTTGCAACAATGAAGCATGTATTCCGTTACATCCAAAACTTCCGCAGCATCGATGAAAGTTTGGAGCATGACCTACAGACAATTCCAAGAGATTACGACAATGAATGGTGAGTGGTGAACGAATCTGTTACTGTTTACTGTACTGCAAAACTGTTTATCTAATAAAATCTAACCAAGTCTTATTAATCTTATATCAAGATCAAAATATCAAGTTTGTATTGTTTCCAGTATAAAGAGACTTACTTAGCACTTTCTCATAAAATAATTTGACTTAATTTAAGAAGAGTTTGATTTCTTTTAAGACGTCTCATCCTGAAATCGCAAATTTGTCTCCCAGTGCGCCAAGCAAATTTGTTCTAAAAACAAGCAAATTTGTCTGCCAGTGCGTTGAGTAAATTTTTCTTGAAAAGACTCCTTAAAATAAGTCAAAGTGTTCTTAAATTAAGTCAAAATGATCTTTTGAGAGAGCGCTAGGTAAGACTGTTCATACTAAAAACAATACCGAATAGATTTTTTGATTTTAATATAAGATTAATAACACTTGGTTAGATTTTATTTTGTGTAACCTTTTTTACATTTAAATGTATTTTTGAAATGTATTTTTAAAACATATAATACATATAATATCATAATATGTTTAATACATAGACACATACAATTATATTTCAAATAACAGCAAAGAATGTGTACCAAATGTTGAGGGAAAAAACATTAAAGTAACATAAGCAAGCAATTCCCATTAAAGTAACATCAATTCCCTTTTTGTTATCAGTTTACAACGTATTGGGTGCCTATTGAGCACTACAGGGGTACCCATTTTGTCATGTTCCTACAGTAAAAACATACAACATACATAAACAAGTGTAAAATAACTATGGTTGGACAACAACACATTTACAACAATGATAACTTATCTTACCAGATATTTCCAAATTTCTCCAAGGCCTCCACAAGATCAGCCTCCACTACAGACTCACACAGACCCCGCACATGGACTACAGGCGATGGAGCGATGCGGTGTGAGTTATCACCATTATCCTGAATAAATAGAGGAGGGTGTTATTATCTTGCAAGAACAAATCACTGACAATTCACTGATAATTCAGATTAGATTTTTACAGAGAAATCCAAGTTGTGATGATAAGATACATATTGTCCCAGTCTATGAAAACCAGATAATTGGAAAAAGATGACTTAGCAGGCCAAGCAGCGAAGGCACTCATTGTGTTTCTACCTTTTCTTAATATTATTCCTCTGCCATTGGAGTCCATTGGAGAAATTTGACACACTGATTAGGGATAGTCCCATGATTAATTTCACCAAGTTTCATGTCAGCACCTTGAGCGCTGTAGTGCCACCAACAGGTAAAGGTTGGACATGCGTTCACACACATAACTTTTGACCCATTTGCCCATTTTCGTCAAAAAGGAGGCATAATTGCAGTCAGTAGGGAAAAAAACGCTTTCGATGCACTCTATGACATTAATTTCCACCATATTGGATTTTCCGACATCTTGGATTTTATCGGAAACACCAAAAAGCTTTATCTTATCACCAATTGTATCCAATTTTCACCAAATTTGGCACAGGCCATCATCAGAACATGCCATACCACCATATTACTTTCTGGAATGATCATAGCCAATCAAAATCGGCGGTGCAAGTGGCAAACAGGAAATGAACTCATATCTCTTCAATGCTTTACTGTATCAAAACCAAAGTTTTGATACATAGACTCAGGAAATCATAGTTAGAATGTGCAAGAAAGTTAGTGACCTTTGACCTCTAGGGGTCTCTGAAATGACAAAAAATGATGTATGGCTTGTAACTGTTGATGTGTTTGGATTTAAAACACTTACTAGCTGTGTCTGTTAATACTCTGGGAGGTCCTAAGGCTGACACCTGCCAACGTTTGATGTCATGATAACTCCAAGGCTCTGTTTGGAGACAGATATGGTGGTCTCACCAATGGAGATTGAAGAGATATTGTTTTTTTTTCAAGCGTAGATGTGATGCCAATGAGTAACAGCTCAGTTTTCTTACTGTTGGATTTCAGATAACTGCTTGCCATCCATGTCTGTATGTCATGGAGACAAGCAATGAGGGTATTGGGAGGCAGAGTAGTAGTTTGGTGGACATAGAGCTGTGTGTCATTAGCATAAGAGTGAAAGTGGATGCTATAGTGCCTGAAGATGTTGTGACACCGTCACATTAATTTAAGTGTTCCTTTACATTTATTATTGCACGGAACATTATCTTGATTTCCTATAATGTTTATGTATGAGGAATGATATTCATATGTATATCTGTGTAATATATGTATTGTCCACTGTGGTTTTGGTAAGAATGTGGGGTGTCTCTTTAAGGCCTCGGCCGCCCGCGATTGCTATGACCACGCATACAAGCTTACTTAGGTGGGTGCGTCAGGTGTTTGGTGGGTCGGTGGAGAGATTCAGCAAATGCAGGGTGTTTGAATGCGTGGCGCCAGTATTGTTTGCTGCAGCCACATAGAGATAAAGCTAGTTCCCTTGGGTTCGAGAGCTCTTAAAACACGTCTTAAGAGACTGCTTTAATGGAGGAGAGGAGAAAACATTGTGCAACTGCATAGACTGTACCTCATACGCGCGTCTCCAGCAAGAGGACGTGCCCGGACCCCAAACTTCAACTTCGCGTGTTAACGTTGCCCGACGTTCAACGGATCTGGTGAGATCTATCTCGTTTGGGTATTTTTTGGCGTGGTATACCACTGAATCAGCGCTTGACCTTTTGCCTTTTTTGTTGTGGATTATTTATTTTTCGCTGCGCTCCGACAGAGGATTATTTTCGCGGCCTACCTGTTTTGTTTCCTGGTTGGAATATAAAGACTATAGCGCGATCCTGGGAAAGACCTGAAGTTTTCGTTTAGTTTGGACTTTTAGTTTAATTTTGGGGACTGAGACAAAGGGGGGGGGGGGGGGATTCAAGTATTGTGTGGTTGCACGGGATAATTGGTGTAATAATAATATACTGCACTAAGCGCGTCATTCAATTCAACTGTTTGGTGCGTCTTTTCTTGTATAATTAATCTATAGGACTGAAGAATGTCAATGATTCCGATGTAGATGAGTAGCCTCTCCCCTTTGGAAGTCCGTGCTGGAATGCCTCCCATGTGGTCCTCTGTGTCCAAGGCTCCCTTGCCGCGGGCTTCGCCCTGAATGGACTCCATGGCGGTGCAGTAGAGAGACTTCTGGGTCTGGGGGCGCTTCTGGTCGGGCGTGATTGGGCCCTCTCCGGCCGCGCTGTAATCCCCGAGACCAATATTTGTTTTTAAAGATGGTGTGAGTCTCTAGAACACCTGATGCAAGGAAGGAGGAGGAGGAGCAAAGAAGAGGAAAAAAAGTCAAAGCAAAATGGCGACAGCCGGTGCAGCTGACTCGGGCTCGACTGCTCCTACAGGGGCCAGTGGATCCCGGAAGTTGGCCTCACCTGAGGCTCCGGGCTCCTCAGGCACCTCCCAGACCTTGAAGAAAACCATCGGACACAGGGGGGTGGACCCCACTGGAGAGACCACCTACAAAAAGACGACCTCCTCAGCTCTGAAGGGGGCGATCCAGCTGGGCATCACGTACACCGTGGGCAGTCTCAGTCAGAAGGCAGAGCGAGATGTGCTCATGCAGGACTTTGTCGTCGTAGAGAGCATCTTCTTTCCCAGTGAGGGCAGTAACCTGACCCCAGCTCACCACTACAGTGACTTCAGATTTAAGACGTACAGTGGGCAGTGCTTCGAATTGGCCAGCTTCACTCGCGGTCCGCGCGTGGGATCACTCGGTATCACGCGACTTTAATTTGTATTTTTCCAGTGAGACGCTGCAACAACCCAAACAACCGGTAGATGGCTCAAGTGAGCAGGGTGTCTCGTAAAAAGAAATGGAGCCTGGAAAACCCTACACAGACTTCACTACAGACTTTAGCAGACTGGTTTAGAAATAATGTAATAGCCAGAAATATGCCTGCCCTAATAAAGAAATATTTGGTTAACTGCGAGTGAATCCCGTTTGCAGCCGTAGAGACGCAGGACAAATTAAACATTCTGGTTTTCTCCGAGTGCAACGATGATAGACATCATTAGGACAAAATATAGAGTATTAACCTCCGTTGCTCAGCCAAATGCCTTCCTGTTACGTCCTGTTATCACGGAGTTAGGCCTACAGGCGATAAACGATTTTTGATGGTCACAAGTTTACTTCATTAGCGGTTTATTTTTTTGGATTATTAAAGAGTGTTTTTCATTTAAAGGTTTGACTTCGTGCTTATTCAGTAGAGCATTTAGTGCTCTCCCCAATCATAGACGTTCACATTGCATGTTTGTTTGTAATGGATGCAACCGCGAGATAGGCTATGCGTTTGACAATAAGTTGTTAACAGAACCAAGACATATAGCCCAGCAGCAATCTAGGGACTGATCGTTATTTATTGAAGGGGCCACCGGAGGAATTTTGAGTGCTTCAGTTGGAAGTTGCATGACCCTCTCTTGCCTGCTAGAAATTGTTCAATGACCCTCCGACAGAATTGTTAAAAAAAGACATGACCCTCCCCTGCCAATTGTCTTCCGCCCGCGCCACAACCACACACTTTGTGATAACATTCTTAAATCAATCTTTCCCGTGAGCTTGCATGCTACCAGTCCTTCCTTTTCAAATGTGTTGCGCCTGTTTGCACAATTTCACAAATAATCATATGTGATTAATAGTATGACAAATAATCCCTGTGCACGGGGACCGAAACAATGCATGCCAACGTTTTCCGTGTTTATCACGTATTTTAACTTGCCGTTTTAATGTTTTCCCGTAGAATATCCTATATTTTAATACTCTCATAACAGCCCTGCCATCGGGCCTGTCTCTGTGTTGCCCTGTTGCTACCCCTTGCCCTTCCAACGAAACAGATGTCTTCAAATCATCGTTTTCCTTGCTTGAAGGCGAACTTAGAGTGATGTTAACCTATTTAAGTTTAACGGCGCGATTGCCGTGAGAGCACGATTCATTGGCGCTTGCATGTTCGGCCTTATGTCTACGTGCGCACCTGAGGCTACTCAGCTGCAAGAGAAATAATTTCCCCTCTTTGTATGTTCACTGCAAGTTGGCCTACCATAACTTAACAACTCTGCACTGTAGACTGGCTATTTATATTTTTCTGTGAAATAAGCAAATGTATTTGTTCAACTTTATGAAGCAGAATTACGCATAGGGTACTTGGAACATAATACATTTGACAAAGGACAGATGAATGTTGCTAGTGACAAAATATTAACTTTCAGTGTTTTACGATGTCTTTGTCATGGGGAAGTGTTTTTCCCCATGCATTTATTCTAGGTTACTGTCAGTGACTGCCGTGAGAGAAGCGGGTTCTGTGTTTCGTTCATGTCAGTGACTGACGCGAGAGAAGCGGGGTCTGTGTTGTGTTGTGTTGCGTTGCGTTAATTTATTTTCATTGGGCATACCGTGCCGTGCCGTCCACAGCTCTTCAGTTCTGACAAAGCCAAAATTACTCCTTAGCGCGTTTGTATGGTTATATTGCTTGACGGGGGGGGGGGGGGGGGGGGGGGGGTCCCAAGCAGCTTTCAGCCATAAGGCTACTTTGAGAACATTTCAATTCACCCGACACTAATATTCAAAATGTTGAAAACTATTTCGGCATAGCCTATAAAGCAGTTTAATTAAATGGAATGTTAGTTGTAAACAAACGAGCTACTTGGTGAGGCTTGGCCTCACAGATGCGCTCGTGCCTTAGATGGCAGGAAAAATCTTCACGATAGGCCTATTAACTAACCACCCGATTCACGTTGGCTGGGGGGAAGGGGGGCCATCAGACAATTGTGCCCAGTTAATCCGGCCCTTCCCCCCAAAAATCACACCTTCCCACCTCTGACAGCTTAAAAGAAGTCAAGAGGACTCCTTACTCACAGACCTATTCACAAACCTGCGGTTTTGAAATCCTATGCAGCTACAGGAGCTTCCAATCGCGAGGAAGCAATTTTGCATTGTAGGCATAACTAACATGCAATAACGCCGCCAACAACAACCAAAACTAGGCTAATCATTGTCAATATGTAAATTAAATGTAACATTATTGTGAATCAAATTAAAATGTTCTCTTTTGCAAACGTAGGCATAGTAACAGAATAATTTAATAATGTTACAAGATACTACATCAATCCGTATGTTTCATTGGGCTACTAGGCTATTTGTTTTGCCTTGATTCATTTAGGCTAGGCCTTTTTATTCAGGGGCCATATTCACAAAGAATTTTAAGGCTAAAAGTAGCTCCTAACTGGCGAATTTAGGAGCAACTCCTAAAAATAATGGGCGTGTCACTCCTAACTTTAGGACTCCTAATTTTTTCACAAAAAGTAATTCACGAAGCATTTTAGACCTAAAAGTAGCACCTAAGTCTGGGACAGCTTAAGTCGAGAGGACTCCTAACTCACTAAGACCTATTCATAAACAGCTTTTTTGTGGCATTTTACGTTGCGATGTTTTGAAATAGCCTATGCGCAACAGGAGCTTCCAATTGCAAGGGAACAATTTTGCATTCATAAAAGGGATGCAATAACGCCACCAACAACAACACAAACTACTCATTGTTAACATGGAAATGAAATGTAACGTTTCATTGTGAATCAAATTAAAATGTTCTCCTCTTTGCAAACGTAGCCTAGGGATATGGTGACAGATTCATTTAATAATGTTGCAACGGTAGGCTACTGCATCAATCCATAGGCCTATGTTTCATTAGGCTACTAAGCTATTTGTTTTGCCTTACTCTTTATTAATTTAGGCTAGGCCTTTTTATTCAGTTATTAATCATCTTCCGTCCTTCACACTACTTGTGTAGCGCACGCATTCTCCGACCTGTCACCTGTCGGTCATCATCGGAAGAGAGGTGTTTGGAATTCCCGCGTTACAATCGTCAGCCAATCAAGGTGGTCACTTCAGTCAAGCTTGTGCATGAGTAATGACGTCATCCATAGCCACGAAGACTCACTCCTAGTTTAGGAGTTGTCTGAAAGGCTTTGTGAATAACTTTTAAGAGAAAACTCCAATCTAAAATCTTTAAGTGCGATTTAGGAGTAGCCTACTCCTAGTAGTAAGATAAAAGCCTTTGTGAATAGCCTACGGCCCCAGTTATTCATCATCTCCCGTCCTTGTGTAGCGCACGCATTCTGAGACCTGTCACTCATCATCGTAAGGGAGGTGTTTGGAATCATGCCCGCGTTACAATCATCAGCCAATCAGCCAATCAAGGTGGTCACGCTTGCCCATTTACCCAAATTAATGGTCGAATATTACTGATGATCATTGTTATTTAAGAACATGCAGTGTGCGTAGGGTACCAAAAACATCTTGCTCGTAAAAAAGCATCATAACGCACATTCTGGCGGGTCTGTTATTTACTGTAGGCTGCGCAAACCACATGCCTTTATTTTGGGCAAGCCTGCAAGCCTGCGCTGACAGTAATCCTCCTGCCCCTGATAGGCCTACCACAGCTGTGGATAGTGTGGAATGTTCAAGTAATAACACAATCCAATGTGTGTCTCAATTGTCCCCCGCTGACCACCTCACACATTTCTCTAGATTTTGCAACGAACTTACATGACACAATGCCATAAAATATGCCAGTTTTAGGACACAGAATAATGTTTGTAATGATACCAGGTAGGCCAGGTATTGTCGAAGGTGCATGGTGAAGTGAAATTCTTACTTTGGAAAACAAACATTTGCCGATATCATCGCCGATCATCAGAATATTGCAATAGATTCTGTGTTCTGGACTGCAGGTAACTTGTTAAGCCAGTGGTTATCAAACTTTTATTTCATTCCCCACTTTGATCAAGGGGCATGACTGATGATAGTGGAGATAACGTGTTATCCCGAGGCTTTTGCAAGTCAGCATCTTCGACGGAAGTCTATTAAAAATTAAAAAAAGTTTTCGATGTCCCAAACGGAGAGCCATACTTTATTGTTTTTAACGATCTCTATGCTACTCACAAAAATGTAGGCATGGGGACATGATGAAGTAGGTTATCCAACTGTCGTGTGTTAAATTATTGTGATTACGAGCCAGTGGTTTTCAAACATTATGTGTGACTCGGACATCTAACTAAATGCAACAGGCTCATATCGTCCTCGCATTCGCAAAATGAGGACCAGTGTTTTGTCAAATTGCAAATAGCTATTCGTTTTAACTATTTTTTTTTTTTATGATAGTAGCCTATACAAAAAGCACTTTATACTATCTTAATATTGGAATATGGGGAGGGAAGTGGCGCGTCTGCAGTCAGGCAAATATGAATGTAATTCTGCGGCATAAAGCAGATGTAATTGTTTATCGTACAGAAAAATAAAAATGACATGTCAAGCAGTCAATTGACTACATTGCAGTCAAGAAGTAGGGCAAATTAATTTACGAAACCAAAACGTGAGTCATAGTTGTCTAAGCCTCTACTGCGTAGCCTGTTAAAAACGTCGCCAGATAGTATTAAATCGGCAACAACATTGTTTTCTGCAGAAGCCTACCCAAGGCTACAGATTAATTCTGAACAGTTATTTCTCTACTGGCTCAATTATCACACCACTGTTTTGATTTGCGTAGTTGCGTTAACCCCAACACTGACAATAATGTAGACAGCAAATTTCGATTTCGATTTTCGTGTAGTCAAGCCTTAAGCCATACCCAAGTAGCCTAAATCGAGGTAATGTTTAATTATGCATGATTTATTTTGTTATTGAATTCGTAGGCTGGGATTACTCTCGGCAACAATTATGTAAGGGACGGCAGGCAGAGCGATGTACAGTGGCAGAGCGACGCACAGTGGCTGAAAGTGGTACTATAGCTTCTCGCAGCTTCACGCCGCGTAATGCGCGAATGAAGTGGTCATTTGAAAGCGATGCCCACTGTACGCTCCTATTGCCTTCCGCTACTAACTCTTTGGCATCCGACCTGATGACTACTTGTATTCTCTCTGCAATGATCCACTCATCGAACTGTCAAATCCGGGAGCGAGTGGCTCAATCTTCTACGTTTCCAGTGACGACGAATTCATCATCAAAACAGTGCAGCACAAAGAAGCTGAGTTTCTACAGAAGCTGCTGCCCGGATACTTCATGAACCTCAACCAGAACAAGCGCACGCTGCTGCCCAAGTTCTACGGCCTGTACTGCGTGCAGGCGGGTGGCAAGAACATCCGCATCGTGGTGATGAACAACCTGTTGCCGCGCGCCATCCCCATGCACATGAAGTTCGACCTGAAGGGCTCCACCTACAAGCGGCGCGCCTCGGCCAAGGAGCGCGACAAGAAAGTGCCCACCTACAAGGATCTGGACTTCATCCAGGACCTGCCTGACGGCCTGCAGATGGAGACCGACAACTACAACACCCTCAGCAAGACCATCCAGAGGGACTGCTTGCTGCTGCAGAGCTTTAAGATCATGGACTACAGCCTGCTGATGGGCGTCCACAATGTGGACCAGGCACTGAGGGAGCGGCTCGGGGACCACAGCGCGGCCGGAGAGGGCCCAATCACACCCGACCAGAACAAGCCAACCTCACGGAGCGGTCCAACTGGTCCATCAAGACAATGATTGCGTCATATGTGGGGGACCAACATAAGAACTGGGACCAGTGGATCAGGGAGTTCCGTTTCGCCATCAATGCTGCCCATCATGAAACCACAGGCCGCACCCCTGCAGAGCTGGCGCTCGGAAGGACCCTGAAGGGTCCACTGGAGAGACTCATCAGTTCACCTCCTACGCCACAACAGTCACCATACACACTCCTGGAGAGACAAAAACAAATGAATGAGCAAATCAAGAAGAGAGTTGAGGCGTGTCAGTCCAGACAAGCCAGGTATTACAATACCCACAGGAGAGGTGCACAACTCCTGCCGGGAGACCTGGTCTGGGTCCGTACTCACCCACTCTCTAAAGCATCAGAAAACTTCTCATCGAAGCTTGCGCCCAAGTGGTCAGGTCCAGCTACTGTGATGAGAAAACTAGGCCCCATCAATTACCGTATACAGTGGAATGACCAGGACAAAAAAATGGACACTGTTAATGTGGTCAACCTGAAGCCCTACTTCGGGGTTCTGGCCCCGATGCCTCCGGCTGGGGGGGGGGGGGATCTGTGACACCGTCACATTAATTTAAGTGTTCCTTTACATTTATTATTGCACGGAACATTACTGTATCTTGATTTCCTATAATGTTTATGTATGAGGAATGATATTCATATGTATATCTGTGTAATATATGTTTGCTGCAGCCACATAGAGATAAAGCTAGTTCCCTTGGGTTCGAGAGCTCTTAAAACACGTCTTAAGAGACTGCTTTAATGGAGGAGAGGAGAAAACATTGTGCAACTGCATAGACTGTACCTCATACGCGCGTCTCCAGCAAGAGGACGTGCCCGGACCCCAAACTTCAACTTCGCGTGTTAACGTTGCCCGACGTTCAACGGATCTGGTGAGATCTATCTCGTTTGGGTATTTTTTGGCGTGGTATACCACTGAATCAGCGCTTGACCTTTTGCCTTTTTTGTTGTGGATTATTTATTTTTCGCTGCGCTCCGACAGAGGATTATTTTCGCGGCCTACCTGTTTCCTGGTTGGAATATAAAGACTATAGCGCGATCCTGGGAAAGACCTGAAGTTTTCGTTTAGTTTGGACTTTTAGTTTAATTTTGGGGACTGAGACAAAGGGGGGGGGGGAGATTCAAGTATTGTGTGGTTGCACGGGATAATTGGTGTAATATATATTATATATATTACACCATATATATATACTGCGCTAAGCGCGTCATTCAATTCAACTGTTTGGTGCGTCTTTTCTTGTTTGTTCAGCGCCGTCTGAATATTTGTTGGTTGCTGTGTGCTTTATTAACGGCAGTATACCTGCTCTTATGCATATGTGTTTGTGTAATAAGGCAAAAAGTATTTGTGACAGTATTGAAGTGTTTTGTTATTGTCGATTACTACCTTCATTCCCAAGAACCCCTTGTGCGTTTATAGTAACACAGCTGTTTAAAAAGGACGTAAAGGGCTGATTGTTACAATGTTACTGAGGGGAAGTAGATGATGAACAGAAGTGGCTCCAGCACTGAGCCCTGTGGGACTCAGTGGTGGAGAATGGAGCTTTCTGACCACTGGTCCTGAATCTGGACCTAAAATGTTCTGTCTGCTAAATAGTGAGCAAACCATGCAAGAGCTGCACCACAGATTCCAATGCTCACTAGTCGCTCCAACAATAGTTGGGGTGAAATTGTGTCGAAGGCGGCACTGAGGTCTAAAAGGATGAGGATGGACAGTAGACCAGTGTCAGCTGCACAGAGGAGATCATTTGTTATCTACCAGGGTTGCTTGTGTTGGGGGTGGAAACCAGATTGAAATTGCTCAAAGAGATTATTGTTTTGGAGGTAGGTCTGAAGTTGAGATGCAACTACCTTCAGCAGTATTTTGGAAATGAATGGCAGGTTAGATATAGGACAACAATGATTGAAATCGTTGCATTTTCTCAGAATTGGTCTAATAATGGCAACTCTCAGTGAAGAGGGAACTGTGCCAGCTGACAAAGAGGATATGATGATGGAGGTTATCAGAGATATTATGGCAGGCAAGCATGCTTGACTAGGGAATTGGGGATGGGATCCAGATGACGAGGTGGAATTTGATTTAGTTATACGTTTTAAAATGCAGTCTTCAGTTGGAAGGCTACAGTCACATAAACAGTTTGTGAAAAACGTTTTGTGACACTTGCTGCTAGCATTTCGGCCTGGGTGATATTTGCAGTTTACAATTACCATCAGAGAGGTTGTTGTTAAGTTGGCTTCAGGCAGTTTTAACAGCCTTTTCACAGTGGAGTTTTTTTCACAAGAGTCTCCTTGTATGTGTACCTATATGTAAGGGGGTTCACGGTAGGGCTGTAACGATACACCAACCTCATGATTCGGTTTGTATCACGATTTTTGACCCACGGTTCAATATAGGTAAGCCTACCTTAGAACACCAGAGGATTATAATATAATATAATATATAATATAATATATCTGTATATCCTGATATAAAAAGAGAGAATACTGAATTTATGATATTTATGCAGATTAGCCTATAGCCAAGGCCTACTATTTCTATTACAACTCTACCTCTTTAATTCAGCTGTCTGGTTGAAGCCTGGAAATATTGTAAACAAAGTAGCATAGTTGGCTAGCTTATCATAGTCTACTGATTTGACTGTTCAGTTTCCCCATGTGTGTTTAAGTTTCAAGGTAATACTTGTTCTTCTTGGGAAAGGCACTTTTGGGAAACATTGGTGTTGGGATGATCAGTCAACTTGAATGCAAGATTTTTAAACAAATATGTGCAGCATGCTAATGATGCTAAGCGGATTTAACAGTAATTTAGCTAGTCGTCTTCTATGCGTCCTTGCTTTCACGATTGTGAATGTTTTATTTGGATTGTGCAGGCCGAGTCGCGCGTGTCCACTGAGAGCGAGAGCGAGGGAGAGTGAGAGAGAGCGGGGCAAGGAGAGGGGGTTTACTGTTTGTTAAAGTTGCACGCATAGTCTACAATGAAAGTAATTTTTGGACAACGTAATAAAGTGGGAGATGTGTGTTGCTCATGCGGCCGTGAAAGCTGCAAAGCGCTGCTTGAAACACTAGAAAGGGTGTGTCGCGGTTCTGCCTTTTCACACCGTGACACAGGTTCAGGGATATGATCTGTCGCGATTTCGGTTTCGAATCGCATATCGTTACAGCCCTAGTTCACGGACATGCCCTCACAGTGTAGCGCTGTAGCTGCCTGGCTGCTTTAGCTGCTGGAACTAGCAACTCGAGCTAGGTAAAACCGATTGTTTTTGTTTTATTCGTACCAACATTACTCGATGACCTCGAGAAACTATCTACTGTATGTGAAAAATCACCAGATTTCTCCTTTAATATCCCTGCTGAAAACAGCCTGACCAGCTTAAGGTGGTTTGCTGGTTGATCAGCTTATTAACCAGCTTGTTTGAACACCCTATGGTGGTTGACCTGCTATACCAGCAAAACTCTTGCGAAAGCATACCCTCAGCTGCTAATGTTAATTCAGCTGGTTTTGCTTGTCGTACCAACTCAAGTTGGTCATTTTAACTGGTGTTGCTGGTCTACATTGCTGGTTTAACTGGCCATGCCAGCTTATGTTGACCATTCTAGCAAACCAGCATGACCATCTTACACCAACAATGTCAAGCTTGGCAGGCTGGTCACCAGCATGACCATCTCACACCAGCTGTATCCCACACGACAGGCTGGTCACAGCAAGACAGTCACACCAGCATGTCCACCTGGTGGCCCAACCAGCCTACACCAGCAAAGACCAGCAACAGCTGAAAAAAACCCCAGCAAAGACCAGCTAAAACCAGCTACCAGCATAAGCTGATTTCTAGCTTATGAAAAAAGCTGATTTTTTCAGCAGGGATGATAACGCCATGGTACATATCAATGGGCCATTACAAAGCAAAAAACATGCTATGGCTTGTTTTCAATGACCATGGAATTTAGAAGTAAGACGCACACGTATCCTCTTTGTATGTCCAAAAATAAGTCAAAGAGTCAGGAAGTCAAATGGATTTATTCAATCATCTGTACAATATGTATGTAAAATCATGGCAAAGATGCTTTGCAAAAACAATCCCTTACATATCAGGGTCACAGCTGATTTTACCTCAAAAGGCTGAAAGATGAAGCCTGATCATGCAGAAAACAGACCCTGTGACATGAGGCATTTCCGTCTGTGTGCTGATTTGACCTCCAAATGACAAAAAAAGGTCAGGAATCTATAGCCTGACGTTGTCATACTCAAATTCTAGTCAGAATATGAGTCTGATACTGCTCCATTGGGACGTAATTATGGGGCGTGTTTCAACCGATACAGGGGGGGAATGCCTCTGCACTCAATTGGATAGACCTAACCAATCAGAGCAACAAAATAGCTTACCGTGAGGTGTAGGAAGAAAACACACGAACCATCCTTCTGCTCCTACAGTATATCCCCTCCGTTTTTAAAAATAATTCTGTTGAACACTGATTGTTAAACAGCTGGGAAAGGCTGTTGCAAATCCCTCGAACAGGTGGTCAATCAGAGATTTCAAACGAACATGTCGCAATGCAACACCGCTGTTTTCCCTTGATGAAAGTGAAACCACCAGTTTTCCTACATCTCAACTTTGGCCAAAGTTTTCAGAAATAATCATTTTCAGTGATACAACCTCATTAAATAATATGAATTTTCCATATGGGGTCTTAAAAGCCATGTATCCTTCTAGCCACAGCGTTTTTGTTTAAAAAATAAGCCTAATCTAAGCGTGCTCAGATGACGTGATAGACCAGGTGCTGTTGCTCACCTGTCCATCATCGTAAAGCCTGATTTGATTGGTCCGCCCGATTTAGGGCGAGCATACTTCCACCACAATGGAGCAATGCCAGACCGAACTTCCCGTGTGGCGGGACTAAGTTTGGAATGGCACCCAGGCTAAAAAGTGCCTCTAATCACACTTACAGTATGTTCAAATGTTCCAAACATGGCTATAATGATATAATAAAATGAGTGTTTACCTACTCTCACATTTAATACAGACTTTCTGGCTTTCATTTCCATTTTCTGCCTGACATGACTGAACAGGGAGTTCCTCTTCTTTGGTTCTTTTCTTGAAATTGTTACCACTTCTCTTACAGAGTCAAACCCCTTCCCTGTCTCTTGTATACATATCAACTGTTATCATCTGTTACTTTTTACATTGCTTCCTTGATTTCATCGTTTTGTTTTAGTATGCCACAATAAGTCAGTTCACACAGGATTGAAATAGGCATTATTTCA
Organism: Alosa sapidissima; assembly: GCF_018492685.1. Lineage (NCBI taxonomy): Eukaryota > Metazoa > Chordata > Actinopteri > Clupeiformes > Clupeidae > Alosa > Alosa sapidissima. The sequence goes on along the minus strand of NC_055965.1, from coordinate 860,948 downwards.
TCATTAAAAAAGCTCTCTAACCTAAATAAGTCCATCTTATGCAAACATGATGATAGAATGCCTCGAAAGTGAACTAGCTGCTAAGCAAACTAACGGCTCCCACACACAGTTGCGTTCTGTCAACGCATGCCAGTGGGTGTTCCCGACGGTAGCTATGCAAATGGCTTAAGGTATAAGGTTCCTCCTCTCAGTGCAGTCAAACCCTTGGAAACTGAACATGCAGACAAGTCCAAGAGGTCATGCTTTAGAGCCCTAGCTTTATTAAAAAAAATTCTGCTAAGCTGGTATCAGATCAGATCAAGAGTGTGCCGCCCAACCAGTAGAGGGTCCTGGCTAATGTGGCTGGCTAATGTGATCATGTAGTATTTGCCAATCAGAGAACAACATGTCAAAACAGAACTGAGCATCTGAGTAAAATGTAGAGCTTTATATACCTACTTCCTCATCTCAATCTGAAACTTCCTATTATAGCGTTGGCCAGAGCTGCATAGAAGAGATCTGTCATCCTCTCCAAATGTATCAAATCTATATCAACTGAATTTACCACAGGTGGACTCCAATTAAATGTATCACTGCTGTCTGGCACTTTTCCTAAGTCACTGAAAACAGCTGTTGTAAAGCCACTTCTCAAGAAGAATAACCTGGATGCCTCCATGCTAAACAATTACAGGCCCATATCCAATCTACCTTTTATTGGCAACATTTTTGAAAAAGTAGTCTTTAATCAATTAACCACCTTCCTAACATCAAATGGGTATTTTGATTACTTTCAGTCTGGTTTTCGGGCAAATCACAGCACTGAAACAGCTCTCATTAAAGTTTCCAATGACATACGCCTCAACACAGATTCAGGTAAAACATCAGTCCTAGTGCTACTGGACCTTAGTGCAGCATTTGACACTGTTGATCACAATATTTTACTACACAGACTAGAACACTGGGTTGGATTTACAGGCATAGTTATCAGCTGGCTAAAATCATATCTACAAGAAAGGAGCTTCTTTGTTGCCATCGTAAACTGTACCTCAACACCAACGTCCTTGACCTGTGGTGTTCCCCAGGGGTCGATCTTGGGGCCACTATTATTCAACCTCTATATGCTCCCACTTGGACAAATCATTCAAAATAATTTGATTTCATATCATAGCTATGCAGATGACACACAAATTTACTTAGCTCTATCACCAAACAACTATGGTCCTCTTGAATCTATGTGTCAGTGTATAGAACAAATCAACACCTGGATGTCTCAAAATTTTCTTCAGCTGAACAAAGAAAAAACTGAAGTAATTATATTTGGTAAAAATGAGGAAAGACTTAGGGTTGCCACTCTCCTTGACACAAAAGGGTTGAAGGCAAAGGATACTGTTAAAAATATTGGTGTATTAATTGACAGTGATCTAAATTTCAACAGCCACATGAAAGCGATAACTAAATCAGCTTTTTACCACCTCAAAAATATTGTCAAACTCAGAGGGCTGATGTCAAAACATGACTTAGAAAAACTCATTCATGCATTTATCTCCAGCAGGGCTGATTACTGCAATGGACTGTTCACAGGCCTTCCTAAAAAGACTATTAAACAGCTTCAGGTGATACAAAATGCAGCAGCTAGGACTCTAACAAAAACTAAAAGAACTGACCACATTACTCCAATTCTTAAGTCCTTGCACTGGCTTCCAGTAAGTCACAGAATTGACTTTAAAGCACTATTGCTTGTTTATAAATCAGTAAATGGAGCAGGACCTAAATACTTGTCAGACATGCTTCAGCAGTACACACCTTCTCGTCCTCTCAGGTCCCAGGTGAAAAACCTGCTAGTAAAACCTACAGTTAGAACTAAACATGGTGAAGCAGCTTTTAGCTGCTATGCGGCTCAGCTGTGGAACCAACTTTCGGATGACATTAAAAAGGCCCCAACTGTAGCCAGTTTTAAATCTAGACTTAAGACCAAACTGTTCTCAGACGCTTTCTGCTAACTGTGCCGAGTTACAAATTCTGAATCTGCCTCGATAATCTACTTTGTCTTTTATTACTTGTTTTACTACTTTTGACTTTATTTTTGCTTACTAATTATTCTTTATTTTTAAACGATTTTACCTTGTGTTTTATGTTTTCTTTTTATTATGATCTTTACATTTGAACTATTCTTTGACTATATTGCCCTTCTATGCTTTTATTTGTTATTATTGTTTGGTTTTGTTTATGTAAAGCACATTGAAGGCTTTTTCTGAAGATAATTTTCCACGTAGGGTTGGGTACCTACATTGACATTTGAACCCATATCGGTACCGATGCCGGTGCCTGAGGTTCGGTGTCGATATTCAATGGTATTTGATTTCGGTACCTTACCCTTACTGAATCTGTAACACCTTGTTTGTAACAACTACAACATTTAATTAAAGTTGCAAAAAACTCTACACTGTAAAAAATCAAACTTGGCATCTGTTACGCTTACAAAAGATTTTCAGCACACAAAACTCAAAACCTTCATTTAGCTTTCCAAACTTGTTATTATCATTAATCTCAACCATTCCATCGATTTAACATTGTAAAGTGGAATAGCTCAGTTGACAAAACTTAAATTGTCAAGTATCTGGGCCGGAGTGAGATTCTTGAAGTTCACGCATGCGCATTTGTACCAACTACGGGGATTCCCCTGGAGGAAGGCAGGATTGGAAACGAATCTCGACCACACTGTCGCAACTACAACGTTTGGAAAGGGTAAGTTGATATATTTCACTCCATTCGGACCATACAGTCTATTACGCGAATTTAGGGATAATATGACAGGCTACCGTACGTTTTTGCACCAACCACACAAATATTTTATCATCTGAAACATTGAAAAACCATTGAGTCGTTGGCCAAACTGAATCAGTCATAGCCAAAAATGAACGTGTTCTTCATCCTCTAACTTAACACAGAACCTGTGTAACGTTACACGACATTAAATGCTGGGTAACATATAGCTTTACAAGCTCTACATTTCATTCGAGCCTCAGGCTAATATTTAGACGTTTAGCCTATATAGCCGAGGGGCAGCATCGTTTTTAGCAGCCTAGCATCTAACCAAAGCTGGTTAAGCTAGCTACAGTACACTGTCCCACTGACGTTTTTCACGATTTTACAATCTTAAGAAAGCCCAAAGATGTGCCCGGACACGTGAAAGTATTTCCTGCTTATTGTTGTGCTGCATAACTGTAGCTAAAGCCATAATCAAATCACAAATCAGTGAAAAGATACAAATCTCTACCAACACCTTTACTCTGGCTGTGACCAGAATAATGGCTGGTTATCAAATCACGTGGTTCCGCGGCAGTGTAGGTTTTACATTAGTTTGATGCCCTATTTGGGATATTTTTTTTCTTTGTAGGCTAAGGGCTAAGTTGTAAGTTACTGCCTAGGCCTTTGAAATCTTTAAGGTGATTGACTGTACAATATCAGTCAAAAGTTGTGGCAACTAGTACATATTCTGTTTAAGTTGTCTGATTGTCTGAAATATGTATTGCATTTTTAAGAATGGCATTTAAGATACTGTAATCTCTTTTTATTCTGTTTTGTTTCATCCCCACAGAATACATCTCCTTCGAAATTGTGATGCAATGCAAAAAATGTAAATTTGCTCACTCGGATGTGACGACACTTCTAAACCACTACCGGCTTGTACACGCTAAAGGTCATCAAGGAAGAACTTGGCCCTGCCCCTATCCTGATTGTGTCTGTACATTTAGGACATCAGGTACTTTAAAATGTCATGTTGCACGCTACCATGCCAAAAAGACGTTGACTGAAATCTCATCAACATTCAAGTGCGATTATTGCTCATTCCAAAGTGCTTGTACTGCTTGTGAATATTTTGCACATCTTCGAGGGCATTTGAGGAGTGGTACAGTAATAACATGCCCATTTGTTGGCTGTGAGCATAAAATAAAGAATGTTGCTAATTTCAACATTCACAAGTGTAGGAATCACAGAAATCACACAGACAAAGACATCAAATCTGCAGCTGTCCTTGTAGATACATTAAGAAGTGCTGACTCTGAGGTAGACAGTCATGATTATGATTTTGATGATGGGGACGAAGGACCCTCTACTCATGCTACCATAGATTCAGAGGCAGATGAACCATTTCTTGAAAGTTTTGACACTGATGCACTGGAACACAAGCTTGTATCCTTATTTTTGTCAATGCAAACAGTTCTCCATGTCACAAAGAATGCTACTCAGAAAATCATTTTAGAGCTCAATGATATTGAGAAACTGGCAAATGAACTTGCTGTTAAAAAAATAACAGATATTTTCAGGAAGCATGGCATTGATAAAGATTCAGCAATCCTTCAGGAAGTAACTGATGCCATGTTTGAATCTAACCCTATCATTCAAACCACTTCCGAACGGGGTAGTTTATCCACACAGTTCCGACGTGACTTGTATTTCAAAGAACATTTCTCAATTTTGAAGCCAATTGAATATCTTTTTGAAAGAACTCGTAAGAACTCTTTCATTTACGTTTCTATTCATGACACCCTTAATAGCCTGTTGTCTAATGCAGACGTTTTTGACAAAATGGTGTTTGATCACAACTCAGCTTCTGGACAGCTCAAATCATTCCAAGATGGCCATTATTATAAAACCAATGCACTTTTGAGTGAGGATGATCCTAACATTTCCTTGGGGTTGTATATAGATGAGTTTGAGGTGTGCAATCCTCTCGGTACGTCTAAGAAGGAACATAAGATTGTGGCTGTGTACTGGTCTTTGCTCAATCTGCCACCAAAGTACCGCTCTAATCTGACTTCTATTCAGCTGGCTACACTTGGGAACAGTGACGATGTTCACACCTTTGGTTATGAGAAATTCCTGAGCCCTTTAACGCGAGAGATCCAACTTTTGGAGCAAACGGGGGTGTTTGTCGCTGGTCTTAACTACAAACACTTGAAAGGGACAGTCTTTTGTGTCTGTGCAGATAACCTTGGGGCAAACAGTTTGGCAGGATTTGTGGAATGTTTTAGTGCCACCAACTACTGCAGATTTTGTGTAACTTCCAAGGATGATATTAAGTGCACAAAGGTCAGGGATTTCAAATTGAGAACCATTGAGGAACACAACTCTCATGTGGAGACATTGCAAAGTAGTGGCAGCACACATGTCTTTGGGGTGAAAAGGGAATGTGCATTGAGTAAGGCTTTGTCATACTTTCACCCCATTACAGGGTTTCCACCTGATGTGCTCCATGACCTATTTGAGGGCATTGTGCCAGTGGAGTTAGCAGTGTGTTTGCAGGATTTGATAGCCAAAGGTTTTCTCACACATAAGGACCTAAATAGGTATATCAAGACATTCACATACCAAGACCCTGACAAAGTGAATAAGCCCAAGATTATTGCCAAGTCGTGTTTCAAAAAGGGTACTGTTGGAGGGAATGCACACGAAAATTGGACCCTCCTTCGTCTGCTTCACCTCATGATCGGTCACCGCATTCCAGAAAATGAACCTTCTTGGGAGATCCTAATGGATTTGAAGGTCATTGTGGAGTTGGCTGTGTGTACATCATTTTCAGAGGAAACACTGGGTTACATGGCTAGTTTAATAAATGACCATCGCAACTTGGTCATTGAAACATTTCCAGATTTTCCCTTACGGCCTAAGCATCACTTTGTGGATCATTATCCTCATTTGATTCATTGTTTCGGCCCACTGGTGTCATTGTGGACGATGCGTTTTGAAGCGAAGCACAGCTACTTCAAAAAAGTTGTGCATGACACTAGAAACTTTAAGAATATCCTTCTGACACTAGGAACAAAACACCAGGAAATGCTGGCATACTATTCAGATCGTCGAACCTTTTTCAACCTGTGACTTGGAGGCACCTCTTAGGTCAGCCGTTGAAAACAAATACCCAAACACAAACTCTGTGTCAGTCTCTAGTGATGTGTGTGTGGATGGGATCAGTTACAGGTCAGGTTTGATCCTTTCAGCGGGATATTTAACTGGCTTGCCTGAATTTTATAAGATTATGAAATGTTTAGTGTTTCAGAAAACCGTGTCATTTCTTTGTAAGAAAGTCACATCGTGGTATACCGAGCATATGAGGTCTTACATTATTGAAGAAAGCAGATATGGGGAGATTTGTGTCCTTGACCCAGACATGCTGAATGACTTCCATCCGTTGGTGGCATATACAGTTGGAGGTTGTGTTGTTGTTACTCCAAAGGCTTTTCTATTGCATTAATGGTAAGTGAAAACATTGTGATGTATGTATTTTAAAGGGATATTCCAGCATTTGGGGAATTACACTCATTTTCCACCTCCCCTTGAGTTAAACAATTGTTTTTTACCTTTCTCAAGTTCATCCAGCCGTCTATATTCTCATTCTGGCATAATAATTATGAAATGTTGCAAACGTACCATGGGTGCAGCAGCACAATCATATCATGGAGCACTTGAAAATTAACTTCCAACAACAAGGTTGAGCTGCTGCAGAGGAATTGGTTATGACTGGATTATTACGCCTATGTGTATATACTCTTTTGATCCCGTGAGGGAAATTTGGTCTCTTCATTTATCCCAATCTGTGAATTAGTGAAACACACTCAGCACACAGTGAACACACAGGTGAAGCACACACTAATCCCGGCGCAGTGAGCTGCCTGCTACAGCAGCGCTCGGGGAGCAGTGAGGGGTTGGGTGCCTTGCTCAAGGGCACCTAGCCGTTCCTACTAGTCGGCAACCCTCCGGTTACAAGTCCGATGCGCTAACCAGTAGGCCACGGATGCCCCCATTGATGCCTGAATGGCAGTATAGTTCCATGTCAAATCAGCCTAGAAAATCACCATGTTTCCTTTTCCGTTAGTCTTATTACACTTTCTAACTTGAGAAGAGACAAGTTTTAAATAGGAAAATTACCCAAAATCACTTTTACGTGTGATGCTAGCAGACGAGATGCTAATGGTCTAATCCGATTCAATGATCTATGCTAGGCTGGAGCTAAAAGTTGTTTAACTCAAGGACAGGTGGAAAATTAGTGTAATTCCCCAAATGGTGGAATATCCCTTTAAGCGTTTAAAATAATATTTCATTGAGGTGTACAGTTTTTTTTTTTTATTCTATAAATGATTTTCCTCCACACATAGCACATATGGTAGGCTTGAGATTACGTACATATCACAAAAGTGATATTGCAAATATCACTTTTTGCAAATATTTTATTATATATTTTCATGGGACGGCACTATAGAAATTAAACTTGATATAACTTAATGTAGTCAGTGTACAGCTTTTATAGTAGTTATCTTCCTCTGAATATTACTTAAAACAAATGGGAGGCGTGTACTCTCTTTTGTGAGATAATGTAACTAATTCTTCAATTGTTGTGCATTTTATCTCCTCAAAATGCTGTTACGGGTGTGTATATCTTCAGACAATATTCGGCGGGTCAACCTTCCTTGTCCGCCAGAATCTGTGGATCGACTTAAGGAGATTCTCAGAGAGATGCTTGGACTGACTGAACAGTTTTCTTTGCAATTTGAAGATCCAGAGTTTGGGAATGCTCTTTGTAATTTACACAGCATAGATGAGTTGCCTGCGGACAAAGCAGTCCTAAAAGTTGTGTGGGACAACATAGTCTCTAATGATACTACGACACCTCCATCAGATCTGTCCGACACAAACTCGGTGTCGTCACTTGACACAGCAAGCATATCTAGTCATGAGAATTTAGGTTCTCCAAACATTTACAAAAGACTTAAAACATCCAAAGATTTGCCATTGCCAGGATCAATTGAAATTCCCAAATTCTCCCTTGATGTTGAGCTTCGTCTTAAAAAAGACAATGAGATATACAGGCAGACCAAAACTCCCATTGTCCCCCCAAGAGAAATGAAATCTGCCATCTGTACCGCTTTAGTTGACTCCATTTTTGTATCTGGTTGCTACCCGGAAAAGCAAGATATGAAATTTTACAGTATGCTGCAGCACTAGTAGAAAAGCACCCATGTCTCACAGAAGACGGTCCTGGAACCGGGTATGATGGATGGATTGTAAGCCTTTGGTTTAAAGTTGGGAACTACCGGAGTAAGTTACGTAAAGCAGGACATGCAGAAGTGAGCGTGAACAAAAGACAACAAGATTCAGAAGAAGGGGTGAGGTTTCGCCTCAAGAAAGCAAGAAGAGCAGAGGTAAACTTTTTACCACCCCATCCCGAAGGCCAATCTGATGAAACCCTTGATGACTTAAGACTACAAATGATTAAAGAAACCGAAAAGAAGAAGTTTGACAGCACCTTTGTTAAAGAAACGATGGCTCTTACTTTTTCCTTCCGACGTCAAGAGGTGGTTGACATTGAGCCTTTGGTCACAGTATTGAGAGACAGATGGCCTGCTCTGTTCTTCAAAGATGAGGTCAGTATCTATTTACTATACCATTCCATTTGGTTGCTCACCTCTAACTGTTTATCTGTCCTTTGTCTTAAACACTCTGTCACACTGTTTTAACAGATTTGCAGCGAATTCTACCGGATCACCAACATAGACCTCATGGTGACATTCCAGTCATCGCTTGAAAAATTCACTCCAGCATTAATGAAGTATTACCGGAAGAAGAAGGAGCCTGCTGGATCGGAGTTGACTGCACTGCTTGCTCCTCTGGACGACCAGGTAGTTTGTTTCCATACACTGCATCCAAAAAAATTACGAAACTGAAAAGGTTTATTTTTTCAGAAATTCAGTTGAAGTCAAAGCCCTTATAGAGCATTACACACAAAGTGTTTCAAGTTTCATTAGTTTCAAATTTGATTACTGTGACTTTGAGCCCATCAAAACCCCATATCCAGTGTTTAAAAAACATAATATTACAGTACATGACACCAACGGTGGTTTAAGATTTCTTAAATTACAGAAATCTTGTCCCTCTAACACATATGTGTATGTATGCCTACAAGACTTGCTTGGGGCTGCTTTTACACGACTGAGGTCTTATGAAAGCCCAGGTTGCTCTGATGGTTACCTTCAGGTCGTCTGTATTGGGTCTGTTGACAGTTGTAAGTCAGTAAACGTTCCTGACCAGTACCCCATAGAAAATGTATGGGGTGATGTGGTGAGTGGCAGACCCAACAATAGAGGTGTCCTGAAGGTTCAAAGTTAACTTAGGCTCAGCAGTGCTACAGGCTGATTGCTGTTTGGGGGGGGGGAGCATTCGTATGACAGCACCAGTATTATTCCGCAGCAATTCACATTATTCTTTGTTGATGTGTTGTGTAAATCTATTTTTTAATTGACATCCAGAGAAAAATAGAATTGACATTATTTTTTTCTTTATCACAATGTATACTCAGGTGTCAGACATCATGGACCTTAGGAAAAGAGTAGCCTTGGAAGGACTGCCTCTCGTCCTAAAAGAAGAATCTGGATGCCTTTTTCGGAAGTGCTTGGTAAGTGTTATTGTTCTTTATCTGTTTTCCTCCCAGGCTTCCCTTCCATCATCCTCTACAAAATCCCCATGCGGCACAGAAAGTTTAAAGGGACACCAGGCAAGCCTGATGCTTTTTCTCTACGAAACTCCCCTTCGCTCGGTCTGAAGCTCTTTTCCTTTTCTTTACGTCTTCCGTCAAGGGTTTTCGCTGCTTCTTCGCCGGCTCTGCCATTATACACACCTTTGCAACAATTTCTAGCGTTTCGTTAGCCTTCCTGCTTCGGTCGGCGGGTAGGATACACTGAACTTGCAAGCGGGATATTCTTCCTACAGGCAGTAGAGGCGGGTGAGAGAGTCTTCATTCGCCCTGTAACGAGTCATTTAACCATATACCGACTTACGAAGATGAGTAATTAACACGAAAATGTTGTCTGGTGTCCCTTTAAAAGTCCAGGCTGCCATTGTAAGGTTCAAAATGCAGCAGAGAATAGTGTTGCAAAATTTACCTGATAGATAAACTAGTCCTAGTTTGTTTTGTAAAAAGGACATGGGTAAATTGCACGCTTGTCAGTGGTTGTGTTCAAATGCAAATTAGAACTGGCATGTAGGGAAAGGGCCATTTTACAGTACAGGTGCTCACAAGTATCAGTTGGATTCAAAGTGATAGCCTACTGCAGATGACCCATGCTATGCTACAGCTTGTCCATGAGCCAGACCACCCATCACAAATGTTGTCATGCTTTTTGGCTTCCTATATGTCCACATTACATATTAGTATGATGACCTTTGCCGAGGTGAAGCTTAACAGCAGTTAGTAGACGTTGAATAAATGCAAATACATTGCAACTACATTCCAGAACTATGTACAGTCCATGCCATCAAGGAGGGCAGAATATGTTTCAATGTGTCAGAGCTTGACTGACCTATAGACAGGTTTCTTCATCTTATATTTGTGAATCTGTTTTATTAATGGCTTGCATCATATAAATAACACCTAAAAGTATTCCCACCTTTCCCATCTCCTCATTTACCATGCAACCTAGCCTTGTATAGGCAATTGAAATGCCTGTAGGGAAAATTGATTAAATATCCCAAATGATGCATGTTCTGAAAGCCCATTCCTTCTAGCTGGGATATGGCATGCATAAAATATCCTAAGTGCAATGGACCCCACATGGACCTAAAATGTATTTGCATTGCCCAGAAACACATTGAGTTTCAGTAGGCAAATAATGAACACATGAATTTCCATTAAGCTACTAGTTTGGCAAGGTTATCATGCCAAATAGAGATGCCTGTCTAAAACTGACCCTAGATTTTTTCTTCTTTCTTTCTGCTTGGATTTCTCAGGAAACTGATGCTGAAGAGATCTACACAAGAAATGTGAAGATTGGCATCCTCACAGTACTCGAAGATGATGTTGCTGTGAGGAAGTCTCTTCCAACAGTAATCAACATTGCCATCATCTTGGAAGAGACTGTGGTCCTAGAAGACATTAAAGATCTGCCATCTGCTGTTGCATACCTGTTTGGACTCTTGTATGCCACAAACATGGAATACCCAAAGGATCTTAGTTACACATTTGAGGTGATCCAGAAGGTATTTGTGGAACTTGATGCTCAGAGCTGCTCCTCTAGAGCGCTTTCTCTTCGACGTAAGCTTTACGAATTGTTAAGATAGGCTTCTGTCTGTTTGTCTGTCTAAACTTTGGAGGAACATTGATGGTAGAAACATTGATGGTAGAAACCAGTGCTGGCTGTTTATTGCTTCACATCTAACACTGAGTCACTAAGCAGAGGCAGATATAAGACAGAACGCTGCTACAACAAAAACACTAAAATGCTACAAGCACCTCTAAATGTCCGCTTAGACTGGCTTAATGCTGGATGTTCATATACCTGGCTACGTTGAAGGTAGGCCAAATTACCTGAAGAGTTAGCCCCCTGTGTTCTAGTGGGGATGAGAAAATTTGGTGGTTCTATGTGGTTCTGATTGCTTTACAAGTGTTTGCCTGTGTGTCTGTCTGTCTCTATTATGTCTTTCTCCTAATTGGCAGATAGGGGAACAGTTACTCTCACGCACGCGCGCGCGCGCACACACACGCACACACACACACACACACACACACACACACACACACACACACACACACACACACACACACACACACACACACACACACACACACACACACACACACACACACACACACACACGCACACATTATACAGATCTAGAAAATGCAGCCATTGGACCAGGCTCTTAAGAGGGAGAAAGACATAATACAGACTGACACACAGGCAAACACACAGAAACTTGTGCACGCACGCCATACGAAAGGAAAGGATAGGAAATGTGGCTGCATTTTTTATATTTGATTACTGATCTGCTGAAATATTCACACTTTTGGGCTCAAACTAAGTGCATGCCGTTGAATTGTTCTGTGAGTGAAGACATTGTTTTAGCTTGTAGTTTTTCCTGAAAGCACCATGTCTTTGGAGGTGACTCCATTTTGTTTTTTACAGTTTGTGACCCCAACACTTCTCAGATTGTATCACTGTATCTATGAAGTGCTTTACAATTGTTTGCCTGTGTGTCTGTCTGTTTATGTGTTTTCTGCTAATGGCAGATAGGGGAACAGTTACTCACACACACAAATTTAGCCATTGGACCAGGCTCTTCAGCGGGAGAAAAACATAATATAGACTGACACACAGACAAACACACACACTCGCGCACGCACACCATATTTAGAGAATGTGACCATGCATGCACACACACACACAATACAGATCTAGAAAATGCAGTCATTGGAGGCTAGCTGCATTTTCTAGATCTGTATATTGTGTGTGTGTTTGCCATGACTACACTGTGAATCCCAAGACACTGACAGCGCTTAAACATGCAAAGTTTATTTTTATTATTTTGGGCTCAAACTAAGTGCATGCCATTGAATTGTTCTGCGTGTGAAGACATTGTTTTAGCTTGTAGCTTTTCCTGAAAGCACCATGTTTTTGGAGTTGGCTCCATTTTGTTTTTTACAGTTTATGACCCCAACACTTCTCAGACTATATCACTGCACTCTTAAGAGTGAGAGAAAATAAAACATTTGTTGTAACTGACATGGTGTTTGAGGTGTTTTTATTACTTGAACTAACTTATGCTCTTCTTACTTTAAATATTGAGTTCTCGCTACTTGTATTAACTTAAGCCCATCTTACTCAAAATATTGAGTTCTAGCTACTTGTACCAATTTAAGCCCATCTTACTTGAATTATTGAGTTCTAGCTACTTGCATTAACTTAAGCCCCTCTTACTTGAATTATTAAGTTTTAGCTAGCTGTACCAACTTAAGTCCCATTAACTTAACATTTTGTGTTCTACTAGTTGAAGTGTTTACTTACTTTATTGAGTCCTGCAAATTGAAATATAAAGTTCTGCAGTTGAAATAACTTGAAAAAGTTAGTGAAATCGGTTGACTTTTATTTTTCAAGTTCAGCCAACTTTTTTTTTTTTGCAGTGTTGAGAACATTTTTAGCACAATACAAACCCCTCTCCTCCACCCTCTTCCTTCCTAAAGTATGAACATATGAACAGGGGATAGTAAACATTTTTTAAAAGACAATCAAACTCGAACATAGAACAAATAATTAGTCTATTAGGGTAATATATAATGAGGCTATAAAAGGCATGTTCATGAAAAAGGCAATCCATCCACATTTGTATTTAAAAGCAGGTTATTATCCCCTCCTTCTCAGTTCTGTCTTTGTTCAAGTTAGTTTCAGTCAGGCTCTAACAGGCATGTCTAGTAGGCTAGTTTAAATGAGTTTGGTCGTTCAATTATTCTTTGACAAATAAAACATTCCATGCCAACGTGAATTTGAACTTAGCTTGTTTTAATGCAGAGCATTGTTCCACGTTGAAACGCTACGCATAGCCTATCAGGTTATCTGCATGTGTAGGCTAACCAGCAAACGGTAGCCTACAAAATGAATGGATTCCTTCTTCAGATCAACTTGTATTTAATAATCCAATTGTAGCATTACATAGGAGGAAGCAAAGATACAGTACGTGTCTCACACAGTCGATTCGTGAGACTTGAGAGCCATTAGTGCCGTTGACTTCGCCCTTACGAAAATTCACTATGGTTTCCTATGGTTTTAATGCAGTAACTATGGTTTTACCATGGTACCCCATGGTGATGATGATCATGGTGCTCCTAACCATGGTACTACTATGGTTTATACATAGTAGCTTTGGTACCACCATGGTTCCCCTATCGCACTTCATGGTGACTGTGGTACTACTATGGTATTAACATGGAAACCGTGTAACTACTATGTTTTTTAACACTCAATGATGTTACAAAGTTGGGTAAGGAAAAACCATGGTTTATGCCTTCTGAAGAAATCCATGGTTTATGCCTTCTGAGGAAAACCATGGTTTATACCTTCTGAAGAAAACCATGGTTTATACCTTCTGAGGAAATCCATGCACTGCAAAAAGTGATATCTTACTAATTGTATATTAAGATAAAAATAGTTAGTACTGTTTTAGTATAAAGATACTTTGAGCTTTCTTGTAAGATTATTTGACTTGAAATAAGTCAAAATCTTCTTAAATTAAGACATAAAGAACAAGTAAATATATCTACCAATGGATTAAGAAAATTAACCTTAATTTAAAATTAGATTGAAGATTTAAGACAAATTGTCTTAAATCTTAAGATACATTTTCTAAATCCACTTAGTAAGATATCACTTTTTGCATGGTTTATACCTTCTGAAACCATGATAAAATTATAGTGATAAACCATGAGCTCTACGTACTGACATAACAGCTGAAGCATTGTCAGCGCAGTAGGTGGAGTGTCAGTCTCATAATCAGAAAGTCGTGAGTTCAATCCTCACACGGGGCATGGTGCTTTTTTCACGGGGCATGGTGCTTTTTTTATCAACCATAGTGATAAACTATGGCTATCATAGTTACCCAAAAACCATGATTACCCAAAAAAACATGAAACGGAAAAATCATTTTTGTTTTCCGTTTTATTTTTTAAAAATCAGTTATTTTATCATAGTAAAACCATGGTTAATTTTCATAAGGGCGATGGTGGCTGCAGGTGTTTTGCTAATTTCTGCAGCTGTGGATACATGAACTCTCGGGCTTTCGAACATGGTACTCCTCTGCTCTTACATATATTTTTTGACCCTCTCTTATCTGCTGACCGCTTCTAGTCAGCATGGCACAGAGGAGTGAAAGCATGCGGTTTCTTTCCCTATAGCAACTGTTTGTCACAACAAATCTAACATTACAGCAAGTAGGTTAGTTGGCAAATAGCCTAGATATTATTAATGCTGTTAAAACATCACTTCCATCTATCGTAGCCACAATACATTTAAATAGCATTTAAGTATAAGTATAAGTATATATACTCTTTTGATTCCGTGAGGGAAATTTGGTCTCTGCATTTATCCAAATCCGTGAATTAATGAAACGTAGCCGGAAGGGTGCATAATAATAAGTAAAAGATAGAAACAAAATGGATGCCTTCCCCAGAAAGTTGCCCATTTCCCCTGATGCCAGTCACCACGATTGAAGGATAATCACGACAATAAAGTAAAGAAAAAATAATAGACGTAAGTGTGGAATTAGTGGTTATGTATCTAATAAACTGGGATATGCCAGTGTGATGTCCAAAGAAAGGCACTGAAAAGACAGAAGCAACTGAAAAACTTACAAAAAAGTTGGTGCTGTGGGAGAAATAAATAAAGGTGGCAGGTTAAATACAATACATACATAATATAAGCTATGTTACACTGTCAATGCCATTCTGTGCTGGTTGATTACTCGTTCAAAATATATGAGCTATTCAAAATATTAGGCTACATTTAGTCTACCTGCAATGGTGCAACTGATTTTAAAGTGTAACTCCAAAGTACAAACAACTTAGGGTCTTTTTACAGTAGTTAACAAGTTCAAACTTTTGACTGAGCGCAAAATTATGTTAATTGGTGGAGTTTTGAGGAAGACTGTTTTGGATTAACACTGTATGGGCTTACAGTGAAAGCTAAGGGGGCAGTTAGCACGTCAAAAAATAAGCGCTATTTTACCCCACTGACAATGCTCAAAATATAATTATACTTCTGTGGTAGTGTGGTGAGGGTCTCTAGACAAACCGAAACTTTAAAAGTGTACAGAGCGGTACAGAGCGGTTATAACAAGACCTGTATCTGAAGGAAGCAAATTGCCTGGCTTCATGTTTCGGTAGCGTGAAATCAGCGGGTGCGTTTGATCTTGCAGCCCTGTGCAGATCTGGCTGAATCTTACATTACAATACAATACAATGTCTTACGTTCAGCCAGATCTGCAGCACTGCAAGATCGAACGCGCAACCTGCATGTCTTTTTTATGACAACAGAAAAACATACACTTCACATCTACCTTAGCCTCTAACGCAATTCTTGCAGTTGTCCATTTTGTACATAACGTAATTTTAGCATTTAATTCACACATTCAAATACATCGTTGGAAATGAATAGCTTACACGCTTGCCAATTGTGTAGAAAGGATAATATTTGTCTATTTCTGGGACAAAACCGCTCTGATCTTTCATTAAACTTCATCTGTGTCCAAACTAAGCTAATACGCACCTACAGGTGCCCTCTCTGATACAAAACATTTAGATAGATAGATAGATAGATAGATAGATACTTTATTGATCCCCAAGGTGAAATTCAAGGTCTCAGTAGCATACGGACATCACACACTGCACTTACAGCAGAAAGTAATATACATATAAAAAACTCCACTGTACAATAGAGACAGTAGAAGATAAACATGATACTAAAATACTAAATACTAAATATACTATATAAACTAGATCACATATCAACATAGTGTGCTTAAGGATGATCAAGCATGCAGGGCAGGGACTGAGCCTGTAATTCAGTGTGCATTGTAAGGTGCTCTATGAGTGTCACGGTGGTGGTGCAAATAAGTAAGTCCAACAGTGCAACAGTGCAAGAATAACGTCTAGAGACCAGCATAAAATAAATATGGACATATAGAGAAAAATGTATAACGTAGACAAGGTAATATAAAAATGGGGAGTAAGAAGTGACGTATTCATCTCAACGCAAATTTAAAACCGTGTTAAACTCTAAAAAGTGGCTAAGCTAGCGACAGAGCAATTGCCCCAATATGCCTGGATATATGTGCTTGTGTACAGGGGATGTGTATTTGGGTATATGTGTGACAGTGTGTGTGATGTGGGAATGAGCAAATGATGTAATATTGCAGAGAAATTGTTTTTTTACTCTTAGGAAACTTGACTGTGTTTAAGTAGAAGTTCCCTATTCAACAGGATGTCTGCAGGTTTTGCAACACTGGATGCACACCCTGAAGACATGGAAAGCTCAGGCACAACACAGGATAATGGCATTTCAACAGCTATGACCGAGATTTAAGAAATGTGAGAGTTAAGGTGCTTTTCAATGTATGTATAGGGAGACTTTAATTGAGATAAGATTTACTTCCTTATAATAATATAGTTTATCATTTTGAATAACTATTGGTATTGATACAGACCATTGTGTCTTCACATAAATGTGAAATTGAATGTGAATAAAAGCTTCTGTTTTCCTGCTTTAAGGATGCAGGAGAGAAAACACAAAAGAATGCAAAAACTACAGCTCTGCATGTCATTTATCTTCCTATCAGTACTTTGGATCAAGGCTTTATTTGCAGTGCTGCAACATCAACTGCAACAGCTACAGACTCCCTATCTGCGTCTGTAGGTCCCACATCCTGTTGCTCATCTCTGCTCTAAAAAGCCAATGACATCAACACATTGTCAACAACATCGTCATAGTGTTCCTAATCTTTCTCAACCCACAGGCTGACTTTCAAAATCTAAACACATTTTGGGCAGAAAATGGAAGAAAAATGCTAAATGTGAATGTGTATTGCTCAAGTCAAGAAATGACTGCTGGTGGCTTTCTGACTGTGTCCCTGTATTATAAAATGGGGGGCATAAATAGTACATTTGTAAAAACAAAAATAAATATCCGTTAATATTCATGAACTGAGTTCTGCTTGGGGGCATTGCATGTGTCATTTCTATCATTCAGTTCATGTGACTTCAGTTCGATCATTAAAAATTCAAAATCTTAAAAGTGATACAATTTCAATTTAAATACAGCCTTTTCCATAAAATGTATATTTTAGAATGTAAGGCTTTTTATGACAAAAAGTGAATAAGTGATGGTCGCAAATGTTAAAATGTTGTCGACACAATGTTGGCATACCAGACAGAAAAGTATTGTTCACAAACTATTACAAAACATGATACATGCTTAATTCATATATCAAGACTTTGCTTAATTGGTTGTGTAATCACATTCTGTGCAAAATACTACTCTCATCACAATGAAAAAAACTGTCCAGAAACAAAAAATCATGAACAAACATCTGCTATGCGGACACTGACAGAAAAAAACTATGCTATTTGTTTTCTGGCATTTGACATTTTAATGTATGTTGTGATTTTGTGTGCTACACACAACACATAATCAAAACAGATGACAGAACTATGTATGATATACTTGTACATTCCAGGTTTTACATAGATAATGTATTTAATGTTGCAAACCTTACAAGCAACACGGAGGAGAGGAAGTTTGTCTGACACATGCTTGCACAGTTACACAGACAAAGCATTATGGCCTGACCCTAATAGTACATGCTAACCCACAGATGTGACTGATATACGAAAGCAGGTATGTTTTTGTTTGCACTTTTTATCTGCTTCTTGTTTCTAACTGTGCATGATCTATTTAAACCCAGCCAAAACCATTTAGCACAGATATAATAACTGACTGAAATAAATATATAACACATACACAGAAGACAGGATGTGGTTATGTTAGCCCTCTAAAGTTGTGCTTCGATGACCAAACCTCACGTGTGAATTATCCGTAGATTCTTTTGCATTTACATACATTAGCAGTGCTTGATGCACAGACCTTTTTGAGTACCTATTTACATGTACTTTTCAAAGTTTAAAAGTTTACAGGTTATCAGCCTAACACTTGAGGCAACCCACATGCGTACAAGAGAGCTCTCATTTTCAGGGCTGTTGCAATAAGTTAGGCAAACCAGGCAACTTGGAATAGAAAGGGGGAAATGATTACGTTTGTCAGCAACTACAATTCTGTGAGAATACCAAGGACAGCTGATTACGCGTTGGTTTACAGCAACAACAATTGAATGAGAACTTCCTTGAAGTATGTGATTTTGTTCACAATTGCAAATGACTGGAATGCATAGTTAAACCTTTGCAGCCGTATTAGGCAATGCCGCGAAACACAACAAGGCTATCTTACCTGTCAAGCCTACTATTGGAAATTAAAGCAGAGGAGTGGAGAGGAAGAAATATGTTTTAAATATATTTTTCATTATTTCTATGCTTATGCTGAGGGTGGGATGGGGTCATTGTAGTGATGGGTCCAGTCTCCCCAAGTGTTTTTGTGGCTGTTCACATAGTTCTTATTAAATGTGGCCAATATCAGATTCCAACCCAAGTGTGAACTGGTTACAGTCCTGAACTGACCAAAACAACAACAAATGTAGCTACAGTGTAGTCCTACTGACCTTTGCAGCTCTCTTCCATTTCCACCGAGTGATCTACAGTAGAACCCACATCAGTGAGCATGCTCCCAACTTCTCTGGTAGGCTACTCCAATTAAATGTTCTGATGAATGTCGATCAAGCATGTAAGAATCACATGAATTCCGATATATAACATCAGACCTGTACTAGATTGAGACCACATATGGAAGCGGCCCAAATCAGTTAAATTTCAGTTAAATGTCATGTGATTTTCACTGTTCACACTGATTTGACAACATCAGATTGGTTTCGGCCTGGTAGTGTGAAACTAGCCTTAGGGCGCATTCACACTAGACCCTTTGGTCTGGACCCGAGTTTTGTTTGGACCGATGATTTGATCAATTTCAATAGTGTGTCTGCCGAACCCAGCTGTGGACCAGGGACCAATAGAATACAGTGGTCTGGGGTACGGTTCGCTAGAACTACGGTGCGGTTGACAATGACGTGTGTTTGTTTGTTTAGCCTACTTGTGTGAATGGGAAAGGTAGGCTACACATAGGCATAGCTCAAACTCAATCAGCAAAGCTGCAAATCCATCCTTTCATTACAGCCTGCCTCCGCAAGAATCTCCTTATCAGAGCAGCTCACATCACTCTCATTCGTCGGTAGGTGTTGATGACAAAGTGAAAGTGGTTAAATTGGTTATGGTTATTTTGCTGACATTGACGCCTGATTAACAGAAATAATGACAAAAGACCACACGGACGACATGAGTTTCCTTTTTTTGTGCCGTTGCCAAGCGATATTGGTGAAAAGAATTGAAGAATCATGATTATGACACAAACGGATCCGGGTCCGCAAAAAAAAATGTAATGTGAACGGAGACCAGCTGGGTCAGGGTTAAGGGGGAGTAATCCCACTCGGGTTCGGTCCAGTTAAACGACCAAGTGTGAAGGCAACCTTAGGGCTCTATTTGGTGATCAGAAAAGGATGGTCAGAGGCGTTAAGTTTATAGACATAAAAGGCGTGGCCAGTACACATTCACTAATTTGATGGCACATTTTGTGATCAAACGCTTTGCGCAAAAGGGTTATTCTTTTGATTCTTAATCAGTCATGGGTGTGTTTTGGATGTAACATCCTTAAACCAATGAGAATGACATCTTTTATTCCCTTTAAAAGCAAGCAGCGCAACTTCACACAGCACATCGGTATTGTTTTGTTGCTGATCCAAACCAGACTGTGATGGAAGTGTACAGGGCTTCCATTTTACCTCAAGTTATTATAAAAGTTATAACTGTTCTGTATATGCCATACCTGAAGGTTTTAGACAGC
This sequence comes from Alosa sapidissima, assembly GCF_018492685.1. Classification (NCBI taxonomy): domain Eukaryota; kingdom Metazoa; phylum Chordata; class Actinopteri; order Clupeiformes; family Clupeidae; genus Alosa; species Alosa sapidissima. The sequence goes on along the minus strand of NC_055965.1, from coordinate 840,591 downwards.
GGAGAAAGGCATGCATTGCCCAAAAACACCTAATTCAAAAGAACTTGGGATTCCAGTTTCCTACCAGAAACCCAAGAAGACACTATGCCATGGACTAAAAACAGATGTACACTGGCATATTAGTGGGAATTCAGAGGAGGTAAAGCATCAGAAGGATAGGATGAGATGTGAAAAACAAATAGAAAACAAATAAAAGCTAATGCTACTGCCTAATGCTGCAACAATTAATTGATTAATCGAAAAGCTTTTTGATTGATTTTGATAACCTGTTAATCTCTGTGTCATTTTTAAGGAAAATACATAAAAGTACTCAAATTGTAAACAAAATACCTTTGGGGTATGGACAAAACAAGGCATTTGATGACATAATCTTGGGGTTTTAGAAGCACTGATTGACATGTTTTCACCACAATCTGTTTAATCAAAACAAATTGATTCATCCAGGAAATAATTGACAGATGAACCAACTATGAAAATAATTGTTAGTTACAACCCTAATACTGACTAATGATTCTGTGCCTCTCTTTTGCAAAAAGAAAAAGTAAATTGGGAATGCAAACTGACTCCTACGTTATCAGGCTCACCCACGTGCCCTGACCGTTGGCAATGACCTCCAGATTCTCAAGAGTAAGATAACCCTGCCGCCCACACCTCTTTTGATCTCATGCAACAGCCATTTATTGAGATGCTAAGGGTGATAAACATTTTCACCCCAGCTGGGATGCTGTTCCACCACTGATGGAGTAATAAAAGTGATGCCTCAGACAAAACTGCCACTTCCCCTTTCCACTTGCCAATAAAAGTGACCTGGCCCTGGGAAGTCATGAGCCATGTTTAACAGCCATGTAACAGCCATGTATATGACCCTCACTTCACTGGATTAGTAGAATGTGGCCTAGGATATGAGCATCCAAGAATCCGAAAGGATTACAGTATATGCAACCTGTGAATAGTTGCTATTTTTTTTAAATAAACGATCTGGCTTTTATTTCTTGTCATTCTCACGGTGACATCACATTTTACGGCGCATAGCTTCACCTACTAGGCCTTCAAGGCAGGTGTCGAGCCGCAACATCCACAAACGCGAGATTAGTAGCCTAGCCTATGCTATTGAGTTAAACTTTTCTTTTCGCTGTGAACTTAGATTGCGTTTAATTGATCAAACGTATTGATTCTATGAATGAACCGTTGGCCTTCTAGAAGTGTAACAATTCTGGAAATAAGCTTAATGCTAAAATGTTTCCACAGGTTCGGGTCTCATGAGACTAAAATTATCCGACTGAAATGCGCATATTCATTGATATTTCATTGTGTCATTTTAGATCACCACGATTTGCAACATGGACAGACGCAATTCTGTGAAGCTTGCCGCAGTCATGAGCGGTGGCGAGTTTAATTTAAGGCTCCATAAGATCGTATGGCTTGTGAACAATGTGATCTGAATTAGAATTGAGGTAGGCTACATGGTGTGTGTGTGTGTGGGCGTGTAGGCTATGATGTAGGCTGTACTGGTGTTATACGGCCGTGTGTGTGTGTGTGTGTGAAAGAGGAGAAAAAAAACAGAGAAAGAGAGAGAGGTCTTCTGTATGCGTTCGTTAACCAAATTACGGCTATGCTGTTCTTTAATTTTTGATGAGAGGCCTACGACACACTTGTTTTAAGCAACGTTCCGTCTGGGCATCTTGAACACAGTTAAAATAATGTTCAGCAGACTTGAAGCCTACGTCGACCATAGGCTATAGGCTACTACTGATAGTCTACAAACATACCTTTCTATCCGAGCAATATTTTGACAGAGTCCAGCGGACGCGTTGCTCCCCACTGGGCCCCGTTTCATCCTCTTCATCTCCAAGCAGCTCCGCGGATGCTGAGTCTGAATCCTCTCCCTCCTCTAGGTCCTCTCCTTCCTCAACCTCCGACGTTTTGAGGCGCTTAGCGGCCCTCTCATATTCACCGTCTCCATATTCTTCGATTAGTGACATTTCCAAAGAACAGACTATTATTCGCTATCTGTTTTACGCCAAGTTTTCACGTGGATGTGCAGTGTGCAGACAGAAGTCACATGTGTTTTTCCTGGGCGCTGTCAGGCTATGTCACGAGCGTGGTGGCAGCCACAATTATGCACACTACCAGGACATGTCATCTACAAGTACGCCCTCGCGTTTGAGAATAGCCTACCTTCAAGGTTTGTTCAGAGTGCGGTTTTGACAGCCTAAGCGTGCGTCACAGGTCATTTCATTGGACATCCTCTAGCCGACTCCATGAACATTGCTGTTGATTGGTTCAGTGGGTGTACGTAGGCTCAACCGCTGCAGACTCTTGGCAAAATTTTAAAGGAACACAGAAGTTTCTAAGATAAAACATGCAGGTATTGAACATGTCAAAATCTCAAATAGTTCGATGTTTGCTTTTAATTGGTTCTTGTGTTAGATAAAGTAGGCACCTTCTCCGTGTGTGTGTGTGCGTGTGTGTAAAGTCAAGTCACTTTTATTTATATAGTGCTTTTATATGCACAGAGTGCAACCCGAAGCACTCACACACAAGACATTGACACACAAGACAAAAGATGGTTATGGTTATGGATTTGGCAGACGCCTTTGTCCACAGCGACACACAAATACAAAACAACATAATATTTAAAATTGAACAGGGAACAGATTAGAATGTTGGTCAAATATAATAAGGAGAATAGTAATAATAAACAACAATATCAATTCAATCAATAGCCTAATAAAATAAGCAATGAAAATGAGGGGAAAAGCAATAATAAAACAATGTCCATTCAATCAATAATATAAAAACAACGACATGGTAAGACTACATTAAGGAGAATATCAATAATAAACAATAATGTCAAATTAATCAACAAAAAAGATGCCAGACAGAGTAGCGTAGTCACCAGCGTACCTGTGCGTGACACCATCCCATACAGAAAAATAACATATTCACATATATGCAGCTTGAACATATTCCAGTATAATAACATCTATGGTAAATATTTCCATCTATGGCCACTTTCTTATATTTTCTGCATATAATTAAATATATTCAGCAGATTTTCATGCAAGATATTCAAATATTTCAATATTTTGAATATATTGAAAATTTTGTTTTTGTTTGATTTTTTATCATTTAAATAATTTTATGTAATTTTTTGCTTTAGTTTTGTATCTACTCTTTAAGTTAAACATATTTGCCTTGCATGGGTGCGTTCTTTCCTGGTGTAAACCTATCGTGGTAACATTAACTACCTTAACATCAACTTCCATTGGACTGAGGTGTCTTGCATTGGACTGTGAACTGTGTGCACCGTCTCTGTTTCTGCCTTTCTGAAGCCCGACTGTTGCTGATGCAGAGCTGCCCCTTCAGTGTCTGAGAAATCGCTCAGGCTTGAATACACTAGTGGCCTCTGTGGGATCTAATACCAACCTGTTGCTGAGTGGTCGTGCTAGCTAGCTGCCTTATCAAGCATCTGACTAGTGTGGATGGAGGTGTGAATGTTTCTATGCTACCGATGGAGGATCTGTCACTTTTGAAGATTCGCCGAACTGCTGATCTGCGGGCTGGTTTCAAAGCGCTTCCTGGAGAACAACAGCTGACCCATGCTTCCGGAGCTCCGGCCTGCCTGAAAATCGTCCAAGAGCACCTGACTTCCGATGGACTGTTCAAGAGCACAATATTGCTCAAGATGTTAAATACCAGGAGAGTCCCCAATATGCAATGCCAATTTATTATTTTTTGTTTTATTTGTTATTTGTTTATTTTATTTTATTGTTTGTGAAATTGTTTATGTCTTACCATACAGAAAAAAAAATCAAGGAAAAAATTATAACCACATACTAAGCTTGCATCTTATCATTGATTCAAATGGGAAAGACAGCAGTCACACGTTTCATCTAATTATTAATTTACAGAACATTCAGTCCTTTTACTAACTCAACAGTTATGAAGAAATAATATTTGTATTATTATGTTATATGTTACTGACTCATCCCGAAACTACATACAGATTATGATTAGCATTATCAGATTATGCATGAACAGAATTCCACGAAACTTGCTATGTATTCAGAGGGTGTCATAATCCTACATTTCAAATTGTTTGCAGTTTTGAACATCAGCCAAAGATACCTGTGATTACAATGCATAATTTTTGCCTTTTCATTTGTAACTAGGTGATGCTACACCTCAAATGAGTGGATATGGGATGTGTTGCCATTTCCACTGGAGACCTAGTCTGGAGGACCAGACTTAATCTGAAAGATTAAGGGTCTGGCCACAAATAACATATCTATCAGATACACATATATGATTGGTTCCCCGCGATGCAAGGGGCAAAAGTTACGTGCATCATTACTTGTTGCCAGAGTCTCTCACTGAGCAAATGCTTCCGCAAGAACTCTGGATTCCCAGGGTACTTGAGACCAGCATACCAAAATAATTTGGTCATCCTAGGCCCTACGGTTCTCGAGATATTATATTATATTATATAACTGTGTCCGGCCATCTACAGGCCGATTGGTGTACAGTCACTAAATGTACGCATATATTCATTTATTGTATGGCCCCCCATGAGCAGAATTCCACAAACATTGACATGCATTCAGAGGGTGTTATAATCTCCTACACTTCAAATTTCGTGCAGTTTTGAACATGTCAGCCAGAAATACCTTTGATTACAACAGCTTTCATTTTTAACTAGGTGGAGCTATACCTCAAATGAGTGGATATGGGATGGGTTGACATGGCCCCTTGAGACCAACATACAAATAAAAGTTGGTCATCTTAGGCCCTACGGTTCTCAAAATAATCACAGAAAACTGTGTACGGCCCACTCTCCTTTTGTGGGGCCCGGAGCGGCGGATTAGCCTCGTGAACCATACTCTTGACTGTGTTTTGCTACGTTCCTCTTCGGCAAAGAGTCTGGCCTAGTTCCATTGCCAAGTGTCTTCTTCTGTCTTGCGTATGACTTTAGTGCACTTCTTAAGATCGAAGGCAGCACTTTATATCATCTTCCTGGGTTTTTACCTGACCTTTCGAGTTGGCCGAGAGAGATCCTCCGAGATTCAAACCCAAACAACGAATCTTCACGGAGATGCTGGAGAAAGAAACATTGTGGAAAACGGGTCGGTGTCCAAAACAAACTAAGGACTAGTGCATACCGACCGACCATCCTTGCCTAGTGTGCTCCTAGCAAATGTTCAGGGCCCGAGTTCGCTTCCAGAGGGATGTAGGAGACTGCAACATAACGTGTTTCATGGAGACCTGGTAAACTTCAGAGGTCCCGGACCATGCGATTCTACCAGATGACACATTCTCCGTCTTTCGGGCGGACAGGACAGAAGAGTCAGGAAAGTCCAAAAGAAGGAGGTATGAGCAAGAAATATATCCATCATGTCGCGCTCCTGTTCACCTGATCTGGAACATTCTGGCGATTCTGTGCCGTCCCTTCTACCTGCCCCCTGAGTTTTCTGCTATAATCACCATTGCCGTCTACATCCCACCACAGGCAGATACAGTCACTGCTCTGTCAGCTCTTCATGACACAATAAGCAGACACCTTTCAGTTCATCCAGATGCTGCCTTGATAGTTGCGGGGGACTTCAACAAGGTGAACCTAATGCTAGTTCTGCCGAACCTTTTCCAACACATTTCCTGTCCAACTAGGGGTGAAAACACGCTGGACCACTGCTACTCTCCATTTAAAGATAGATACAAAGCCACCCGTCTCCCAGTGTTTGGGAAGTCCGACCACGCTGCCATCCTTCTTCTCCCGAAGTACAGTATAAACAACGTCTAAAGCAGGAAGCTCCAGCGGTGAGAGAAGTGAGACGGTGGACTGACCCAATCAGAGGTCATGCAGCAAGACGCGTTGACTGATGTTGACTGGGACATGTTCAGGATGAGCTCTGACAACATCGATGAGTTCACCGATGTGGTGACAAGTTTCATTTCGCAGCTGACTGATGAAATTATCCCCAAGGTAACTGTGAAAGTGTACCCAAATCAGAAACCTTGGGTTGATAGATCTATCCGAGAGGCTTTGAACGCACAAACATCTGCAAACAACAATGGCTTGTCATCTGGTGACATGACATCCTACAAAGTGGCCTCCTACCAACTGCATAAAGCAGTGAAAGCGCCGAAAAAGCGGTAAAGAGAGAAGGTGGAGACGCACTTAGGAAATTGCGACAGCAGGATCTGGCAGGGACTGAAGTTGATGACTGACTACAGAGGACGATCGGCCACCTCAGCAGATGTGGACCCTACACTGGTAAATGACTTGAACTTATTTTACGCACGCTTTGAGGTCAGTGAGGAACATTCTCACAACTACGCTGTTAGCCCTGCAGGCAGTTTTAACAACGGTTAAAATCATTGGAGTTCCTCTGAACCGCTTTGAACCAATCATTAAAAGTGGCTCACTGTCTCCACCAAGGCACCATGGATGTTCAGTGGTGTGTGATGTAGCCTCTGCTTGTCCCTTCTGAAGTCAACCACCAATTCCATGCTTTTGGCAATGTTTAGCAGGTCTAATGAGCCAGGTGTTGATGAGAAGTTTCTCTGCATCCCACCCTTAGCAAGCAAGCTTGCATCTTATCATTGATAAGTCACACATTTCATCTAGTTATTAATTCACAGGACACTGAGTCCTTTTACTAACTCAACGGTTATGAAGAAATATGTAGGCTACTGACTCATCCCAAAACTAGGCTACATTAACACAATTCGCTTCCAATACCCCAGTGAAGGACATGTATAACGTTAATGTTAACTGTGGAACTTCCTTATAGGCTAACCAAAGGTCCTTGATTGCTCTGCTTTAACCCTCACTGGTATAATTAGCCAGCATGTCATCTTAGTGTTAGGGAATACATTTGTATTTCAAGTGACAGAATTAGGTATGACTTAAGTTTAGCTGACGTTATAACATGTAAAGGTAAGCTTGCCAACCCCACAGGCAGGCAGCTTGACTGTGACGTTCGTGACATACCTGGACACACCAGGAAATGGAATGGTCGCTTAAATCAAACGTACACACAGATAACTCACACGAACCTTATTTTGTGCCTTTTAGTTTTATCCACATTTGCTAACATTTCATAAGCCTTTTCGCTCCCTACATTGATGTATTCCAAGCAGTCTGCTTCGGGGGTGGGGGCGTAGTAATTGAAACACCATGCCTGTGTAACGTAATCTCTCTCAGGGACGCCCTCTGCTGGTTGGTTTTGGCGGCCAGAAGCCGAAGTAAACGAGGGCGAATCAAGCTATTCCAGACGGTGTACTGTAGGGAAAAGAAATCGAGCAGAAGTACGTAGACAGGCAGAGCCAGGCTACTAAAACGTAACTGTTTTGGTTTTAATATTTTAATGACATGCTTCACTTACATTTTAGCTCATTTGCACTAAGTCTAAGGTTAAGGGTTAAGACTCCAGTTTTCCAGTCGTTGTGTTCCTTAAACATCTGTATACTACTGCAACAACCTGCTGTTAGCCTCAAAATGTATTCTTCTTATTATTATTATTATTTTCTTCTCTATTATTATGTTAAATGCTCTAAATGTAAAGCACTTTGAGCTGTTTTCTGTGTATGAAAGGTGCCAGATGTGTTCATCACTATTCTCTGGGAAACACTTCCATTGTGTTGTCTGAATGTTGCTTGTGTTGTGAATTTGCAGGCTGTTTCTGTAATGTTTTTGTTGTGTGAATGTGCAGCGTGTAGTGTAGTGTTTTCTAAATTCTGTGCATGTGTTATCAAATTGATGAAGATGTTTTCTTAAGTTGCTTGTGTTATGTCGATTTGCATGTGTTTTGTCAACTTGCATGTGTTGCCACTCACCTGTCGGCCACTGTACTGTTGCTGTTTGGAAAAAATAGCCAGTAAAACAGTTTTTAATAACGTCTTTAATTGATGATTTCAGCCAACCTCTTATGTCCTCTGCATACATTATGGAAAAAGTTTTGTTTGGGTAAAGCTCTTCTCGGCCAGTTGGCTACAGCGCATGCACTGTCTTGGGAGATACTTGCCTACCGTTTACCGTGGGCGAGACTACCGTCAACTGCCTTGCAATTAGATGATTATTTTTCAATTATCTATATTGCTATTATTTGTTCATGTTTGTATAGGCCTACTTACCTCTGCACACATCTAGCTGACTCTGCAAACATTCATTGATGATAGCTCACGTCCTCCATCAAAATATTTAAATAATTAAGGAGCTGGATTCTCATGCCAGGTTAGACCAGGTTTTTAATGGTCATATCCTATTATTTTATCATTCAAAACATCAACTATTGTGCAACTGACTAGCTCTTGCAGTGCCTGCTGAGAAGCAAATAAAGCTAAATTACGATATGTTGCAACCTCAAGACGCTTTCAAATCCAAACACATCTTTGGTGCTTTATTGAACCCGTGGTCAAACCAGAGACAGTTGATAAAGTTAAAAGTAGCCTATACACACCACCGGCACATCCAGGAACTTTGAATTTGCAGAGCTCCGCCCCCTTTTCAGGGAAAACAGACCGCTTGGACTTAATGGAAATCTATGGATCTGCATTGATGTGGGGAGCGAAAAGGGATTATACTTATTAAATCTTTAAGCAAATGTGAAAAGCACAAAATATATGGTTGGTTTAAGAGTTATTGTGTGTACTTGGGATTTAGGCGACCATCACATTCCTATTTTCTGCTCTTTCCAGTTTATTAACAGGAGTGTCAGGAATGGAGTCACAGTCAAGCTGCCTGTGGCTGACTGTTTAACTTGGTTTGGCAAGCTGTCATAGAAGCAACTAAACATAAGCCACACCTTAATTCTATCACGTGAAATAGGAACGTATTTCCTACAACTAAGATGAGATAATTGACTATTTTATACTGACGTTCCACAGTTAGCTAGTTAGCAAGCTAACAGTTTTAAATTGGAACTTCTTGTAAGTGTAAATTTGTCCTCAACACTGGGCTATTGCAAGCGAATTAGGTTCCAATAGTTTCGGCATGAGTCAGTTACATATTTCTTCATAGCCATTGTGTTTGTAAAATGATTGAATGTGCTGGTATTATTAATAACTAAATGTAATGTGTGACTGCTAGCCATCTTTCCCATGCTTTCCCTGAAGAAGGGGCATGGTGCAGAGAAATTTCTCTGTATGATGATACGCCGGTTGTGCGAATCTTTGGTCGAACACACATAACAAAAGTTTACCGTTGCCAAGCAATCACACCCCATGACACCTCCACACAACATCTCTCTCTTTCTCTCTCTCTCTCTTTCTCTCTCACACACACACAGGCAACACAAAATCAGCCCTGTTATAACACAATGACAGACCTACTCCTCAGACTCCACTGATGATGATAATTCCTATACGATACAAAAATATGACCTTAATAAAATCTTCAGGAAACGTTCCCTAAATGTTATTTTCCATGAGAAAATGCAAACTGTGGTTGCTCAGAGTATGGCTGAAATATAGTTGGGGGTGAGCAGACCAATGCATGCCAAATTATGCATTTGGTGTTAGGCCTATCTAGCTTTAATAGGCAGAAAATTGGTAATTAGATTACATGTCTGCTATTTATCACTATTATCCTGTTGAGGAGTAAATTCTTTAAGACAATGCCGTTCCCCAGAGAGTGAATTATTTTCCTGGCTCCTTCTAGAATTGACCTGTCGCTAAGCGCCACCCTTAGAACGCTGATGAGCCAATGACAGTCCAGCCTCAACGGGATTCGGACATCAGCTCGGACAACTCCATAGGAAACAACAGGGAGGAGGCATAAAATGACAAATTAATGGTTATTTATGGAGTTTATTAACTCAAAAAACCCCAACGGATAACCATGGTCAAACGTTTTGCATGGGGGACGTGGAATACTGATAGCCGGTTCCCCGAGAGACTAGAAAACAGGGTATATTTTCACCAACAGTAGCCTACAGCAGTGGTTTTCAAAGTGGGGGCCGAGAGGGGGTGCCAGGGGGGCCTCAGCAAGTTGGAAGGAAAAATAAAAGCAACAAATAAATACATTTGAAAAATGTAAAATATACCTATTACTATGGGTGTGTTCCAAACGGGAGACAGCTGCCTACTGCCTCCCTCCCTACATAGAGAGCTGTCTCACTAGACATGACTTTGGATTAAATGCATCTTTTAAAAATGAGCGTAGCACTCTAGAATTTTTGGTTAACACTACGGTATGACGTTAGCAAAGGCCTGACGTTAAACTAAATTAGCTTACGTAAGCTAGCAGGCTAACGGTATAAATTAGTTTTACGGCCGGCAGATATATCAGACCAGACGCTATTAATGGTTACAACAATGGCATAATCAGATAGTAAATTGTTTATTTCTAATCTGTAATCTGCAAATCTAAGCAAAATAAGATCACACAAATGACATTTTAAACAGATTCAGCAGCCATTACCGATGTCATCCGCCATGTTTGTTTACCTTTCACAGCTGTTTCAGACGTTGCCGCAAGGGATTATGGGTAGGAGGCAGCATGAAGTGTGCATCGATGCTGCCTTCAAAAATGACCGTTATTTGGGAATTCTAAGATATCTTAAAAGGCAGCAGAATTTGTTTTTTCGGTTTCGACCCGCACTTGCTACCTTGCTCCCCAGTTAGATATCTTAAAAGGCAGCAACTTTACCCGTTTCGAACACACCCTATGAGTGTTGTTATACAATGCCATTATAATAATTTCTCACATTATCTGAACATTATATTTTCCATGATTATGACTGGGAATAATAGTAGAGTGATAACTCTCATATGGACCCTATCAAGAGAGTTCCATTATCAGCATCATAGTTGGCCCCACAAGACTTCCTTTTTAACATTCCATATGTTATCAGAGTTATGCAGAGGAAGTAGATTGGGGCCCAAATAGAACGTTCAAGCATTGTTTTTGTTTACCTTGTTGAAAGGGTCTATAGCAGAAAGCCCCAAATGCAATTTTTACACACTGTATGCTCCATCGCGAAGTGCTTGTGGCTAAAATAATTATTAGGATTAGCTTAATTGCCGTAGTATTGTCGATGGGTTTAATAACACATCAAGGGGGTCCTTGGCCAGAACCTAGTGGTATTTGGGGGGCCTTGTCATGGAAAAGTTTAGGAACCCCTGGCCTACAGGACGTCTCGTTTGCAACAGCTCGACGTAATGTAGGCTAAGCCAAAAACGTGGGCACAGGTTCCCTGTTAAATCCCAAGATGAAAATGCTCATTAACCAACTACTATATTCTTATTACATCAAATATTAACGTAACCTAACATATCTTAGTATCAATCTTCCACTACCTAGCTAGCTAGCATTAACGTCAGTGGTTTTTGCACGGTGATTTGCACGGCTACTCGCCACAACTGCTTGTCACCTTGTATGTATTCTAAAGTTTTGAATACACCCCTCCATAGCATAATTAAGTCCCTTTTGATAGCTTCTGGAGGAAAGTAAATCCTTTATCGACCAAAACGTCCTCAAAGCCTGCTTTCATATACTGTCAGCTGCCATTGTCCACAATGTATTTCTAATCAAGCCTGGTTTGTTTGTCCGAGTTTTCACACGATAACAATGGGGGGCGGGGCTTAGCGACAGGTCAATTCTACGCGAACGTTCTATAATTTCAGTGTTCTTAAAGTGCCCATATTTTGACTATTTTTCAACAAGTTCAAATAGGTCTTTGAGTTCATGTTTCTGAAGTTGTTTGGTGGAAATAGCGTGTAGGAAACGATTGTTACCTACCTCTATTACCCTCTGTTTCAGCCCCTTCCAGAGTGTGCTGTTTTCTGCTGCTCATTACATATTCATGATCTGCAGCTAATTTGGCCACGCCCAAAGCTTCTAGAATCTTTGCCCACGCCCCACTGACTCTTACCACTACTACTACGTTAACTTTCACATGGACATGGCGGCAGTAGTTCAACCATACATGTTCGAACCAGAATCTGATCCTGAAGGAGGGGAGTCTCCTGCACTACCCGAGACTCAGAGAATTCAGCAAGACGCTTCTGAATGGTTAGTTAAACTTTCTATTTTTTTGAAACTTAGATAGTCAGTGTTTAGCCCATGAAAGCTAACGTTAGGCTAGTCTAGCTATCGATAGCTAACGTTAGTGCCAGGTCAGGCACTATTATGAATTATTATTCAATATTTATTAAACTTAATGAATTTGTATTCACACAGTAGTAAACTATATTGTGCTTCTTGTTCACTAAACGTGAAGTTATGTCTTGTAAACACCCCGCTGCTTCAAGCTTCGCTCAGTTGGCAGATCCTGTAACTAATAATAACGTTAACGTTACAGTTTTTCACAGTAAAATTAGGGAGGGCTCGGACACCATTGCTCTACAGACTGAGTGTTCCTAAAGTACAGTAGTATTTTTCTGTCATACTTATGAGACTTGCATGTATGCGCTTGATATATTGGTGTATACTGGTGTGTTCGCATTGTAAACTTGAGAAAGTCTAGCCTAGCACTACTTACCATTCACCTACTTACGTCAGGCTGAGAAAGTACTAGCTAGCTGGAGCACGCTCGTTCAAATGTAATCGTGGGTGCTATTATTGGGTAAAAAATACCAGGTTTATTATTTCTTTAGCTTTATTCATGTATGACTCCTTTTGTATTTGTTTGTTTAGGTGCACATGTGGAAATTGTGCAACAATGTCGTCAGAGCCGGAGAACTTATGCTGCCAGGGTTACAAGACGGCTGCAGCAGCTGGATGAAAGGCCTCCATGTATGATAGGCAAACAGGTTCTAAACCCAAATGAATACCCTCCGATCGCAGCGCACCAAACTCAGAGCCGCAGAGAGGAAATGGCACAAATCCAAACTAGCTGACGACCTCAAAAACTACCAGACACTCCTGACCTCCTTCTCAGCCAGCATCACTGCTGCTAAGACTGCTTTCTACAATGACAAAATCAACAGCGCTACAGACACTCGAAAACTTTTCTCAACCTTCAAATCGCTACTCAACCCTCAGCTGCCTCCTCCTCCATCCAGCCTTACTGCAGATACCCTCGCCTCATTTTTTACAAACAAAGTGGCGGCAATCAGCAGTCAATTCTCTACATGCCCACTCAACGCATCTGACTCAGATACCGCACTCCTACAACCTCTAGGGACTGCTGGAACATCTTTTTCAGCATTCACGCCTCTCTCCGAGAGTGAAGTGTCCAGACTCCTGACATGCAGCCGTCCTACCACATGCTCGCTGGACCCTATACCTACGAGCCTACTTCAGTCCATCAGCCCGACCATCGCTCCAGCTATCACACATGTGATCAATGCCTCGCTAACCTCCGGCACATTTCCAACAGCGTTCAAAATGGCCCGGGTAACACCGTTACTTAAGAAAGCTTCTCTCAACCCTGCTCAAGTCGAGAACTACCGCCCTGTCTCACTACTGCCTTTCCTATCCAAAGGCATTGAACGAGCAGTCTCCAAACAGGTCTCTGACTTCCTTTCACAGAACAACCTTCTGGATCCAAATCAGTCTGGGTTCAAAAGCGGCCACTCTACCGAAACGGCTCTGCTGTCTGTAACAGAAGCCTTAAAAGAAGCCAGGGCGACCGCTCGGTCATCAGTACTCATTCTGCTTGACTTATCGGCTGCCTTTGACACGGTTAATCACCGTATCCTTCTCTCTATACTCGCTGACATGGGAATCTCCGGAGCTGCTCTCTCCTGGTTTGAATCCTACCTCACAGGACGCTCGCTTAACGCATCATGGCTTGGTCAGCTATCTGCACCTCACCATCTCACCACAGGGGTCCCCCAGGGCTCAGTGCTGGGCCCCCTCCTCTTTGCTATCTACACCACCTCCTTGGGACAGATTATCCGTTCGCACGGCTTCTCATACCACTGCTATGCAGACGACACACAGCTCTATCTGTCCTTTCCACCTGACGACCCCCTGGTTTCAGCACGGATCTCGGATTGCCTTTCAGACATAGCTACATGGATGAAGGCACACCACCTCCAGCTGAACCTCTCAAAGACTGAACTGCTGGTCATCCCAGCTAAACCTACCATACACCACGACATCAACATCAAATTTGACTCCCTGTCTGTTTCACCGACCAGGACTGCAAGAAATCTAGGAGTTGTTCTCGACAACCAACTAAACTTCTCAGATCATGTTGCCTCAGTCGCCCGGTCATGCCGTTTCGCACTCTACAACATACGGAAAATCAGGACTTACTTGACTCAAGATGCTACCCAACTTCTGGTTCAGGCAATAGTCATCTCACGACTCGACTACTGCAATGCCCTCCTGACAGGTCTCCCAGCCTGCGCAGTGAAACCACTTCAGATGATCCAGAACGCGGCGGCGCGCCTGGTCTACAACCAACCCAAAAGGGCACATGTTACCCCGCTGCTCATCCAGCTACACTGGCTACCTATGGCGGCCCGCATCAAATTCAAGTCTCTAACGCTTGCCTACAAAGTAGTCTCCGGTTCTGCTCCCACCTACTTGAATGCCCTCATACAGACTTACACTACCTCCAGACCGCTGCGCTCCTCTGACGAACGACGTCTAGCTCTACCACCGGTACGCTCAAGCCAATCCAAACTTTTCTCATCTGTTGTTCCTCGTTGGTGGAACACACTGCCAGTTCCTACAAGGGCAGGGACATCCTTTTCCACGTTCAAAAAACTCCTGAAGACCCAGCTCTTTAGAGAACATCTACTCTCATAGCAACACTTACAACAAGTCTTACTGATCCTAGCACTCACCAGCCGTTTTAAACTGACAAGTAACTGTTAAAATACAGCACTCACCGACGCACTTATTCTTACTGTACTCTAATGTGTTTTTTTTAAACTGTCCTAAAATTGTGAGAATTGTTCTAAAACTTACTGTTTACCATGTTGTTAGTCGCTTTGGTTAAAAAAGCGTCAGCCAAATGTAATGTAATGGACGGTCTAAAGGTGTTCTCACTGCAGAATGCATGCAACATTTACAGGGCTGACTACGGTCCTTTACAGTTATGGGGAATAGAGCAGTGAGTTATCTGTAATAACCTACTTACATTCACTGTTCATACAACATAATAAAGCAAATATAGTCTGCCAAAGCCTCCATTTCAGATTTTTTTTCTTGAACTTATAGCCAAGTATTTCCTTAGCAAACTGTATATTACACAAATTCACATGAATCATTTTACACATGCAATAAACATTTATTTACCACTGTCATTGTACATAAAAATACAGTATTGAATGATTCACCGATTCCAAATTAGACATACATTATAAAACCTGTTGACTAGCAAAGTTCATTTTTCTCGTTACAGGTATTAAGCCTACAGAAGTTGTGAGCTGGAGCTGGGGCTTCCTTGGTAGAAAGATACGGGTAGTGATCCCCTCGTGTGTCGTGACGGGAGTTTCCTGACGCCCATGGAAGATATGTAGGCTTCAAACTCCCGCCCCTTGATTGAATCTTGAGACATAGCTGGCGATGACCTCCTCCTTGTCTGGATGCTCATATTGAGAAGACAGGTCCGGCGGGATGTTTATCTTCAGAATCTCGTCTCCATACGATGATGGGTCAACAAAGACTTTCTCCATGATCATGTCCATCAAATCATCAACACACACACAAAAAAGTGAATCACTAGTATAATTTACTACATTATTCTGTTCATTTTGCACGTGAAATTTTGTAGTTTGTCAGGTATTTAAGTAAGTTTGTTTGGTTTTATTTATTGTGTTGAAAGCACTGTTGCAGTACTTTGTCATGTACAATGCAAGTGTTTGTTTTTGTGTAAAAAAAACAAAACAAAAACAAAACAAAAAAAACACGGAATGTAGCGTCTGTCTTCACTGGTCTGGCTCTGCACTCTCCCTTCCTGGATTTTGGAAAGCTCAGTTTGTAAAGAGGAAGATGTGGTGGCTTGTCCTCGATTAGCACTCTCATTATAATGCAGGTAGAGTCTTGGACAGTAAAAAGAAAATCAGACATGAAAACAATTTCAAGGAATGGGCAAATATTCTCAAAGAATAAACAGTTTCATTTACCTGCACAGCATCCCCAGATATGGATAGACCACGTTTTTGGGTGTGAACCGCAGAATGACACTATGGAACGCCTCCAAAGAGGATGTCTGATGGTGGGGACTGAGTTTGGCAATATCCTTCAGGACAGTCTTCTTGGTCAGCTCTTTTTTCTAGATTGTAGAACGCAGGAGTTCCTGTAAGACAAAACGCAGGAGTTCCTGCAAGACCTGGTAATGACCATAATTGCAGAGTCCTAGAAGACAGTTGTGTGCCAACACTTTCTTTCAGGGGGCTCAGTCTGGCAATCAATATATTTTGTAGCTGGTCTTTCTTCTGTATGTAATGTTAATGATGTACTGGCCTATACAAAAAGAGAAATTACATCAACTTCATCTTACATGTATGCCAACAGCTACATCAAGTAAAAAATAAAATCACTAGTAAATACTACACAAGAAGAAGAAACTAATTACAAAATATAGCTGCAAGCAGCAATGAGGGGGCCTAGCAGAGCGCTATAGCAGGAATGGCGTTGCCATGGCATGAGCAAGCACTCACAGCAAGAGGCCAAATTACACCAATGTCTTTGTGCGTTCTCACAATCAGCTACCATGTCCCTCTACCAAGTTTGGACTTCATACACCAAAGTGTTGCTGAGATGTGAGCTCACTTTCCTTCATGTCCTCACAATCAGCTAATATGTCCCTGTACCAAGTTTGGACTTCATACACCGAAGTGTTGCATAGATACGAGCTCACTTCCTGTATTACAGCGCCCCCCCTATAGAGGCCAAATGATGCCAATTTCCTGCTGTCTCCTCACAATCAGATATGAAGTCCCTGTACCAAGTTTGGACTTCATACACCGAACTGTTGCTGATACACAAGCTCACTTCCTGTATTACAGCGCCCCCTATAGAGGCCAAATGATGCCAATTTCCTGCTGTCTCCTCACAATCAGATACAAAGTCCCTGTACCAAGTTTGGACTTCATACATGAAAGCGTCTCCGAGATGTTAGCCCACTTCCTGTTTTGCGGCTTCATCACCATATTTGATTGGCAGTCACGGGCCAATAAAGTGGAATTAGAAAAATCTGACAAGTATCGTTTGTGCGGCTCGGTCTGAAGATCATCTCCACCGAGCTCTGTGAAAATCGGATGAAATTTGTAACCGCTGAAACTTTTCGTAGAGTTTGAACTAAATCCAATATGGCGGAGGTCCAATATGGCGGAAAGTGACGGGATAGGGGTCGATGAACTCGGGATGGTCCAAGGATTCAGACGCTACCTCAATTGTGAAAATCAGACAAAAGAGTCAAGGATCACACGAATAAACACATGTCCAGCATTAAACTGGTGGTGGCGCTAGTGTGTTCAATGTATATGCATGAAAATTGGTGTGAGTGATTGGGACAGTGTCCTGACTAATGGTCTCGAGTTTTGTTATGTTAACTCAAAGCGTCACCTAGATGGTTGTCCACTTCCTGTTTGGTGGCTTCGTCACCATATTTGATTGGCTGTCACGGGCAAATAAAAATGAAATTGAAAAATCTGACAAGTATCGTTTGTGCGGCTCGGGTAGAAGGTCATCTCTACCAAGTTTCGTGAAAATCGGAAGAAATTTGTAACCGCTGTAACTTTTCGTAGAGTTTGGACTAAATCCAATATGGAGGTCCAGTATGGCGGAAAGTGACGTAGTAGGGGTCATTCAACTCAAGTCAGTCTAGGGATTCCAACGCTGCTTGATTTGTGAAAATCGAACACACCGTTCAATTGTTACATGCGTGAATGTGAGTCCAGATTCGATCCATTGGTGGCGCTAGAGTGTTCGGCATAGAGTTCTGTAAATTGGTGAGTGTGATCATGGGACGGTCCTGAATCAGGGCACTAAATTTCATAATAATAATGACTTGCAAATACCTTTCAACCCAGCTTTTCAACTTTCGGCCAAACTTTGACCTGTTGTTGGCGCTAGACGGCTGGGTTTAGAGATCCGTAAATGAGCGTGAGTGGTCAGTGGAGTGTCCCGAAACTTTCTGCCAAAAAATCTGCACTTTTTAGCCAGGCGTTCTATGGGCTGCCATAGACAGCAGCGTGAACCTAGCGAAAATAGAATGTTCGTGCCGGATGTATCTATTGCTAGCAAAGGCGGCTAAGAGTTAGCCATTTTTTCAAAATAAAAGTCCCGCTAACCACATTGGGTTTAATGGAGATCGTTCAGAATAATGAAACAAACTTTTGATTTGACTAACCCTATAACATAAACCTATGTGAAATAAATAATTTATTAGGAAAAAACTGGTTAAAAGGTGTCATTCACTGAGAACCCGTTTAATACTTGTTACTTTCGAAATACTATAGCTCACTCCAAGTTGCATATGCATGCTGCACGTGAAAATGATCTACCCCCATTGCCCGCATTAGCCAATGAAAGAAAATACACGGAAAAACAAGCGAATCAGAAAAAGCCCTTCCCAATGATGCCGAAGGGAAACTGGTTATTCATGAACTCGCCCACCTTGGCTTGTGACCGCCCACAGGAAGACAGTATTGATTTTGTGGCTAGGAGGTAGCAGAGCTACAGAGCTAATCTCTGCAGAGAAGCTAAGCGAACAGCTACTTGCTAACATGGCGGCGGAACACATTTGTGCTTGTTTTATCTGTGGCAATAAGACATCAACATTGCATTTCTTGCCCAAGAAAGAAGAGTCAAGGACTAAATGGTTAGAATTTATCTTCGGAACACCACCAGCGAAGTATAGCCCTAATTTAGTTCTGTGTTCAAATCATTTTGACCACAGTGACTTTTACAACTTCGGTGCCTACAGTAGTGGTTTTGCATCGAAGTTGTTATTAAAACCTGGATCTGTACCATCACAACGATCGAGCACAAGCACACAGGGGGTAAGTAAAAACAAACTTTTCTACCTAAGGTTTTTGTTACTAAATAGCATGTTCATATTCTTCACGTTAGCATGCATGAAATGGGCACGAGCTAGGCTGTCACTCATAGAAAACAACCCACCTAACGTTACCGAGAGATTTAGCTTGTTGAACCTATAATCTTCTAACCTAAGCTAAAGCGTACCTCTCGGCAAAATGCATTCTAGAGTGCTTTTGTGAAAGTACCCGAGTCAAACTTTAGTTTAAAAGCAGAATTACACTTGTCCATTGTCGTTCACTAAAAGAACAACTACTTGGTTTTTCTGCTCGAAAGGAGTGAGCTGTCCAAAACCTCTCTTTTTAGTAAACTATGTGTACACAAACAATGTTCTCAATGCTCGAGTTGATGTGTAGAGACACTGATCATACTTCGATCAAAGTTTCATGTTGTGTCGAGCCTTCTTAGTGTTTTAAAAACAGCGATTTTGACGCGATCATGTATCAAAACTGTAGTGGCTATTCAAAAGGCCATTTGACCAGAAAACGACAACACTGGGAAGCTGAAAAGTGGTGCTTCCCTTCCAACGTAATTATGCTTTTAAACGAAAGTTTGACTCGGGTACATTGCATTCACAAAAACACCCTAGGATGCATTTTGACGAGATTTACGCTTAGTCTGAACAAGGAAACTATACACGTGCACCATTAGGCTAAGTTGCTATCACTAGAGCTCAGGTATTTACACTTCAGTCTACTTTATGTCTTCTAGTCATTATTACATTGGCCTTTGTACATTAATGTTTTGTTTGATTACTTGCTTACGTAGTGTTTGTCTTCCAGAGCACATCACAGACATTGGGGACAACCCCCATTCATACCAGCACCCAAACAGACCCACCTAGCTGTGCATGTCGGGCTACACAGCTTTCTATGGGTACATTAGGTCATCACGTTAGAAGCAAAGGTTTGTGATCTGACTCTTTTTCAATTTCTGTTGTGCTAGTTTCTAGAACACTTTTTATAGTAAAGCAGGTGCTTATGTGCTTGTCAATGTTTGGGAAAGTCAATTGCATTACAAATAGGAATGATATTCCTGAATGTCTTTTTGTGGGTGTGCTACTTGTTACATCATACATCTTATCACAGTCACTGAAATCTTTTTGTTTCCATTGGGCCATTACGGTTTTGTGTGATATATTGAATGTCCTGTGTCCTATTAATACTGTATCTTGTAACTTGACAGTAATACACATTCATTTACTTCAGGTACCCAAACAGAATCCTTTATGAGAACTGCGAGTATTGCCACAAGTACCTCTGATGCAACATGGGGCCCTGCTACCTCTACGCCCATCAAGGCTGTCCACCCAAGGCCAGCAAAAAGACCTCGGGTTGATGAAGAGGAGGAAAGTGACATCTCCACAATTTTACCTGAACCCCAGGACTCCACGTATGATCCAGCACAGTCAATCAGCAATGTAACAGAAGCATCACAGCCCACGTATGTGTTTTGAGCTGTCATTTCATCTAAACGACAATGTTTCTGTTGATAAATATCTTTGTGTTAATACTTTGCTTGTTAAACTAACATTGTGGATGTCTATAATGCCATTTGTCTCAAACAGTGATACGTCTTTAACTGGATACAAAGACTCCAAGTACATAGTATTTGAGAAGAACCTTATGGAACTTTTTGAAACGTGTCCAGACTGTCGCCGGTTGTCGGATGTGAGGACCTACAGACGGGGAACATTTTTGGCCATCGACCAAAAATGCCATCACTGCCAGTTTTCCAGGCAATGGAAGAGCCAGCCAGCGATTGGAAGCTCCCCTGTAGGCAACATAATACTGTCTGCTGCCATATATTTCACCGGCTCCTCATATTTCCAAGTGCAAAAGGTATAGTACACTCCACAGTTTATCCCAATGTTTACTATCCAACCAGATTGAACAGTATTTATCTGGTCCTGGTCAGAAGCAGGGTCTGCTGGATAGCAAGCAAATGGCCCTGCTCACTTAAGATGTAAGGCTCTTCATGCTTCTTCCCCATTTTCACAACTTTATCTGGCCCTAGTCACACGTTTCCCCTGCCCCACTTTCTCAAGTTTACCTGGCCATAGTCACACCTGTCCCCCCCCCCCCCCCACTTTCACAACTTTACCTGGCCCTAGTAACACGTTTCCCCTGCCCCACTTTCTCAAGTTTACCTGGCCATAGTCACACCTGTCCCCCCCCCCCCCCACTTTCACAACTTTACCTGGCCCTAGTAACACGTTTCCCCTGCCCCACTTCCTCGACTTTACCTGGCACTACTCTATAGTGGAGACACAACAGTTACATTACAAAGTGCCTCCAACAGGCAATGAGCCAACATGAACTCAGATGACCCACACCTAATTTACATTCGAAGGTGCTCACCTGTACTATTCATGCTGACCCTTAGAGGCTGGAAATTATTTTGGAAGTTATTATTGCCAACCAACGCGCCTGGCCCGATACAGTGCTTTACAATGTACTCATGGATGATTTTTTTTAATTTGTAGATATTTCAAGCCATGCATCTGCAAAACATCAGCTACTCAGCATTCCGTAGGCATGCAAGCAGTTATCTGGAAACAGCTGTGATCCACCAATGGCACCAGTACCAAGAAGCAGAATGAGAGTTCTTGAGTCAGAGGAAAGTCAAGATTGGAGGGGACATGCGAGCAGATTCACCGGGTGAGCTTCCGCTTTTTATTAGACGAAACATATTCTATTATGACAGACCGTGGTGTAACACACAAAATTAAAAAAATAAATAAATAATAATAATAATAATAATAATAATAATAATAATATGACCTACTTCTAATAGAACTATTGTGTATTTGCAGGTCACTCTGCCAAATATGGAAGTTACAGTTTGATGAATCTGGAGACCAACAGCATTATTGACATTCAACTAGTCCAGGTGAGTGGATTCACAGATGTAAATAGTTATCAATGTTACACAATGCATAGTTTATCGGTGTCTCTTTTTCTTTCACTCACAGACAAATACCAGTCCACCATAATTGTATACACACATCAAAACTTGACTTTCAACAATTCCTACAACTTGTATGCCCTTTGTGTTTTGTTTACAGAGCAATGAGGTTGGCGGGAGCCACAACATGGAGAAAGAGGGACTCAAAAGAAGCCTACAGCTTTTGGAGTCCAAGGGTGTAGCTGTCTGTTGTACTCAATGTTTTGTGACAACATAACTTTTGAATACTTATTTACTTTGTGCTTCATGTCTCTAGGTTCCAAAGCCCTCTACAAAGTGGAGAAGATCCTAACAAATAAGAGGGTCCTCAGTGATGTTGAGAGGCTAAGCTCACGGTACCAGACCTCAACACTGGAGGCATTCCACAGTGTAATCTTGCGCTTCACACCCAAAAGTGTGGTCATTCCTTTCATTGGGATGTTGTGCAGGTATGTTTTGTCACATCTACATTAACCACTATGTGTAAAGTGATTTTGCAAGAAATGCTTACAGTTAAGAGAAAAAGTAATCATCTGCACTGATCAATTACTATCAAATTTGATGTTGTTGGTTTGGAAGTAACCAATATTGGTAGGATAGTGATTTGTCATTACAGCCTATTTTGTTTTTTAGACTATATCTGGCAGCAAAGCACTTCAATGAAAACGCTGGCCGCACTCAGGCAAGAACAACTTCAGGGAAACTGAGGTACAGCTTACATTTCCCAAAAGCCAAAAAGGGAGGGCACACTGTGAAGCCAGTAAAATCACCACCAACACACTGTAAGTAACTCAAACACAAACTATTTATTGCCATTCTTGAAAGACAAATAAAACTGTTTAATATCGAGGAGACATTATGTACATATTTACATTGAACATTTTCTTCCAGGCTACGTCCACAACCTGATTGCTGGGGTGTTTGAAGAGATAGTCCCCAACCCCCCTGCCTTACATGGAGGAGCTCCAAAAAAATCCCTGTTCCTGATGCCCTGTCCTCAGCATTCTACCATCCTCCACTGACAGAAGCTGTGGCTGCATACACATCTCGCTTTAGGCAAGGGCAGCCCTAAAGCCGACATATTGGCCTTCTGTGTCTGGGAACTCTCTTCGGATCCGTAGGACAACACAAGCCGGAATAACAACTCGGACTTTTCTACCTAAATAACCCCAGCACCAGCTGACAAAGGATCTGTAGGCCAGATGTCTGCATCGCCTGGCAAAAAAGATATTGTAAATTCTGTACATAGTTTGGATATTCTTCTTTTGTGTTTGCATTATTTTATTAGACTTGAAAATTACTGTATGTAAATAAAATAAGCTATTTGTTGAAAATGGACCCGTTTTTTCTATATTGGCTTTAGGAGTTTCATCAGGTTGTTTTCTTTCTTTTAGGCTAAAGATGGTTTATCTTACCTTTCATATCCTCTCTCTCGCAGGGGGCCATAGTCGGCTCTATAAATATTTAGTGCATTTTGAAGGGAGTATATGTTGAGGCAGACTGGTTCTAATCCTGGGTGGAGGGTCATACAGGCAACAGGGGTACCGGTGTCGCCCATTCTTCTAACCACCTGAGCAGTCATACGTGAATGTAAACAATTTGAGTAACCTATGCCAACAAACTTGTAAACAATTTGAGTAACCTATGCCAACAAACTTATATCAACCAAAGCCATGCCATAGTTCTCATTACAATAAGAATCTCCTTGCAGCACGCATGTGTGTGACACGTGAAAACAAAATGAGTAACCTTTGTCAACAAACTTGCATCAACCAACGCCAGTTAGATCATTACCGGAGGAGTCTCCTTGCAGCACAGATTCTCTGCTTCCGTGGGCATTCTGTCGCAATTCCCGCAAGTACACCTGACAAAATATAGGTCGGTAGGTGTGTTTGTTTAGAACATAGGCTATGCAATGTTCTAACTTTTCAGCATGGCAAAGGAATTGTTTATGTAGGGTTCGAATGGTGGCATTGTTTACCACCTTCTGGGTGTAGATGTGCTCCGCCATCCCTAAGCATTAACTGGTCAGAGAGAAGAAACCATAAGGGGGAAAAAAGGCATAAGACCAGACAGTCAGGATAGGAAGATAACAGGTACTGTAGGAACAGTTGGAGGAAGGGCAAGTCATACATGGTTACAAGTGTTTTGTAATTGTCAGGCTATGTGTGGTGTGAAAAAGATTGCTGAATTCCTGTAGTGCAGCAGCTCTTTTGCGTTTCGATGTCAGACACCAACACATGGACATTATTGGACCATTCTTTGCCATCGAGATCTGGGTATAAAGGCAGACTATGTAAATAGAGATCATAACGTGATAAACGTCATGATAACAACAGTATCATTTCACCTATGATCTTAAATCAATAATATGTCACAGGGAAACAAATCCCAGAGCGTTAATGTGAACATAGAAGACATCCATGTCTGCCTGTTAAATGAAACCAGCATAAGCATAGGCTTAAATATTCTACAGACTTAAGGAAATATGCAACGTACCTGGCGATGTACAAGACTTGCGAAATGCAATAATAGCTGACTTTTGAATATTTCAAAGTAATAGACAAATAGGCCTAATTTGTAATCTAATGTAATATATTATACTGTACTGAATGGATGGTTGCTATGGGCAGAAGCCAGTCGTTAGTACATATTTAGATTGTTTATTGCGCTTCTCAACCAGAAGAGGGACCCCGACAGCGAACACGTGTCATAGGTGTGCAAATAACCTATGTTCTAAAGAGCACATGACCATGGGAAATTCAACGAAGCAGTGGTATACTACACTATTACCTACCTTAATATGAATACTCTTTTTCTATCTGAATACTCTTCAATACTCCGGTTCAGTGTGAATTAGGCCTATGTGATGCAGACACTTGCCACAAGTTGTACAGAGTGTCATGAGTGGTAGCCTAGCACTCTCAGGTCACATATTTAAATTATTATTATTGCCTGAAAGTGTATAACTGCCTATTCCCTGCGTTAGCAGGTTAGACATGAAGCTTCTCTGGTCCTCCCAGCTGGTGAGACAAGGAATGGACTATGTAGTTTATTTAGACATAATTTCTGAAGTACATTGTATTTGTTTAGTGCCAGTTGTATGCACTGTAAGGTCCTTCAGCTCTTGGAATAATGTACTAGGCTATGTTGGTAGAAACCTGACTTTAAAGCTACCAAAGGGTACCACACACACATTTGCATGTTATGTCCATGTAGCTTCTTATCATATAATGTCAGCTTAAACACAAACAATTCAGTTTACTGATTAATGTCTACATTTGAAGGCTAATTGGTTTCGTTTTCCCTGCATTACATATGTATGTCATTAATTAGCTTAACACTAGGCTTAATTGTATCATATTGTGTGTAATGCAGGTTTTGCTTTTCCCTACAAAAAGGCAAAAAATGCTGGTGGTGGCACTTCTGGTTTTACCAGGGTGGGGTTCAACTCCCCATGGCATTGCCTTGTGTTGGTAGAAAAGTATTTGGCCAATTGGGTCACTAATTGGCTAATTATTATGTATTTTTTTGGAAATTATAATGTACTGTAGGCAACTTTATGTACCATTTACTGAATTACCTGGTAAACTGCCTTAGTGTTATTTTAGGCGTAGTGTCTTTTGCTATATTTAACTACTGTTAACCGTTTTGTACTTTCAGTGCTGTACGACGTTACTGTGACTTGACCCTCAGATTTTGAATATAATGCATGTGTCTTCCAGCTGTTCACTGTTCCTGAAGGATGCACCGCAGGATGAGAGCTACGACTCCAGTGCCTGAGTGTGGTCATCATCATTGACCAAGCATCTGCATAAGATGACCACAAATTCGTTATTACTGAAGTTGTGTGGATTAACAAAAGTATTGATTTTATACCACTAACATGGGGTTAAAACATCAGCTTAATTAATACATGTGCATGTTTTGTACTGTCTCTTCTGTTTTTAAACTACTCTACATTTCAGTGCTGTACGACGTTACTGTGACTTGACCCTCAGATTTTGAATATAATGCATGTGTCTTCCAGCTGTTCACTGTTCATTGGGGTTAAAACATTAGCTTTATTAATAAATGTGCATTCTAAATTGCGGCATTGTATCATTAATTCTTCAGTATTTATGTGTAGCCTAAATAGGCCTAAACAAACAACGGGTGATTGTTGATAAGGAAACAATGAAACTACTCATGCAATAGAATTACACATTCTTAAACCTATTAAATATTTATTGCAAATGAAATGAAGAACAACAAAATAAAATTTAAACAAAACATTTACCACATTTGTTTCGCTTATTTTTTATTGTTAGGCATTTGATTTCTGATCTTGTGTCCTGTAAACAGTAAAGCATATTAAATGGATATAAAGCAAATCAAATGGACCGATATGCTGTATGTAATTAGTGTCTGCACGGACCCGTTTGGGTGTTGCACCTAGTGAATCAGTACGTTATGAAGAATTACGTGCAGACACTCAGAATAGCGACAGGTTCAAAATTCTCCATTTCATCTGACAAGTCAATCGAACTTGAGCAATTATACACGGGTTTGCGTACCTACAAAGACCGAATCTGCTAAAAAAAACAGGTCTAGAACACGTTGTGTATTACGCGACTTTTATTTAGCAAATTCTGCTCAACCGGAAGTCTTATTTTCGCTGAACAATCGCTAATTTCGCTAGAATAACGGAACTGCCATAGACTCCAATGGCGGAAGTATAATAATAATAATAATAATAATAGTTAAAACTACTAACTCAATGGGTGCCTTCGCAGCTTCGCTGCTAGGCCCCCAATAATGGTTGGCTTTGTGTGTAAATTGTCCAGTGATGTAGCAATGTCAACCATACACTCGTTCTACCCTGGACAACACTAACATATTCCAGTTCAGAAAACATTTCCAAACGCATTATTTTAGCAAATTCACCGAAACCGCCGGGGATGTGTACTGCATGACCGATTTGGTAACAGGGTTTCAATGTCGAGACAATGCTGATTGCTAAGCTATCTATAGCTGCTTAGCGGTTAGCGTTACCTTGTACGGTGGCAAAACACTACCTACTTAGTTAGTTTAGCAAAACACTGCTTGGTTAGTTCGTGTAGAATTGCAAAATAAACACGTAAATACGTGCACAATTTGACATCTCCCTTGTACATGAATTAGCTGCTAAAAACATCAGAAACATATGTTTGGATTAGGGGCGAGCTAGGCCTAGCTACTGTTCTGATGTGGTGGGCAAAAATCTACTATAGCTTGACGACCAAACTTGTAATCTCGCCCACACACACACTTGTTTTAAACTAACTTTTTGTTGCGCAACCAACTTTCGAAAGTTTCGCTGGACAATGGCTTTGCAGGAGAAACCAAGCAAACTTGTAAACTAACTAATGTAAGAAGCTAGCGGTTAGCCGCCTCGGTGTCAATGGCAAAACACTGCTACAACACACAACACACAAGTTTACCCTAATTTACAAATTGTATAGAACTACTTACATTTTCCTCGTCAGCAGGTATTTCGCACAAAGTTGGAACTGCGCCGTCGTTTAAGATGAGTTTCCCGGCTAATCCTGCCTTGTACTGACCATAGTTTGAGAAACAGTCAGTCTCGAAATGATTGTTGCCAGTTTCTTGCCAACTGTAGCATGGATATTGCCATCAAAAATAAATTCAATCCATGCCGCTCTTCTGTCCTCTTCGGCTGGGACACGATGAAGTGTTTTATGCTCTTTTGTACAGCCAACAACAGAGCATTTTGCGTGGTACTTCGACATGGTGTCTTCTAATCTGAACCAGTGCTTCCAAATCGCTAATGGCTGCTATCCAAGAAGTTACTGCTGTGCCTGGTGGGTGGAGACACTGTACGTATGCTCTGAGGGGGTGGGGATATTCAAATATTTCGGCTTGTGACGTATGAACCCTTGGCGATTTCGAACAGCTCACCCAGAGGCTGAAGGCGGTATCAAAGATCCTTGATTACTAGCAAGATTACTATGGGGAGGGAAAGTAATCTCATCGCCATCTAGTGGTTGCGTTCCTAGAGTTTAGCGGAGTGGATGGGATCTTTTTTTTTTTTTTGAAAAAATATATCTCGGTGCACATTGGGATCTTAATTTAATGCCTTCCATATGTTAGGCACTGGGGTCACCTCTATTGCTTCAAGTGGTCATACCTTATTTTTAGGATCAGTTGAATTGTTTTGAGTTTTTGTCATAACAAGGTGATAAGGAACTACAGCTGCATGTGACGTCACATGTTTGGGTGCTTAATCTCTAACTGATCAATACGCAATTTGCTTAACTGGCTTAACATATTTTTGTAATAACGGAACGTGATGTAAACCGCGTGGTGATAACCTTTATGTCAGGATAACTGGTATTGTGCTTCTACTCACATGAAGAGCTAGCTGTAAGTGTTAAGTGTCAATGCTAACCAGGCTAATAAACAAACCATGCTAACGTGAGTAACATTGAAGGGTAAAGTCACGTGACTTCTTTTGTAGTTCGTTTATGAAACAAAAGGAGCAATTTCGATTTTCTTAAATGAGGCAAAATAGGGTCTGACATTTTCACAGTTAGAATATTATTACTGTATAGACACTGAAAAATATTTTTGGTGGATAACATTGCTGATTTGGCCTCACAATATTTTTTTTTAAAATAGGTCTATGGGACTTAACATTGGAGCCTCTCTTCGATAGGAACGCAACCACTCGGGGCGCTGGTTTTCACTTTCCCTCCCTATGGGAGCAAAACGGGACAGTTCCGGTCTGCATAAGTGGGAGTGTCACTAAATAAACTTTCTCTCTTAATAAGCAATAAGAACAGATAAACATAATTGTGTTCACAGTATTATTGTCTATAATCATGTATGATACCAATGAATCATTCTTTAGGACATGATATGAATAATTATATGAAAGGAACTTAGAGCTGCTGAGAGGAAATGGCGTAAATCCAGAGATGGAAATGATCTTAGTAACTACCAGTCTTTGCTGTCATCCTTTTCATCCACTGTTACACTTGCAAAAAAGGCATTCTATCAAAGCAAGATTGAGAGCACCACTGACAGTAGAAAACTTTTTTCTACTTTCAAATCTCTTCTCAATCCTCCACCACCACCATCAACTACTTCACTGTCAGCAAATGACTTTGCAACATTTTTCACTGAAAAAGTTGCTAAAATAAGTGCTCAGTTTGATGCTCCTATAAGGAGGGCTTTGCCTTGTGTTAGTATGACCGCATCATTTGACTCTTTCTCTCCTCTTGATGAGGAAGCAGTCTCTCAATTGCTTCAGCGATGTCGTCCAACAACATTAGATCCTATCCCGTCCACTCTTCTACAGTCTATCTCACCCACTGTTCTACCAGCAGTCACACATGTATTTAATGCTTCACTCAGTTCTGGAATAGTTCCTTATTCTTTTAAACAGGCTAGGGTTACACCTCTGCTAAAGAAAAGTACACTTAATCCAACTGAGGTGAAGAACTACAGACCTGTCTCCCTTCTTCCTTTCTTGTCAAAGGTTTTGGAGAAAGTGGTCTTCAAGCAAGTTTGTGACTTTCTTCATCAGAATAATCTACTAGACCCTATGCAGTCTGGTTTCAAGAGTGGTCATTCTACTGAAACTGCTCTTCTGTCTGTGACTGAAGCATTGAGAGTAGCTAAGTCCTCTGCTCAGTCATCAGTATTAATTCTACTAGATTTATCTGCAGCCTTTGATACTGTTAACCATGACATTCTCCTATCTATACCAGTGTTTCTCAAAGTGTGGTCCGGGGACCACTGGTGGTCCGCAAGCTATCCCAAGTGGTCCGCGAGCAGACATGGTAAAATATAATATAGATGAGTTGTTTGCCATATTGAACCAACTTTTATGTAAATCCAAACAGTTCTGCAACGCTGCCTATTTAAGTTATGCCAATTTAAATCATATGAATCCTCTGACACAATAAGCAAGGTGCAAAGAAAATAAGCAACGTGGCTCAGTGAGTAAGCCTATTGTGTAAATAACTATTTAAGTAGGTCTACTCTTTTTTTAGCTAGGTGGTCCGTGAGGTTTTTTTTTATTGACCGGTATCTAAGTCTCATGACCTCACCACAGGTGTGCCTCAGGGATCAGTATTAGGACCCTTGCTTTTCTCTATTTACACCACTTCCTTAGGTGATACCATTCGCTCCCATGGATTTGACTATCACTGTTATGCAGACGACACTCAACTTTACCTGTCTTTCCCACCTGATGACTCTATTGTTTCCCACCGGATTTCTGCATGCCTTAAGGATATTTCAGCCTGGATGAAAGATCGGCACCTTCAGCTTAATCTCTCAAAAACAGAGTTGTTGGTGTTTCCAGCTAAAACAGCTATTCCCCAACAGATTAACATCCAGCTTGACTCAACTTCACTGACCCCAACTAGATCGGCACGAAACTTGGGCGTTGTAATTGATGACCGACTTAACTTCTCTGAGCATATAGCTTCTATTGCAAAATCATGTCGGTTTATGCTTTACAACGTTAGGAAGATCAGACCTTATCTGACACAAGATTCCACACAACTTCTTGTTCAGACCATGGTCATCTCTAAGCTGGACTATTGTAATTCACTATTAGCTGGCTTACCCGCTTGTGTAACAAGATCATTACAGCTGATTCAAAATGCTGGAGCACGCCTGGTCTTCAATCAGCCAAAGAGGACACATGTAACTCCTCTCCTAGTTACTCTCCATTGGCTCCCTATAGTAGCCAGAATTAAATTTAAATCTCTCACTTTGGCCTATTGGACACTAACTAGATCTGCTCCTAGTTATTTTAATTCAATAATCAAGCCTTACATCCCCAACCGCCCACTGCGGTCTTCTGGTGAGCGTATGTTGTGTCGACCAGTCATGAAAACTGGGTCTAATTCCAGACTCTTTTCTTCAGTGGTTCCATGTTGGTGGAATGAACTGCCCAGTGCTCTCCGTTCCTGTGGTAGTTTTGGGTCGTTTAAGAGGGGTCTAAAGACTTTCCTATTCAACATATACTTAGTTGTTTAAGCACTTATGTGTTATGGTTTATATAATGTTGTTTTATTTTAATTGGGCTGTTAATTAATTTGACATTATTGTTTATTATTGATATTCTCCTTAATGTAGTCTTAGCATGTCATTGTTTTTATATTATTGATTGAATTGACATTATTGTTTTATTATTGCCTTTCCCCTTTTTTACATTGCTTTATTAGGCTATTGCTTGAATTGATATTATTGTGTACTACAACTATTCTCCTTACTATATTTGACCTACATTTTAATCTGTTCCCTGTTCAATTTTAAATATTATTATGTTGTTTTGTATTTATGTGTCGCTTTGGACAAAGGCGTCTGCTAAATCCATAACCATAACCATAACAATAATTTAATTAGTCATGTGAACCGAGCTAGCTAGCTAGCTAACGCTAGCTTAAAAT
Source organism: Alosa sapidissima (assembly GCF_018492685.1). NCBI lineage: Eukaryota > Metazoa > Chordata > Actinopteri > Clupeiformes > Clupeidae > Alosa > Alosa sapidissima. The sequence goes on along the minus strand of NC_055965.1, from coordinate 809,247 downwards.
GCTATACAAGTGGATGGGAGTAGCTATGGCAATACAGCTATGCGCTAACAAGTGACTAGTAGTTGAAGGACTTCGCTTAAACTTAATATACTGTTGCAAATTCACTTGAGTATAAACTATCCACTTTAACTAATGTCAGTTATGTTATTCAGCTAGTTGTCATTTCAAAGAAATTACACTTCTCCGTTTAAAACGTTACCTTAGCTAAGAGGCTAGCTAGCATGCTAACAACCAGACAGTAACTGGCAGCAGCATGGTCTGATATTAAGTTATTTTATTACAAATCCGAACGCTAAAAAATTACACTTTTAGGCTTGAAATGATCCCAAACACTTACAGATTATGACAAAATTTTCCAGAAAACCCTCAACAAATCCAGAAAGACATAATGACCAATTTATTGGTAAAATTCCACAAGTTTCCATTGACATTAGTGCAGCGAGGGTTTACTCTGGTCTGCATAAAGGGGGATTTCCCCCCTCCCCCTTGCAATAATCGAACGCGGAAATTGTCGAACGTTTGCGCCTCTCGCTCCGCTTTAACCCTCTTTGGCGGTATCAATTCTGAAACCCGTATCTCACTCAAAACAGCATGGATGGTTTTTCTTCCAAGTTTGTATGCGTGTGGAAGCACCAGAGACACACAATAACACCCCAAATCCCAGAAAAAGTGATTTTTGCATAATATGGGCACTTTAAAAATCACTTAATGGCAGAAAAGTCCCTGAGGGTAATTGTTGCGTCATGTTATAGAACCTTTTTCGAAAACGTTCTAATCACATATCTGTGATCGTACTCCCAGGGGCCCAGCTGCATCTGTGACCGTACTCCTCAACAGGTTAATTCAATTTAGGATCTACTTTGTGTTGTTATTACAATTATTTTATTATTATTTTGTTTTTACAGCACTTTGGTTAACTGTTGTTCTTTTTTAAATGTGCTATATAAATAAATTGACATTGACATTTACATGATAGCATGCATACACGGGCAGCCATGGCCTACTGGTTAGCACTTCGAACCTGTAACCGGAGGTTAGGCACGGCTGAAGTGCCCTTGAGCAAGGTATATAGGAGAGTATATATAAGGAGAGTATATATACATTTATGTGGATGGGGAGTGAGGGAGACAGAGAGATTTTAAGAGGTGTTGACTAACAAAGAATAACATAACATCAAGGATATAGCATATCAATAAATGATCAATACTCAGAGAGCAAATTATCAGGACCATTCATGAACCCAGTCATAAACCTCTTCCCAGTGCCAGATAGACTACTGAAAAGAAGAACCCCCCCTTAGAGACTCTGTTGAAATTTATCTAAGCATGTAGCCTGTCACAAAGTCATGTTAGTGTACAATATCAGATCTATAATATCAGGATAGAAGGTGACATGGGATGTGGAAAGGAGCAAAAACTGACGTTATGACCATCGCGCCAGCGACGCGGCGGTCATATAGGTTTAGTCAGTTTTTTGTTCCTTCAGTAAATTTAGTAAATAAAAAACTATTCCCGGGACACTGAAAGACCAAGCTGCACGAAACTTGGTGGGCATGTAGCCTCACAAGGAAGACACAAAACCATTGTTTTTGATCTGTCGCCCACCTGCCGCACTGGGCCCCCCGATAGAGGGTAGGCCGAACACAGTTTTCTGTGAATATCTCGAGAATATACCAAGAACCGTAGGGCCTAGAATGGCCAACTTCTTTTTCGTATGTTGGTCTCAAGGGGCCATGTCAACCCATCCTGTATTCACTCATTTGAGGTATAGCGCCACCTAGTTAAAAATGAAAAAGCAAAAATGAGGCGTTGTAATCGCAGGTACTGTATCTTTGGCTGACGTTCAAAACGGCATGAAATATGAAGTGTGGGATCATTGTGACCAGGGCTTTGAACCGGTTCAAGGAACGAAAACAAAAACCGGGAACTTTTTGTATTTTACAGGGAACAGAAATGAAACCGGAAACGTTATTATTTTTTATGTTCTGGAACAGGAACACTTATTTAAAAATAATGGTAACCGGTTAATAAGTTTACCGGTAAAAGTTTTCGTTGCCTAATTAACTAAAAAAAAAAAAGTAATTATTTTCCTGCGCACGTTACCATGACGGCTGAGGATCACTTCCTGTGTGACATCACATCACACATTCGCTGACTGAATGGAGAGAGAGCGGTGTCTCCACTACACATCTTAAAAAAGAGGTAAATTACGACCCATCGTTAATTAAAACGCTCATTCCAAACACAATATCAATAGCTATATTTGTCGAATCCACGTTAATGATGGACTAGCGAACATTTGGCTAAATGGCGCCAACACCTCTGTTTGCCTAATGCACAGATAGCTAGCTATTCTTGGTAACACACTAAACGGATTATCTTTCTCATTTGTGGCACCTTTTCTGTTTGTGTAGATGGGAAGACATACTGAGAATCCAAATCGCCAACATTTTTCCTTTGACCCAGCAACAAACAAATCGAAGTGCAACGTTGAGGGATGTGGAGCCGAAATAGCGGGTAACCATGGGGGGAACTTGCACAGGCATATCCAAAGGCGTCACCCGGACCTGTTCAACAAGTCTTCGAATTCTACTGCTACCACACAAAAAAGACCTGGCCCAAGTCAAAGAACTTTAGATGAGGTTACTGTGAAGAAGCCAAAATTGCTCCATGTACCCATTACATCGGAGGCCCTCGTAGATGCGTGTTTGGAGCTGGTCACAGTGAACGGCAGACCATTTTCCTTAATGGAAGACACTGGCTTTAGAAAAATAATTGACCCACTACAACAAGCAATTGGAAATGGTTTCGCAATTAATTCAGCCAACAATCGTGAGAGGGTCACAACACTCGCTGACAGCGAAAGGAGAAAACTGATAGACGAGCTTAGTGGCAGGCTTATCCTGCTGAAAATCGACAGTGCCACTTGCAGGGATCGCTCTGTTTTGGGGATTAATGTGCAATATGCAGAAGGAGAAAACATTGTGTTACGGACGTTGGCTGTTCGAGAACTGTGCGAAAGACATACGGCCTCCTATATATCTTCTGTGGTACAGGAGGTGTTGGAAGAGTATAAAATCAGTCTGAAGCAGGTGTACTCGATCACTGCGGACAACGGTGCCAACATGAAAAAGGCAGTGCAACTATTGTCCGACCTGCAAGCGACAGGCAATGATGATGAGGAGGACACTGATGCAGACACAGAAGCTGACGACACGGGAAGAGAACCTGATGTTGAAATTGATTCTGTTGTTCAGGGGCAGATCTTGCACAGTGTGCGTTGTTCAGCACACAACTAGCAGTAGATGATGCATTGAAAGAGAAGGGGGTGTCTAACATCATTGGTAAAGCACGCCGTGTTGCTAAAAAGTTGCGCACTCCAAATGTTGTGGCCGTTATTAAAAGAATGGGCCATAGTTAACTGCCCCACGCGCTGGCATTCCACACACGACATGTTAGAACGACTTTGCTCAGATTGTTTTGTGATGACATGTTGCCTACCGTTAATGAGCTGCATTTAAGTGAACCCCAGTGGCAGGCCATTTCAAATATAGTCAATGTGTTGAAACCTGCGAAAATTACAACCAAATGCATCCAATCAGAACAGCTTACCGCAGGTGACTTTTACGGCCAGTGGCTGAAGTGTGTGTTAGATACCGATAAAATTGACAGCCCCTTTGCCAAACGACTGGTCCAGTGCATGAAATCACGTCAACATACATTGTTTGAAAATGACACATTTGTGGCCGCTTTATTTGTTGACCCTAGGTATAGGCTATTTTTGACAGATAATCAGGCTGACATGGCGAAATTACACCTGTGCCGCACTTGGGACATGATCCAAAACCTGTCCGCCGCCCCCAACACAGACAGTGTAGCTGAGCGTTCATCATCTTCATCTGAAGATGATGAAATTGAGAAGCTGCTGGTGGCTAAAGAAAGACAAACCACTGTCATACAAAAGGGCCGAGTTCCCATTGCATCGTTGTTAGACGCCTATTGCAGAGAAGCGCGATTAAAGCGCACCGAGAATGTTCTTCATTATTGGGCATCCATGGCCGCTTCAAATGCAGATATGCACAAACTTGCAATGTCCGTCATAGTGCTCCCCGTGACCCAAGTCAGCGTGGAGCGCGCATTTTCATCTTTGAAGTTTATTCTTTCTCCGCTTAGGTCGTCCCTGAATGACAAAATTCTGGAGGATATTCTTTTCATCCGCCTGAATAAACAGTTTGGAATGTAGGCTGACCCATTTGCACTTCCGTCTTTCTTGGTTAACGTCAGATATGGGGAGTAATCTGCTTTTGTGACTGCATGATTTCTTTTATTTTTATTTATTATTGGCTGTTAGGCATATTTTCTGCATCGTGGCAATTTAGCCTAGGCAATTTAGCCTACTCTCGTTAGGCCTAATGTCAGTCACAAATCTTTGTTTTTTTGTTGTTTGTTTAAAAATGCCAGGTTGGAATTTGTTGTTTTAACAATAAACTACACATTTGAAATAATTGTAGGCCTTTTTAATTATTATTATTATTAATAATAATATTATTATTATTATTATTTAATAATGGTTGTAATATTATTACATTTGGTTTAAGCTGGATGAGAAAGATGTGACATAATTCTATAGCATTAAACAGCTGACAGGAACGAAATTAACCGTTCCGGGAACAGTATTTTTTTGTTCTAACCGGTTCAGGAACGTCAATTTATTGGTGGAACTCATAACCGGAAACGTTATAATTCCATTTCTGTTCGGAACGAACCGATTGGGAAAAAAAATCGATTCAAAGCCCTGATTGTGACACCCTCTGAATGCATGCCAAGTTTCATGGAATTCCGTTCATGGGGGGCCATATCAGCTACACACACGCACACACACACACAGGCACGCACAAACTCACACACACCCATGCACATACACACACAAAACACACACACGCATACAGTACAGTGGGCAGTGCTTCGATTTGGCCAGCTTCCCCTGCGGTCCGCGCGCGGGATCACACGGATTAACAGGGGGAATTAACTGGGCATGAATCATGCTGAACGCTATTTGTCAATGAGTTGAAACACACATGACATTCAAACTATTGATACATTGTGCACTATGGACACTGGTCTGTAGGCTACCATTTGACAAATAAATCCTGACTCAGAAAAAAAAACATCTTCTTGCTTTTTGCTGCAAACTCAACAATGAAATCATAGGCCAGCTTGCAGGTAGCCTACGTCTTTTTCATTTCATAGAAGGGCGGATGGATGCAACCGCAAGGATGGCAATGAGTTGTTAACAGACATGAACCAAGACATATAGCCCAGCAGCAATCTATCTAAAATAACACATACTTGAAGTACCATTCATGATATGTTGTCAAATATTGAAGTCGTGGGAAGTTTACATAACTTAAGCTGAAGGATGTTTCATTCGTCCCCCTTAAATAACTCTTGAATGGTTTTGTTCATAGCTATACATGCAAAGGACAGATGTATGTTGCTAGTGACAAAATATTAACTTTCAGTGTTTTACGATGTCTTTGTCATGGGGAAGTGTTTTTTCCCATACATTTATTCTAGGCTACTGTCAGTGACTGCCGCGAGAGAAGCGGGTTCTGTGTTGCGTTCATTTCAGTGACTGACGCGAGAGAAGCGGGGTCTGTGTTGTGTTGCATTGCGTTAATTTATTTTCATTGGGCATGCCCTGCCGTGCCGTCCACAGCTCTTCAGTTCCGACAAAGGCGAAATTACTCATTTTGAAACAATCAGTGCAGGCCGCGCGTTTGTATGGTTATATTGCTTGACAGGGGGGGGGGGGGGATCCTAAGCAGCTTTCAGCCATAAGGCTATTTTGAGCCTTATTTCCTAATTCACCCGACACTAATATTCAAAATGTTAGTTGTAAACAAACGGGCTACTTGGTGAGGCTTGGCCTCACAGATGCGCTCGTGCCTTAGATGGCCTCCTGTGCGAAAGACAACTGACCTCCTGATTCACGTTGGCTGGGGGGCAGGGGGGGCCATCAGACATTTGTGCCCAGTTAATCCGGCCCTGCCCCCAACAAATCACACCTTCCCACCTCTGTGACAGCTTAAAAGAAGTCGAGAGGACTCCTAACTCACAGACCTATTCACAAACCGGTTTTGTGGCATTTCGCCATGTTTTGAAATCCTATGCGGCTACAGGAGCTTCCAATAGTGAGGAAGCAATTTTGCATTGTAGGCATAACTAACATGCAATAACGCCACCAACAACAACCAAAACTAGGCTACTCATTGTCAACATGTAAATTAAATGTAACATTATTGTGAATCAAATTAAAATGTACGTTTTGCAAACGTAGGCATAGGCATAGTAACAGATTAATTTAATAATGTTACAAAGATACTACATCAATCCGTATGTTTCATTAGGCTATTTGTTTTGCCTTACTCTTGATTCATTTAGGCTAGGCCTTTTTATTCAGTTATTCATCATCTTCCGTCCTTGTGTAGTGCACGCATTCTCAGACCTGTCACTCATCATCGTAAGGGAGGTGTTTGGAATCATTCCCGCATTACAATCATCAGCCAATCAAGATGGTCACTTCAGTCAAGCTCGTGCATGGGTAATAACGTCATCCATAGCAACGAAGACTCACTCACTCTTAGTCAAAGATTCTAGAGCGCTCCGCTCCAGAATGTGTTCAGGAGTTGTCATTTTTCCTTACTAAGAGTAGGTCTGAAAGGCTTTGTAAATAACTTAATAAGAGAAACTCCTAGCTAAAATATTTTATTGCTATTTAGGAGTAGCCTACTCCTAGTGGTACGATAAAAGGCTTTGTGAATATGGCCCCTGGTGTCTAACCCAATGCATAGCCCATTTACACAAAATAATGGTTGAATATTAGGCTACTGATGATCATTATTATTTAAGAACATGCAGTGCGCGTAGGGCACCAAAAACATCTTGCTCGTAAAAAATCATCATACCGCACATTGTAGCGGGTCTGTTATTTAATCTACTTACTGTAGGCTGCGCAAACCACAGGCCTTTATTTTGGGCAAGCCTGCATTGGAGGCAGGCCTTCTGTTGAAGAATTTTATATAAAGCCTGCGCTAACAGTAATCCTCCTGCCCCCGATACCACAGCTGTGGATAGTGTGGAATGTTCAAGTAATAACACAATCCAATTTGTATCTCAATTGTCCCCCGCTGACCACCTCACACATTTCTCTAGATTTTGCAACGACCTTACATGACACAATACCATAAAATGCCAGTTTTTAGGACACAGAATAATGTTTGTAATGATACCAGTTAGGCCTACGTTTAATAGTAACATAAGTGTAATGAGCTATTCATTGTCGAAGGTGCATGGTGAAGTGAAATTCTTACTTTGGAAAACAAACATTTGCCGATATCATTGTATAGGGGATAGGCCTACTTGTTTATTGCTTGGCTTAAATCCCAGAGAGTAGGCTACCGCACCCCACAGTGATGGGCCTAGCGGTCTTACGCGTTCAGTGTGGGGTATAAACAAGCTGAGAATTTAGCGGTGTCACGTCTGCCTGTCACAGACGTGGGGAGCTCTTTGAAGCTTGGGATAATGTGGTACAGTTACTACAGTAACAGTATTTTATTTTACTTCTTATGGAATATTTTTTTTTTTTTCACTTTTATAAAGGCTTTGTTTGAATGCTGTTGGAACAAATAGTAGTTGATTATAAAGGCAACTTTCTGTTGCAATATTCTGTGTGTTCTGGACTGCAGGTAACTTGTTAAGCCAGTGGTTCTCAAACTTTTTCTTTCATTCCCCACTTTGATCAAGGGGGCATTGACTAATGATAGTGGAGATAACGTGTTATCCCGAGGCCTTTGCAAGTCAGCATCTCCGACGGTAGTCTACCCTATCAAAAATATAAGTTTTCGATGTCCCAAACGGAGAGCCATACTTTATTGTTTTAATGATCTCTATGCTACTAACCAAAATGTAGGCATGGGAACATGATGAAGTATCCAACTGTCGTGTGTTAAATTATTGTGATTACGAGCCAGTGGTTTTCAAACATTATGCGTGTTTCGGACATCTAACGAAATGCAACAGGCTCATATCGTCCTCGCATTCGCAAAACGAGGACATACAGACTGCTCAGATAACAGGTGTACCTCCAGTTTTGCACGGTTTTAGTCAAGTTATAGGCTGGTTTTAGTCAAGTTATAGGCCTGTTTACCTTTAAAGGTTCTGCATTCTGCATTCTCACAACTCACCTTTCCACCTCTCCACCTCTAGTCTATTGTCCAGGAGGAGGAGGGGCCTGAGGCCTGGACAAAGTCATCAACAGAGTCATAGCACTGAAGGGAGAGGCAACTGGCATGGGATCTCCCCACGGGCCAATGGATGTACAAGTTTTCTCCCGTGCCTACGATATTTAATCCAGTGTTTTGGTCAAATTGCAAATTGCTATTCGTTTTAACGAATTTTTATGATAGTATGAAGTACTTTTTGTATAGGCTACTATCTTAATTGGTTTATACTCAATACTTAACCAATGGCTATTGCATCTTTCTTTTGCATGTGAGAATGTGGCAGGTGATCTACTGTAGCCTATAGGCTTCATAAAATAAAATAAACAGGGTTGTGTTTCCCGTACAACTACGGAGGTTAGCTTTTTACTAACGTGGTACGATGCATCGTTCAACTAACCAACATGTAAGTTACGACTGTTTCCCAAAACTGTCGTACTTACATAGTACTTGTAAGTTTGGACCATGATAGTTTCCAAACTTCAGTAGTCTGGACTAAGGTGGTTAATGACGTTTAGTAGCACGTATAAGTATATAAGTATATATACTTTTTTGATCCCGTGAGGGAAATTTGGTCTCTGCATTTAACCCAATCGGTGAATTAGTGAAAAACAAACAGCACACAGTGAACACACAGTGAGGTGAAGCACACACTAATCCCGGCGCAGTGAGCTGCCTGCTACAATGGCGGCGCTCGGGGAGCAGTGAGGGGTTAGGTGCCTTGCTCAAGGCACTTCAACCGGCAACCCTCCGGTTACAAGTCCAGAGTGCTAACCAGTGGGCCACGGCTGCCCCACGTGACGGGCACACCTGCACATCCGTTAATCCGTGAAATCTGTTTTTCTCAGGGTCATCAAGTTAATTCATTGGTTCATATAGACTGACCTTGTAAATTAACCACTGCTTTGAATTAACGTTTAACACGTGTCATTTAAATGTGCTGGTGAAACAGTTGTGTACTCTATTGTTATTTATCCCCTATTCACCAACGCCGTCAATTCTGTGGCGCAGTGTGTTAAGGCCGGATGATGACAGCTGCCGTTACGCAGCAGTTATCAGTCCCCTGTCCAAGAGTTCGAATCTGGGTTAAGCGTAGTTAGCTTTTGGAAAAAGGCACCCCTGATGTCTGATGTGTGATCAGTGGAATATAGGGAGGGAAGTGGCAGTGTTTTTTTGCGCGTCTGCAGAAGTCAGCCAAATATGAATGTAATTCTGCGGTATAAAGCAGATGTATTTGTTTATTGTACAGAAAAATTAAAATGACATGTCCAGCAGTCAATTGACTACATTGCAGTCAAGAAGTAGGGCAAATTAATTTACGAAACCAAAACATCGGTCATAGTTGTCTAAGCCTCTATTGCGTAGCCTGTTAAAAACATTGTTTTCTGCAGAAGCCTACCCAAGGCTACAGATTAATTCTGAACAGTTATTTCTCTACTGGCTCAATTATCACACAAGACACTGTTTTGATTTGCGTAGTTGCGTTACCCCCAACACTGACAATAATGTAGACAGCAAATTAAGATATTTTTTCGTTTTGTGTAGCGGCACCGGTAGGCTATCAAAAGCAGATTTCGATTTTCGTTACCACCGTGTAGTCAAGCCTTAAGCCATACGCAAGTAGCCTAAATCGAGGTAATGTTTAATTATGCAAGATTTATTTTGTTATTGAATTCGTAGGCTGGGATTCCTCTCGGCAACAATTATGTTTAATGGTAGCCTCCTGCTTTTTCAGAAGGGGCGGCAGGCAGGCTGACAGAGCGATGTACAGTGGCAGAGCGACGCACAGTGGCTGAAAGTGGTACTAAAGCTTCACGCAGCTTCACGCCGCGTAATGCGCGACTGAAGTGGCCATTTGAAAGCAACGCCCACTGTACACACAGACAAATGCACGCATCACACTTGATTTACCTAATGCTCTTCATTTTAGTGATAGTTTGGGGATTTTCAAAACGTGAGAAGCCAGACCAAACAATGTAAATAGAGTTAAGGAGTGAAAGTGAGGGAGAGAGAAAGAGAAAGAGAGAGAGACAGAGAGAGAGAAGAAGAGAGGCACATCCACACATATGATAGCAAGAAGGTTTGCTTTGTCTCCCAGCACAGTTTCAAGAGTATGAAGGGGACACTGGGAGATGGGCTGTTAGATGAGGAGAGCTGGACAGATTCCTACAAAATGACCTCCAGCACATGACGGACGTGAAAGAGTCTGGAGACACTGAAGTGAACATTATGCTGCCTGCAACATCATCCAGCATGACCATGATTGTGGTGGGTCAGTGATGGTCTTGGGAGGCATACCCTTTGAGGATTACACAGACCTCCATGTGCTAGCCAATGGTAACCTTAATGCTGTTACTGTAGATACCAGGATGAAATCCACAGTCAAACCGTACGTTGGTGCAGTGGGCCCTGGGTTCCTCCTGGTGCAGGCAGGCCTCATGTGACCAGAATGTATGGGCAGTTCTTGGATAATGAAGCCATTGATGCCAATGACTAGCCATCCTGTGCACCAAGTAGTGCCACAGACTGCTTAGGAGCTCACTGATGCCCGAATCTAGATCTGGGAGGAGATCCCCCAGGAGACATCAGTCATCTCATCAGGAATATTTCCAGAGGAGTGTTGTATACAGGCATGTGGGAGCTATACACACCACTGAGTCACCTCATGAGTTGCTGCAATGTGGATCATTCTGTGATTTAAATTTTTTGGTTTGATTTTTGATATGATTTTGAATACAGTACTCAATAGGTTAACCTGTTGAGTATGGTCACAAATATGTGATCAGATGCAGCTGGGCCAGAGACGGTTGATAAAGCGAGACGATTCATAAGAGGGTAAATTCTGGGGTTCGAAGCAGTTTCACGCGAGTCATCATTGCCCTTGGACATTTTCAGCCGGTTGGAAATTGGACTAATTTTATTTTTAATTTTAATTTATTTTATTTATTAATTTGTTTGTTGTCTGTCTTGTATGTCTTGGTGTCACGGGTACGCTGGCAACTACGCCGCTCCGTCCGGCATCTTTTGCGTTTGTTATTTCTTAAATGTAGTTCTATGTCTTGGTGTCACGGGTACGCTGGCGACTACGCCGCTCCGTCCACTATTGTCTTTGTTAGTCTATGTGTCAATGGCAATGTCTTAGCCTATATGTGGAGCGCTTTGGGTTGCACTCTGTGCACATTAAATGCGCTATACAAATAAAACTGACTTGACTTGACTTGACTTGAAGCTGTCAAGCCCCTTTAGGAGTCTAGCGGGAGGTCCAGTGTCTATGTATTCCTATGGGAGAAATTAACATTTTCACGGAATATGACCAATCCCTTAGCCCTACATTCAGCGATGTAAGTTTTGAACCCATTTTCTAGAAGCCACGTCTCCCTAACATTCCGACATTGAAATTGTATTTTCCAACGAAACAAATAAAGACAAAAATAGCTTTGTTCGTGATCTGTCACTGTCTCCTCAAAGCTCTGGTGCACAGCCACCTGTTCTCAGAGGCTCTAGACTCAGAGATGGTTGATAAACTAACCTAACATATTTTTTGCTAGAACTAGTAGACTACCACAAAGTTGCTGAACATATGTTATTTCAGGTTTGTTTGCAACAATATATAAGTTTAACCAAAGTTCTTAGCTGCTAGCTAGCTAGCGAACATTCCCATTCACTTTCCGTTTCCTATGCTAACGTTAGCTAGCTAGCTAGCTCGGTTAACGGGGCAAAATGAAATTATTCATTCCGTGTCCGAAAGAGTGTTTCATTGGCATCACACACAAACAATGACTGTAAAATAGTTATATGTAAAATTATATGTATATGTTATTATTGCTTATTCAGAGAAAAGTTTATGTTTTGACACGCCTATTTAGGAGTCCGGAACTAGTGCCATTTCGTTCCATTGGTGAATCGTCTTATGATTCATCTTAGTTAACTATAGACCCTTTCAACAATAAAAACAAAAACAATGCTTGAACGTTCTATTTGGGCCCCAATCTACTTCCTCTGCATTAAGATAACATATGGAATGTTAAAAAGGAAGTCTTGTGGGGCCAACTATGATGCTGATAATGGAACTCTTGAAAGGGTCCATAGAATCTTTGGCTGGTACGATCACAAATATGTGATTAGAACGTTTTCAAAAAAGGTTCTATAACATGACGCAACAATTACCCTCAGGGACTTTTCTGCCATTAAACAATTTTAAGAACACTGAAACTATAGAACGTTCACGTAGAATTCTAGAAGGAGCCAGGAAAATAATTCACTCTCTGGGGAACGGCATTGTCTTAATGAATTCACTCCTTAACAGGTTAATGTTTTGGGTTTCGACCTTTATTACGTCATTTTGTTCTGAACAATTACTTACATTTTTTTGGCAGTGTGTATTGGCCTCTTATCAGGTCTTAATCAGGGACTGAAAACAGAATGATTTTGATTTCAGTTCGTTCTGAGCAAAAACAGTATTTTTTTTGTTCCTGTTCCAGTGTTCTGAGGCCTCTCCTCTAAATGGTAACCAATTAGAACATTACAGAAGAACAGTTAATAACATCCCTTTAAAAATGACATTGCCAGTGGTTCATTACTATAGGCTTTTTTACCCAACAGCATTAAAGCTTAAATCAAAACACATTCGATATCAAGGCTGTTATATCAAACTGTTAAAATACACTGTGAGGGGCAAGATTTGAAAGTAGGCAATTAGCCTATATAATATTAGATCTTCAAAAATGTCTGATAGCCTAACTTCAGGCACAGAAAATGTCCTTGCTTTAAGCCCTGTAATAGCCTACTGCATGACAGACAGGCCTAGATATTTCCCTAGTGTCTCTGGTAGCCAATGTTATTTCACACGTTTCAGTAATTTAGGCCACATACTTGGAAAAGGCAGTTAGATAGTGTTGGATATGAAAATTCTTTTTATCAACTAATACTGTAGGTATAGCCAAGGGGAAACACCGAGGATTCATAAAATCTGACTAAATCATCCTATAAGCTGTCTGGGGAACACTGTGTGGGCAGATTTTTCAAGCCTATAGACTTATTTTTATATTCAAAGAAAGGTTAATCGGAACGATAATCTTCTCATTATCGTCATCTAAAATTGAATTTTTTTTACTCCAGAACAAGTGAAATTGGTTTTGTTCCCATTTTCGGTTACATTCAACCAAAAATTGTGTTCGTTTCCATTCTTTGAACCATTTCTAATCCCTGGTCTTAATGGTTATTTTTTCACAATTTGGAAACCTAATTTTTTAAAAATACTTGATATTTTGTATACATTCAGATTTGGCTAGATGACATTGTTTACTGTGATGTAACACTCTTAGAACACATGTATTCTTGCTCTCCAGGATCTTTAAAGCACTGCAAAGGTAAACTGAACAAATCTGTTGTCTGAAAAAGGCTCAATACAAATGAGTATCATCAGCTTTAGGGAAGCTGACGTGGATACAGCTTCTGTGGCCTATGTACCTTTTAGTTAGTTACACAATGTGCCCAGCAGTGAACTCCAACTGTTTTGGTTTCCCGAAGGGCTTGAATAATTGGGATGGAGGGGGAGTGCGGGCTGGGTTAATGGCTGTCCTCTTTCCCTTTGACTGTGGCACATCAATGCTCTTATCTGATATCCTGGAATGGACGTCCCAACGCCTACACAGTGGTGGAGTATCCTGTATTCAAAGCACTTGATCACACAAGGGTGTTCAGCGCACCCATGAGACCACACATGATCATATGCATTGGTTTGTTCAGGTATACCTTATAACATCTGTATACTGTTTGTAAATTGTGTATTGTCTGTAATAATACTGTATGTATATTGACTCTTAACTCTATGGAGGAGGTAGCCCATTATGATCACTGCAGAACAATCAGAGCGGCCAAATATAGACAGATGATCAAGTCACAGCTGAGAGGAAGTAACACATGAAGCATGTGGCAGGGACAGACCATTTCAGAATTTAAAGACAGATCCAACTGTAGAGGTAACATTGCTGCCTTCTTCCCATCACTCCTGGATGAGCTAAACAGCTTCTACTCCTGTTTTGAGGTTAAATACCGGCCTCCCAGAGAGAGCCCCTACTACCACTAAAACCTTAAATGCTCTGATGATTGCAAAGGCTGACGTGCGCAAATCCTTTATGCATAGAAGCTTAGTCAACATCTGCAAAGCTGCCAGGCTTGATGACATCTCAGGTTAGGTGAGCATGTACAGTATAAGTATAATTAAGTATATATACACTCTTTTGATCCCGTGAGGGAAATGTGGTCTCTGCATTTATCCCAATCCGTGAATTAGTGAAACACAGTCAGCATATAGTGAACACACATTGAGGTGAAGCACACACTAATCCCAGCGCAGTGAGCTGCCTGCTACAACAGTGGCGCTCGGGGAGCAGTGAGGAGTTAGGTGCCTTGCTCAAGGGCACTTCAGCCGTTCCTACTGGTCGGGGCTTAGAACCGGCAACCCTCCGGTTACAAGTCCAAAGCGCTAACCAGTAGGCCACGGCTGACCCCAATGTGCATGTGCTATGCATTAGTGAGTGTTCATGGCTTATTTGAGGAGTTTGGTTCCAAAAATCCTCCTTTTTAATTAATTTTTTATAGATCTTTTTTTTTTTATTTAGTTTTCCAGGTAATTTCAATGGAACTGTAACTGGGATATTCTTATATTAACTCAATTAAAACAACACAACACAACACAGGAGATATACCGTTTTGGAACCAAACTCTTGCTGCAAGAGGAGCCAAAACAGATTTTTCTTCTCCGAGAGAGAATTGAGGATTTTTGCATCTCTTACCATCTTCCTCGTTGGGGCTAAATAAACTGTGATCTTTGTCCAGGAAGGTAAATTAAAACTTCTAAAAATGCTTCAAAATGGGTGCCAATGTTTATGGTAATAATATGAGCGATTTTGTAAGTGTGTGAAATTAAGCTAACGCACCAAAAGTTCAATTTCTTATAATTATAATCTTTGCCAGTTTGTGTCTAAATTGACAACACAAAAATGGCTGTGACACTGTGATCGGCCAAAATTCATGGGGAAAGACACTTGGAAGAGCATAGGAGTGCGTGCACTGGCTCACTGCTTTCATTGCTAAGCCTAATGCACATGTAGCCTATGATTTTGAGCAAAACACACGATACTCACTTTAATAATCAGAACTGATTAGATGAAGCACTGAACAATGTCCGTTTTTTGGATGCTTTTTATCTTAGATGAGATATGGTTTTACAATCAAACCCGAAATTCAAGTGGTTTTGCTGAAAAACAAGGTAGAAATTCAGATTTTCGCCACCAGGCTTACCCTAGGGTGCAGCCATCTTTGATCAAGGCATAGTGTGACGTCACAAGAATCATTGAGGCGAAAAAGATATGATGCTGATATTGATGTGCATATAAGAACATTGCAAAACAACCGATGCATTTTATAGAATAAACACTCATATTTATATTTAGCAACTGGCTACAGGGTCCATACCACATTCATGTCTAAGTGCCTATGGGGACCTACAATAGGTTCGAGTCCAATCTGAGTCATTTCCCGACCCCATCCCATCTCTCTCCCACTTGTTTGCTGTGACTCTCCTTACTATCATTTATCAATAAAGGCATAAAAGCCTATACACTGTACCTGAAAGAGTTATAAATACTCCATAGGCAACACCACAAGTTTTGATCAGGTGGAAATAGATCCGTCTTGGGTATATGCTTTGGCAGTTCGATGTCTGTAGCCCAAACTGTCATCTAGTTATAGGCTACAGTAATATGTGGGTTGGCCATACGATTAAATACTGTTACTATGAGTGATTTGCAGGTAGACAATGCTTTGAAATAAGTTGATTATTTATTTTGCTTTGTGTAAAGTTTAAGAGCCACTCAAATGTTCCCTTGCATTGAAAACTATGTCGCCACACACGTATCAAAAATCCACACAGAATAGTTGGTAACACTTTACTTGACAGTGTCGACATAAGAATGACATGACACTGTCATGACACATGAACCCTAACCCTAACCTCTAACCCTACTCTTAACCCCAACTTGTTATGACAAAAAACGAATGACACTTAATAACAGAAGCGTTATGTCATAAACATTTATGACTTGTTTATGACATGTTCATGACAGTGTCGATACTGTCAAGTAAAATGTAACCGAATATTTAATTTGCCACCCAGGCATAACCTAACCCACCTGGCAGAACAATTAGTTTCCACACTGATATCACTCTCAAAACCTGGGCTCAAAAACTAAATTCAAAATCTACATATTAGGATTCTATTGTCCCAATTTATGGAATGTAACACCTCAATCAGCACGGTTTAAAGATATCGCTATATTCTTATATCAAACATTTTTGTTTAGGTTAAGTGGAGAGCAGGAGGGTTTGCCTAAATACAGAAAAACACAGGCATTCACGTCCCCTATATTAGAGAAGAAAAACAACTAATAGATTCTATCTGTTCCTGCCTCTGCTGTAAAGCCAAAAAAGCACCCAGGAATCTATTGTTTCCACTGCTCATCCAGACAGAAAAAAACAAGCTATTGATCTCCATAGGAGGTCACTCAGCTAAGCAAAGAGGAGTGTGTGCACGCTTGTAAGACCACATCCATGTCAGAGACAGTTTAACAACATGGAATCACTTACATATTACTTACAACCTATGCTAGGTTAACTCAACTTCAGAAATGAAATATTTATTAAAATTAATGTTTAATTAATGTTAATGAGAGTACATCAGACACACTGCAGAGCAACTTGAAAACCTGATATAGCTTTGGTCAGAAGACTCACTAAGCTTTCAAGCCTTTTAAGTTTCTGTGACGTGCACTACAAAGTGGCACTAGAACACACTAGAAGATAAATATACATAAGTTGCATTCAATTCTTATTCACACTTTTTTATTACTGTCTTTTAACTGTGTTGAAATGGAATGTTCCCCTCACATTCTCAACAAGTGGTTGTTACACCAGACAATTTACTATGATTACAGATGTGTGATATAATCTTCCAATGAGCTCTAGTCAAAGCGCCACAAGAATTTGACTAATAAATCTTAAAGTAGAAAGATCTTTGGAAGATCATACGCCATATAGATAATGGGTTATCTCCCTCCAGAGGTCATTATTTCCTGCCAGAGGTAAGAGTCTGTGGCAGTAACCCTCTGTCTCTGACTTGTCCAACCCACATAGCCCTCTGAAACAGCAATCACATCAGGATGACATATTGCCTGGAGCTAATGAAGCTATTTAAGCAATGGTATGTTATTTTTTACCTGAAAAAGATGATACACTGACAAATTGCCTCTCTCTCACAGCTGATGCATGCCTGGAACGCCTGGCATTACACTATGTAACTTTGTTGCACCATGCCACATGACTCTCTTCATCAGTCTTCAATGTGCTGGGTACCATGCACGTCGAAAAAGATGAAGGGGTACCCAGTACAAAGAAAATCTTTACATCCTTACTTTTAAAGGGTTCATACATGGGGGAGACCTATCTCAAAACACCTTCATTTACTCAGTAAGTCGGTTAATTAATTACAAGGACATTTAAACAAGTCATAACATTGTAAGAACCTGTATCCTTAAAGGATAATTCCGGTATTTAGCACTTTGAGTCCCTTTTCTGGTTTGTTTTGGAAGAACTTGAGTGGTGGACACAGAAATGTTGACGATGGGTCTTGTCTCGACTTTTTGACTCGTTTCGTTCGTTTTCAAAACTGTGCAACTCACCGAGTGGTTAGTGCTGTTTGTTGATGATTAAAAACAAATATATTGGCACAATGTATGATTTCAATCTGTGTTATTAGCTATTGTGGAACTATTTTTTCAGATACCTCACAACCGCGTATAAACTTCCGCTCAATATTTGAGTCTGATGCGTAGACAGTAAAAAAAAAGGTCTCGCGGGACAGTCACAGTCGAGCGAAAAGACTAGAACCAAATGTAAACAGCCCTCCTTTCCGTTTCCGTTAGTGCAGTAATATCAACGAGCAATGAGTCTTCCAACAGAAATCAATGGGATTTTACAAAATGCCAAATAAAACACGACAGAAACTGTATTTCGCTACGCTACTTGTTTTGGAACATCAACGAACATCACTAACCACTCGGTGAGTTGCAGTTTTGAAAACGAACGTTAAGGTTAGTTTTAAGGACATGTTTGTGCATGCCTGAAGCCAGCCACTCAGAATCAGTCAAAGGAGATTCTAAACGAGTCAAAAAGTCGAGAGGACCCATCGTCAACATTTCTGTGTTCACCACTCTAGTTCATCCAAAACAAACCAGAAAAGGGACTCAAAGTGCCAAATACCGGAATTATCCTTTAATTATTTAGCAATTTATAATATATATATATATATATATATATATATATATATATATATATATATATATATATATATATTTTTTTTTTTTTATGTAGATCGTTTTTCTTCACAAAAATAAGCAATGTCACTTATGTTGCTAGGCAACCCTAAAAAAGCTACCATATTCCATTCCAAAAGTCCTCGGTTGAATCCCGATTCGGCCCTGCCCTACTCCAGGGCCTACCTGAGGCCGCGGTCCCGGTCCGGCCTCAATCATAAAAAGTCCAAGGCTTTACCCCAGACACCGGGGTTTTACCCCATAGTGGAAAAGGGCCATTAGAGTATCAATACAGTGGGATAAAGCTACAGATTTTCGATCAGCTTGCAGAAGTCAACTTCGGCCCTTAATTTTTAACTCTTCTTATGTACAGTGCCTATAAAAGTATTCACCTTTGAAAAAGACACATGTTCATTGAACACCTTTTATTGTTTTACATCATTGCATGGTAGACTTTTCTGACCCTTTGACACAGCATTGACTTCATTCCTTGTTTCATAACACGACTTGTCATTATAATAGTAACTTCTGTTGCTCCTGCTCTGTTTTGTACAACTGATACTTTGAATGTACTCACTGCATTTTTCACCCAAGGGCAGTCTTGTATGTATCATACAGTTTACCTCAGTTACTGTATTCTGATACGCTTCCCCCAGACTGATTTGTGAATTACGTTATCTGCCACTGACTCCATCTGCTTCTTCTTCTCTCTTTCTACTCTGCTTCCCTGTTGCCATCTTTGAGATGGGTTCTGATTAAGGATTCTTCCTTTTAAAAACAATTTCCTTCCTTGCCACTATTGCCTGAGTGCTTTGTCTTAGGAGTTCAGGGGGAAAGGCTTTGTAAGCACTTTGGTACATGTTAAGTATAAATTCACTGATTTATTAGTTATGAACAAGTTAGGAACAGATGGGTGTGATGGATCAAGTAAACAGATTATTCATAACTGGACCCCCAAAAGAAATAAATACAAATAATTTATTAATCTATTGTGTCAGTTATCTTAATTTGTGTTTACTATGAATATATTAAGTAACACACACACACACACACACACACACACACACACACACACACACACACACACACACACAAATTGAAAAACTACTGTATGGTTGACAAAATCATCACAGAGCAAAGTTATTTTGATACAGTTAACAAAACTTCTCAAAGTCCAAGGTATCCACACCATAAGTATTGCATACAGCAGTGTCATGGTGCTACAATCCCCCTATTCTAATGAGATCAATGTTTTAATGGGCATTATTCAAACTGCAAAACTGATAGTTGCTAACTAAATAGCCTACATATCCACTATGGCAGTAGAGTTGTGAAAAACATTGGATCAATCATCTCACTCTGGGCTCCCACCTTCACTCCGGGAATCAGAGTGGCTAGAAACAAACAGAAAGAGGAGGGTGTGAACATGTCGATGTGCTCAATTCAACTCAATTCAAATTAAAAACAAACATTTTTTTCCTAAGCTTCCGCCTGGGTAAGGAAACCAAAGTGACATTTGTTTGGAATGATATTTCCTCATTTTTGAACAGAAGTAGGCTTTTCTCAGTGCCCATAATTTTCCCAACATCTACATTTTTGTGTCAAACATTCTTTTTTGAAAATGGGGCGTGTCAGGATAGAATGAGTCCTTTGTTGGAAAAGTTGATTCAAAGATATAGTGATTTGAAAGAGAGGGGGCAGACTCTAAATTGACTAAAATATTGTTTTTATAATTTTGCCATCAATACATTCCATAATGTATAATAATGCATGTCCATTACCAAAATATTACTCAGTAAAAACCTAGAAATATGACTTTGTACACCAAATAAATATGTACACATTTAATTTTGTCCAGAAAGTGGGTTTGAAGCAGACACCTGTCTGAGCCATGTGCTTGTTTTCCTTGATCTGATTCATGTCTGAGCTACTAACATCTTCAAAAGCGCTTCATTAATACTCAAAATCTGAAAATAAACTGAATGCTATGCATTGCGGCTAGGGGCATCACAGACACGAAATCGATTGAAATTACATCTCACTTTCGAACTTCGAAGTCAAAGGTAGAATCGACAATAACTTATTATCTTGCAGTGTTATTTTTTTGTTTTTTTATCTTGTTTTTATTTATTTTATGTGAGCATGACAGTGGGCGTAAACACTGTCATTTCCATTCTTATGGATGAAATAAATGTCACTTGACTTGACTAATCAACTTAGTGAAAAGATGATCTAGTTACAGTACAAAATTACTTTAAGGCTTAAAATACATATAAAGTACATATTCCATGAACACTAACCTTGGGTCTCTTCGGAGTTTGCTGAAACAATCAAATTATAATTTTGTGATTTTTCATTTCACTATGTTCATGTCTCTGTTTAATGTTTGTTCCATTTACAACCTCATGGTTGGAACGGTTTCAAAATTAAAGCCCCTGAAACAGAATAGGAAAAGGCCAACAAAAAGGAAATAACATAAGAATGTATTAATAGTAATATTAAAAAAAGATTGAAAATTGAAACGAAACGTGACTTTAAAATCGAAAATTAAATTGAATCGAGGATTTGGAGAATTGTGACACCCCTAATTACGGCACATAGTATGACTGCAGCATGGTGGTGACAATTATCAAATTCAAATTTCTTGAATTTCCCCTGGGGATCAATAAAGTATCTATCTATCTATCTATCTATCTATTACTAGGCCTATCTATCTATCTATTGATTACAGGAATGTTTGTCTATCTGTTTGTCTGTTATTCGCATATCTCTATAACCGTAACTGATTGATTTCAAACTTGGCAGGTCTTGTCTTGCTATAGGCACATATGTGCATTGCCAAGTTTAACGTTTGGATAAGAAATACAAAAGATATCATTAAATATATCAGTAAAAGACACATTGGTTTTTGCCAATTTGGCGTAATAATCCAGGTCACTAGCCAATTTGTCTGCTGCAGCTCAACCTTGTTGCTGGAAGTTAGTCTACGGGGACTATTTTCAGGTGCTGCATGATATCATTGTGCTGCTGCGCCCATGGTGTTCTTTGATTATTACGCTGGAATGAGAGTATAGTTCCATGTCAAATAAGCCTAGAAAATCGGCACATTTCATTTTCCGTTGGTCTTATTACCAGGGCTCCGAACCGGTTCAGGGAACGAAAACGAAAACCGAAAACGAACGGAATTTTACGGAATTTTACGAGGAGCAGAAACGGAAACGAAAACAAAATGATCTTCAACTGTTCCGGAACAGAAACGTTATTCTGAAATCCACAAAACCGGTTAATAACGTTTTTTTTTTGTTCTCTATATATTTTATAAAATTTCACAAAAGCATATCCTATGTCAGGGAGACTATTTCCGGTTGTGCGAAAAACAAGCCCGCATCTACACTGTTAATGTGAGCTAACAAGCCGCTATGTAGCCAACTACTGTACAAATAATAATTTGATTTCTGCAGTTTGAAAAAAAAAAAAAAAAGAATAAATGGACCTTTGGTCCAAATGTGTATATTTTGTCTTGCTGTTGTAATGTAACCTATCCGTCTGCCACTTCGGATCTTAGGCCAGCTCGTAGCGTAGGCTACTGAAACTGATTTGGAAATTGTTTGTAGCCTATGCGTAATAGCCTATTTTGCCTGTCCACGCCTTGTTGTTTTTAAAGTCTGGATTTGAAATGTTTGCGCAATTGTAGCCTATTCTATGTAGAAGAGTTAAACGGGAAATATGAGATAGGCCTTGTCAGCAACAGACAGGTTCGTTTATAAACAGGGTTGGAATTATAGCGCAAGCCTTTGAAGATCTCCATATGGATAAAACTTAGGCTACAATCAGGTAAGGAGTTTAGCACGTATCCAGAAATATTTTTGATAAGAAATTATTTATAGGCATAGGTTAGGCCTACAGTAAGTCTGGCTATGGGATGGATAGCCCATCTGAATGTTTTTGGATGCTGCCTGTGATTTATTATTTTTGGGCATAGCTACGGTAGGCTAAATCAAGGGGAAATAATGAGTAGGGGAGAGCCGGGACAGTTGAAACACTTTTTAATTAAACGTAATTTACATAGCGATCGTACCACACAGAAAGCTAATATTTGGTCACCTACATCTAACCTAACCTACATCTGTCCTCTGTCAAATACAGATGCATTTTCAGCTTTGAACAAAACCGTTATCATGAATGGTACTCCCAAAAGTTTTTATTTTAGATATATTGTTGCAGGGCTATACGTCTTTGTGCATGTCTGTTAACAACTCATTGCCATCATCATGAAGCATGTATGCAGCGGTTTTTGAAATATCTAATATCTAATAGAAGTGGATGATTCTGCCATGTTTATAGCTAGAACGGTAAGCTTTCCCATTTATATCATGTTTATATTGTTGAAAATGTCGTTTCACTAGGTTTTTAGGTGGGTTAGGCCAATGCACATCCAAATAAGTAGGCTTAACGACCCACCGGCCGTCAGTCTCCATAGGATAACATGGGGAAACTCAACCCCCTATCTGGTGGGCCCAAATTTATTTTCATCTTCCTAAAACTGTTTTTCTATGTCTTACCTCCATAAATAATTGTTTAAACACACCTATTTGTGCATTTAATTAAAATACATGGAGTTACAGCCTGGTCAATCGTCCCGACACAGACATATGTCACTACAGCTTGATTTGCTTTCCATGTAAACAAGCATGCGATATGAAAGTCTGGGATTGTGGAGAACACTAAATGGTCTACTGAATAAGCATTACGTCAAACCTTTAAATGAAAAACACTCATTGATAATCGAAAAAATGTAACCACTAATGAAGTTTACTTTTGCGCATCAAAACTCGTTTATCACTCCGTGATAAAATGACATAGCAGGAAGATATTTGGCTGATAGAAGGAGGTTAACATGCTCTATGTTTTGACCGAAGGACGTCTGTCTATCATCATCACACTCGGAGAAAACTGGATTGTTTCATTCGTCCCGTGTTTCAATCGTCCCGGCTCTCCCCTACGTCTAATCTAAGGTAAAGTCCACAAAAATAGACTTGATAGGCCCGCCAAACACTGCCGGAACTTTAAGAACAAACGATATTTTGCGTTCCGAACCGGTTCAGGACCGATATGTTTGTGGCGGAACGCATGCAAGAACGAAAACGTTAAACATAGGCCTACCTGAACCGTTCGGAACGGAACGTTTGAAAAATAATTTCGTTTTCAAGCCCTGCTTATTACACTTTCTAACTTGGGTTTTAAATAGGAAAATTACCGGAAATCGTAGTCACTTTTAAATGTAATGCTAGCAGGCGAGATGCTAATGGTCTAATCCGATTCAATGATCTATGCTAGACTGGAGCTAAAAGTGGTATCGTCAGACTCAGAGAACGGCTGGATGAACTGGAGAAAGGTAAAAATCAATTGTTTCACTCAAGGGGAGGTGGAAAATGAGTGTAATTCCCCAAATGGTGGAATATCCCTTTAAGCAAACTCCTTAGCAAACCATCCGAAACAGTGCTCTACTACCTCTGTGGATTAAGCCACACAGTCAACTCAATGTAATAATAATAATAATAATAATAATAATAATACATTTGATTTAAAATGCCTTTCAGGACACCCAAGGTCACTTCACAGATAAAACAAATAGAAGAAAAAAAAAACTCAAAAAAAGGAGAAAAATTATAAAAAAAAATATATAGTCCATTTAGCATATATTTAATGTAAGTAAGATAAACAAGGATGTTAATTGTTCTCAGCATTGTGTATAATATGATTATCACTTGGAGGAGATACTAATAACTAATATATATGGAGGATAACTAATGTTAGCATAGTTAGCATCGTCACGTCAGAAAAGCATGGGGCTGTGCACAGTAGTGTAACATTTATTCATCATAAATTAATAAAGTTGAGTAGTTCTGCAATGTAGGCTATGTTTTCCGTTTTTCGCAGTACCATGTCCATTACATGACATGGCCCAGCCAGTGTCCTTGTAACATGCATGCAAGTCTATCTAGCACAGCTAATATTAATATCAGTGAATCACACTAGTCTCCCGATAAGTTTATCACCCAACAAAGCTAGATATGAATTTTTATACATGTGTCTCCATGTCATACTGGAGTCTTTCGATGGATTCTAAATGAAATCAGGTCCGTCGTTCTCAAAAAGAGCCTCTTGGGCTGTAACTTTTAGTTTGACGGGCAGAGCAACAATAACTAAGGGGGTGTGGCTTTTGCAATGGTCAATTCCGACTGCTAGGTCCCAAATTGAACCAAGCGATAATGGTCCTGAACTTAAGGACGTTTCAGAATGCCACACATGCAAAGCATGACCAGCTAGCCTACAGACAGTGAGTGGTAGACAGAGCATGATGTCAATATACTACCAGAGACTACAGGGCGTGATGTTGCAAATAGGCTACCAGACATTGTTTTTGAGTCACATCGTTGCAAATTTCATAATGATGATGCGCATCATGTCACAAAATGGTTTGTCTCTATCATCAAGTCATTCGATAGTCTAAACATAGCCTTAACTCAAAACAGCTAAATTTTGATAAAAAATATCACATGCAGCCATGCATAAATTCTGCTTACTGCACATTTATTATAATGTTGTATAATATTCAGTATTCATTATTGAATACTTAGCTGGAATGATGTTTTTTCCTATCATCCTATTTTTAAAGCAGGCCGCATAGGTCGCCGCAACGTAGTTGGATAACGTGGTGGCTATGTACATTTCTGAATCGCCTGGATGTGGTAACAACTTCTTTCTGGTACATTTCTGTGACCTACAGTTACGTTGTGACGACGTGAGCACATAGTACACATGGTAAACGTAAATACAAACAAAATTAACAATTACACATTCATTCACATTGACACACATGCACAGAATTCTGGGAACGCTTACTCAACAGCGGTTTAAAATGTTTGTTGAACAAAACTCAGCTCTCTCTGCCAAGTTCGCTGCTGCACTCCTGTGGTAAGCATTTATTTATATAATGTTGAATTATTAAATTGTAGTAATATTGGGCATGTTTATAGTCTATGTACATTGTGCAGTCTAACTTATATTGAGTATTTACAAGGATACAAGGAGGTTTATTTGTCACATACATAAAAATACTAATGTAAAGCATGTAGTGAAATTTTGTTTGATGTTCAGCTTTTTCTGTGCGAGTGTGAAGAAAGAAAGATCAAGAAATATTTGTAATAAATAGCAAGAGAGTATAAAGTGCAGTGTGTGTACAGTCCATGTGCAAGTGTGTAAAAAAGTGTAAGTGCAGTTTATATAGTCTTGTGTCTGTTTAGGATACGGATTGCTTGAGGAAAGAAGCTCCTCCTCAGTCTCTCTGTTTTGGTCTTGTAGCATGGTCATCATCATCATCGTTTCACCGTCATCATTGCTTTAAGCGGCAACACTTGCTTTGGCGTTCTGCGTCCCTAGCTCTCTCCACTTAACCACTCTTTCTCGCTCTCAGTAACAAAGTGAACAATGCACATCACACATTCACAAACCAATCCTGAACAGTCTATTCAGAAGAGGGTGTGATGTCTAGGTGTAGACGAGAAGAAGTAAACTTTCCGTTTGACAGCGGTGGTAGTGTTACTGTCTATGGGTAGCATAGGCTAGTGTTGTTCAACAATGAGCTAGGTTAATAGAAGATGGAAGCAGTTCCGATTTCGTTTCAAAACGAAATAGCAAGGGATTTTGAAATTAAACTTACAATATCTGTGCATTAAGGCAGAAGGGCTCCATATGTGCACATCTGATTGTTTCAAAATGACAGCGCAAATGCACACATTTCACTCCCCACACATGCTTTGCTTTACTTGTTTTACATGAATGCATACTGTAGTAATAAATATGTTAATTAAATACAATTTCTAAATTTTCACCAAAGTGACTATGGCTACAGAATTCCATAGCTTTGAACATGGCTTTTTTCACTTGAGCCCCGGCCTTGCAAAATGTCTGTGCACGTCCCTGATGAGGTTGTCATATCGCTTTTTGACCTAAAGTGACTGATCCCTTGCAGTCTGGAGCCCTGCAGTGACAATTGGCAATCAGCCTTCACTATCAGGTGAAGAAAAAATGTACCTGCTTCTAGGATGAGATCTGGACCTTGACCGGGATCCTGACCTAGACCTGGGTGAGAGTGATAAAAGAACATGTAAATTCACTTATAATACAGTATCAGCAAAACTACAGTTCTATACAAAAGGTTTGCACACACGCATACTACACTTTTAAGTGAAAAATAGTTGATACCACCACTATAGCATACAGGTGTTGAACATTCATGAGCCTCATTTCTGTTTATATTTATATTAGACTCGGGGGCAATTCCATGCAAAGGTCATCCTTGCCATGGAAAAAAAGCTGTGCACACACAAATAGAACTGTTGTTAAAATGTTCATTAAGGTCTATATGTTATTGTTTGTAACTGATGTGATTAAATTTGATTTGGTATATGGTCATGTGATGGACAGATAAATGTGTGTCACTCTCACAAGCCATCCAGGTGCATATCACCATTAACCTGACTCCGCCAGATGGATGCTTCGCATTTGCTCTGCATGTCCATCTGGGAACTTTCCGTTGGAGAACTTTTGGGAAGGGGCGGAAATACTGGTTAGCTGATTGGATAAACCATCTGTCTATCACCACCTATGTTGGTTATCGACGGGCCAAATCAACCAATTAGATGAACGAAGTGTTCTTCTAATGCCTTCGTTTAACATACAATTAAGTTAGGTAACGTAACTAACGTTTTTTAACTTACCATTTGTATGTGACATGAACCTAATCAACGACAATTCCCACCAAGTTTTCACGGTAGGCCCTACACTTCTGAAGAAAGTATATTCCTCCATTATGAACTGGAATCGGCCGTGGAGGATGTCTGTGTCGTTCATTCCTCCCAGCTGCATGGCTGAGACTCATAGAAAATATTCCTGGGGAAGCTATGAATCTAATTTGAATAAAACTTGCGCGATAGCTATGCTCATCTCATCGTGGATGCCGTCATGTTGTTCGTTGCATTCAAGGTATAGTAGTGTTATATATTCAAAAGGGCAACAACACTCTTGATTTTCCATTAGAAAATGAACAGCCACATTTTAAAAAAATCACTTATGGGCCTATATCTTATATCATATGATATATGAAAAGTAAACAGACAGCAAAACTAAGTTAGATGGGCTGGCGACTGAGGTAAAGTTAGTGGGTTTTTGGTCACTAAATAAAGCTGCAACTCCTTTATGTAACTGTATCTTGTGCGTTAATTTACAAAGAGCTCGTGCTACACTGAAAGTTAACATTTTGTCACTAGCAACCAACATCTGTCAAATACAGTACAGGTGCATTTTTAGCTCTAAACAATACCGTTCAGGATTTTTGTTTGTTTCATTGGCTCCTGGTCAGGATGACTGAAGCTTGCATGGGAGACAAGGAAAACAAAACATACAGTTTAGTCTAGCCTACGTAAACTTCCGACACAGTACAGGTACCTACTGTAGTATATAGGTTCTCAAACTTTCCAACCCGCCCCCCTCCCCCAAACTGTTCTACAGTGCATGAAGGCCTCCCCTGACAATTTGACAATCTCAATGCCCAAATACCCAGTGTCCCTATGCTCTAAAACTTTTTGGACCCCACTCATTGTTGCTACTATAGCCTATTTATTAGTAGTAGTAGTAGTAGTAGTAAGTTACTTGGAATGAGTTCAATATGATGTGAAACAACGTTAAATATTTTCAAAGCTGATCAATTCTCTGCTCAATTTTATGAACTCACTCAACCTCAGGTTGTCCTCATCTTGCTCCTCACCAGAAACCTTGCTTCTTGGTTGTGTTGCATTGTAAGCACCGTCCGTTTGGAAAAGCCTGCGCTGCACAAGTGACTGACCTACCGAAATAAGTTTTATTGTGCATCCGAGAATTTGGGGATATTCTGGCACGCTACGCAGAGGGTTGCAGTGCTTCAACCCATTGTCATCTTCAGCACAATAAGCTGTTCCTGTATTTCTAAAGAGAGTTGTAGGCTACACTGCGTTGCAGACAAATGGATCCATAACACCGTGGACGTCAATTCCGATGTAATCATAGTCTAAATAAGTCGTTATATTAGCAAACAATGTTAAGCTAATTCACCAACTCAAGACTTCAAGGCCATCATGGATATATGGGGGGTTCCTGCAGACGCCCTTGTGTCTGTGTCAAGGCTATGTATTGATGTTGTGTTGTGGCTATGTTGTAAGAATGTGAAATTAATATAAGAAGAGGCTTTTGCACAATAGGTGAAGACAAAATTACCGATAATACACTTTTACGGCAGTGGAGTTTGAAAGACAGAAAAGAGAGGAAAATAGCGACTAAGGTAAAGCTGCATGGAGATTGTAAAAACCCAAAGGTATTAATTATCTTTGCATGTTTGATCGCTAACTCATTTCGGAAGGTTTTAATGCACAATCAAAATAAAAACTAAACATAGATTCTGCATTGTTTGCATTATTCTTCTAAATGATGATGCTTGCCATTAGAGCTAGATAAACTTGAACATTAACATGAATATTTGTAGGCTAAGCCTCCAAGTTTGGTAACAAATCTATGCATGATTCCATGGTAAACCACAGTTATTAGTTATGTTTTCCATATTCTTGTCAATTATTGTAAATGCTACATTAAATTTTCCAGTTGTCAGCGCAGCAACATTGGTTTTGCATTAAGCTAGCCGTAAACCCTCATTTGGCTGCTACATTCCCAGTGTTAGCAAACACTAGCTAGTCTGTTAACATGAATATTTACAAGCCTCCAAGTAAACAGGAGCAAATCTATACATGATTCCATGGTAAACCAGAGTCATTGCATTAGTTATATTTTCCAGATTATTGTCATATTGTATGCTACCTTATAATTTCCAGTTTTCAGCTCAGCAACCTCGTTTTTGCATATTCTTAGATAGCTGTAAACCCCCATTTGGCTGCTACATTCCCAGTGTTAGCAAACGCTAGCTAGTCTGTTAACATGAATATTTGCAAGCTTCCAAGCACAGAATTCACAAATCCTACCTGTTGCCTTTCACCATCCACTTATTTAACTGCTGTCGCATCCCTTGACATGTGATCTCTTTTTCCCCTCTTTCTTTCTCTTTTTTTAGCCCCCGACAGTTTTTTTTTGACGACAACTCACGTTCGCTCAGCGCTCACTGCACTCCCGCTCCCTCTTCTATGTCAAAATTGTATGATGGAACGAGATAGGGCACCTACTCTAGCCTGTGATCTAGTGATCCTGCTAAAAGTAAGATCAATCCAAGCTTTGGTTTGCCATCAACCATGATGATTGCCACTTGGAACTATATTATACTGTGATCTTTTTATCAAGACACAGGAAGTTATCATCTGGCACACAAGTTGTATTTGACTCACCTTCTACCTCGACTGCGGCTTCTTGAGTGGGAACATGAGTACCTCCTTCCACGGGAGCGTGAGTAAGAACGAGATCCGGACCTTCCATCCAAGAAGAGGAAAGAAAATAAAAATCAGACCATGGTCTTTACCAGACACACACTGGCTTATCCTTCCCCTGTCTACTCAAATTCCATCCATTAATCCTGAAAGCATCAACTTCCCTTATACACAACTAAAAATAATACTGGCAATGGTCTCAGAAGAGATTTACTCATATAGTATGCATTCACACAACCAAGGCTAACTTACAGCGCTAAATGTCTACCTGCTTAAAACACTATTCAAACTACAAAAAGAAATAATCTTGACAGAATAATTATATTTGACTTGAGATGAAGTAAAGATTAAGAAAAGAAGATATATTAATTGGTATTTAAAATAAACCTTGCAAGTTTGCAGGGGAGCCCTTCTTTGCGCCAAAGGTCTAGCAGATCTAGGCGTTCTAGAAGTATCTATCAGCCGACCTCAGGCATCTAGTCGAGATCTTCTGATTTCTAACGATGATCATACTGACAGCCAAATTGCTTGATTGAGACTTGATAGAGGTGCATGCCGATTTTTCTAGGTGAAGATGGACTGCAGCCCACCATGTCTTGTAGCTCTGCTTACAAAACCGTAGGGACCCAAATTGAAAACCAAATTGACTGTGGCTGATGAGCTGGTCTGGAGCAGGGCAATTTTGCTTGGGCCCTTTCTGAATGGGTAAAGTGCCATTATCAGTGGCTGGTGCCTCAGGGGAGGAGTCAAGCGGAAAAGGGCTCTGGTCATAGAAACAACCAATAGAGTGGGATTTGCTAGATGCCTCATTGAATCGTAAAGGATTGTGACATTCTGAATCAAACGATGACCTGAAAGGTTTTGGACCACGATGAGTCATTCAAAATGTAATTTGCAGAGTAAAACATTTCAGCAACACATATTTGCAAAAAAACTAGTATTAACATAGGGGAAGTACAGATCTTGTTAACAATAACAAGAAAGAAATATATAGGAACATCTCTGTACATTCACATTATTCAACATTAATAACTAACCAAGCAATTTCAAAATAAAGTTAAGTTTAGTTATTTTTAAATAATCCAGAATTTGGATGAGATTACCTGCTTTGATGCCGACGACTGTAACGGTGACAATCATAAGCATAGTGCCCTTTCTCACCACACTCATAGCAACGGTCATTTGGATCAAAGGGCCTACGGGTTGGTGGCCTATCATAGTGCGACCTGCGGGGAGTCCCAGTGGAAAGCTCAACACGCAGTCTAGAGCCACAGATTACCCTAATTGAGAAACACAAGAGAAGGCATTCACATAATAATTTAATACAGAATTGCATTAGAAGATTAGAAAAGACAGTAGAAATCAGAACATTCTGTTAAAGGAACATGCCAACATTTTGGGAAATTAGCTTATTCGCCATCTTACCGAGTTAGATAAGATGATACATACTAGGGGTGGGCGATATATACTGTATTGTGATTGTTGTTTTAACAATGTGCAAATTGACATTATCGAGTATTTAAATAAGGGGGGAAAACACTCAAGATCATGCATTGAAACTGCATACATTCACTAAATCCAGGAGATGCAAGAGAAGCCCCTGGCTGCAGCAGAGCAAGTCACATGATAGCTAATGGGTCCACGTTGTCAGTCACACACCTAATGTTTATTTTGTGCGGCTACTTCGTTCAGTTAAAAAAAAAAAGTAAATAAAGAACTCTTCTAATGTAACCCTTATGTAAATGGACTGAAGTTCGCTCTACTACTATATCTACTTTTATTGATTATGCTAACCGTTAGCATCTCTATGGAATTTCTCATATACATTAGCCATAAGTTAACGCATTTGTTTCTATTCTGTAACTTGAAATGCTAGCCTACATGATTTCTTTTGAAAGGAACTTCAGCTTCAGACTCTCTCTTGGGAAATTGTTAGGCCAATCTATCTTCTCTAATGTAGCTGGGGGCAGAACTGGAAATGTGTCAAAGTGCATTGGTTGATTTGGTTAAAAGGTCACATTAGGCACATAAAGGATAACGACTAATTATCGTTATCGTCAAAATCACAAAAAATAGCAAGATATTACTTTTTGTCCATATCACCCACCTCTAATACATACCCTACTCTTCTGTGTGCGTGCAGTGACTCACTCACTCACTCAGCCAAGCACGCACAGAGAGAGAGAGAGAGAGAGAGAGAGAGAGAGAGAGAGAGAGACACTTTATTGATCCCCAAGGGGAAATTCATGGAGTAAAAGTAAAAGCAGACTTTTCAGGTGCTGCATGCAACTCTGCCCAAGTAGCAGTGCTTCGCCTATGTTTATGCTTAGAAAAGTTGCTGTCTTATTTTACACTGGTATTTATACAGGGTTGGGTCAGATTACTTCGAAATGTAATCCATTACTAACTACAGATCACATGCCAATTTTTGTAATCAAAACATATAACGTAATCTGATTACTTTTTATACAATTTGCACACGACATACACATTCTTGTTTTCCACGATATTGCCAAGTACTGAATGCATTTTTCCCGACTGGAAAGGGCCTGTTGGTCAACGTTGACGGTCAAGAAACTACATGAAATGGTGTGTGTGAGTGTGTGTGTGTGTGTGTGGGGGGGGGGGGGGGGGGGGTAATGGGGTGTGTTCGGGAGGGGGTGTACCTGTGTGTGTGTGTGGGGAGGGGGTATGTTTTGTGTGTGATGAAATGGTGTGTGTGTATGGGGGGGGTTGGTGTGTGGGTTTGGTGTGTGTGTGCGTTGGGGGGGAAGGGGGGAGTTGTTGTGTATTTGCTGGGTGACTGAACAGGCTGGTAAGGTAAGCTCGCTCTGTTGTTGGCATTGAGCTGGAGTCTTGCAACGGGCCGGGTACCCGCATAAAAGTTGCTAAAACGGCTGGATTGTTGTTGACATTCCTACAACCCCAAAACAGAAAAAGTTAGACACTGTGTAAAATGTTAATAAAAACAGAATGTGACAATCTGCAAATCTCCTATTTAGTTGCAAAAAGGACACAGACAAGACATCACATTTTGAAAATGTCCTATGCAGGGGCTGTGTCGAGTCGAGGGCAATCAAATCTGCAGTAAAATTCATTAAGCCTATCTGGGAGCTGGGGGTCTACATCTTGAGCTGTCTGTTTAGTCTTGTACCCAGTGATCATCTGTAGTCCCTGCCATACCCTTCTGGAGTCTTCATCTTCAGTTTATCTGCTAGACCAGCGGTTCCCAAACTTTTTTCCCCGCGGACCACCCTCTACATCCTGACTCGGCTCACGTACCCCCATCATAAAAAAGTAACACTATTGACGCATTCCAGGCATGTTTAATTAGCCATCCTACATAACAAATAACGGTAACGCTTTAGAATAACATGTGCTTATTAGGTATTAAAAGTGCATAATAAGCAGTTAACAATTCATTACTAACAGTTAGTTAACTGTTGTTATCCTTTAATAACATTAACTAACTGTTAACATGCAGCTTGTAAGTGTTAATAAGCAGCCTTTTAAGTTACTTACAAGCATATTTGTTAACAGTTGTAAGTGTTAACAAGCAGCTTGTTAATGCTTATTAATGGTGTATAAGACAAAAAGGTGGATAACTAATACGCTTATAAGACCTTTCTTACCTATTTGTAGTAAATTTTGCAGCCCCCCAATCTAAAGCGAGGACCATGTAGCCTATAGTTCCAACAAGCCCAACCTTCTATCTCTCTATATACTGTATCTCTCCATCTAGCTTGGTTTAGCTGTGAGAAATACACCTTCAAAATTGTTGCTGTGAGCGTATTAGTTATCCACCTCTTTGTCTTATACACCATTAACAAGCTGCTTGTTAACACTTACAACTGTTAACAAATATGCTTGTAAGTAACTTAAAAGGCTGCTTATTAACACTTACAAGCTGCATGTTAACAGTTAGTTAATGTTATTAAAGGATAACAACAGTTAACTAACTGTTAGTAATGAATTGTTAACTGCTTATTATGCACTGTTAATACCTAATAAGCACATGTTATTCTAAAGCGTTACCCAAATAACAAAATCAAAATGTGGTATGAGCCCTCACACTCAAAAAACAGTGTGGAGAACAACATTATGAAACACAAAGAACAAAGAGAACACAGGCTCAGAGACAGAGATTGTGAGAGAGAGAGAGAGAGAGAGAGATAGAAGTGATTATTCTTTGTAGTGATTATCTCAAAAACTACAGTAGGAGGCAGCTTTTTGCTACCACGCACCCCTCCTCTGGAATAATCTCCCTCCCTCTATTTGATTAGCAGACACCATCCCTATTTTTAAGTCTAGACTTAAAACATACCTCTTTAGTGCCTTCCATAGTTAGGTATGGTGCAGTGTGGAACTTCAACCACCTCAGGTTTTTTTTTTGAATGGACCACCCTGCTGTGTCCTTGTGTGACTGGCACCCCAATCATGCGTGCGACGGTGGTCACTGACCATACCTGCGCTGGTGTTGACTACCCTTCACCATGCCTTAGTTATGCTGCTATAGCATAGCGCTGTCATGGAGTTTTCATGTGTCACGCCGTAAAACCCCTCCTCTCCCCTCTCTCCACTTCCCTCTTAACTCTCACTATGGTATAACACTAGTACCAATTATATTACTTAACCATTTTTATTTATAGTAATACTAACCCGCTCTATATCCCTCTCTCTTCCCCCTTGCCTCACTTGTGAGGTATACCATTACCAGTCACCAGCCATCCTTGTGTTTGGCCCTCATCTCACTTATCTCAACTGAAGTCCCTTCTTACGACTGCCCCATCATCGCCTATTGCTGTCCTCCTGCCTGGATTCCTGGCAGCCTAACGACCCACTTCTTGCCTTATGACAACTCCTAGTCCCTTGGACAATTCACTTCCTACACTGGACTTTTTGAACTTTCTGACACTAAATAAGATTCATGCATTATCATACTGGATATGTAACCATCCCACATCTTTGTAACATACACCTCAGGTGGCTTTAAACACATGTTCTTTTCTCTACACCTAACAGACATTACTGTTCTGTACTGACCCTAGGCAGATGGGTCAGGCCCTTGAGTCGTGGATCTGCTCAAGGTTTTTATCCTACATGTACCCAATTCTAGGGAGTTTTTCCCTCATCCCTGTTACTCATGGGCCTTCTCTGATTGTTTAACACTCTGTAAAGCGCCATTAGACATGTGTAATATTTTGGCGCTCTATAAGTGATATTAAATTGAAATTGAATTCAAATATTGTGAGTAGGGTTGTCTTGGTTCTCCAAATCCTTGATTCGATTTAATTTTTGATTTTAAAGTCACAATTTCATTTGATTTTCAATTATTACTATTAATGCATTCCTTATGCCATTTGCTTTTTTTTTGGCCTTTTCCTATTCTGTTTCGGGGGCTTTTATTTTGAAACCACATTTTATTTTAAAACAGTTCCAATGGCAAAGTTGTAAACAGAACAAACATTAAAGGTGCCCTGCCACACATAACCGTTTTTACTTGTATTTTTTTTTTAAACATGTTAGGTCCATATGTGTTTGTGCTATGTCGTGAATGTGAAAATGAACAGCTAACTCCTCTGTCAGCTTTAGCCAATGAAAAGAAATAAGCGGAGAAATTAGGCCAATTGCAAAACCTCTTCAGATTGACGTGGAATTGATGAGCTCATTACTATTCATGAGCTCGCCCAGTTGAGACCGTGCCCACAAAATTCATTTAGCTCTGTGACAGTTTTCGTAGGCCTATGCAAGTATGGCCGAATGTCAACGGACTTGTGCGCTATGCACAAATAGAACTTCAACAATACAGGTTTAATGAACTCGCTAGCCTAGCAGGTTTTATTTATGCACATTTGGACAATGCTAGCACTCGCTAGCCAAGCTAAGTTCATGCCATGAAGCTAAAATTAGTTGATAACGGCTGTCATGTTATGGACGAAAATTACTAGCTGTTAGCCAAGAGTCAAGCAGCTTAGCTCGTTAAATATTAATGAGGACTGGCGCAAATCGAGCCGAGTCTTCATGCAGGCTTTCAATACCACGCTAGGATGGCTTGAAACAAGGTAACCAAAGCATGTTTTCCACAAAAAATGTCCATGGCAGAACTTCAGACATTACCACAAAGTAATGAAATACGTGTGGCAGGGCATCTTTACGCATAGGCGTGAACATAGTGAAATGAAACAACACAGAATGATAATTTGATTGTTTCAGCACACTCCGAAGAGACCCAAGGTTAGTGTTCATGGAATATGCACAATGTAAGGTAATTTTCGACTGAAACTAGATCATCTATTCACTTGCTAAGTTGGGTAAGTTAGTGTTAATTGACTTGAATGAACAACAAAATACTTCCACATCGGTGATTTCAGCGTTTTTTTGTTTTTTTAAAACTTGCTGCCTCACTTCCTAGTTAGATATCTTAAAAGGCAGTAGTTTTTCCCGTTTCGAACAGACCCATGGTGTAGGACAGTGACTTTTCATTGGCAACAATATTAAACCAACCAACAATATAAAATATTAAGAGCAGCTCTTTTATGAGTTAAATCGAAACAATGTAGGCAATTATAACTGGCCTTTATTTGTCTGAATCTGAGGGCCGGCTATAAATAGAATCCCAGCCATAATTTCAGAATTTAGATATTCACTTGTGTTTCAGGCATACTGCAAGCACTAATCTCTGACTGAAAGTGTGCAGAACTGCATTTGACAGCGCCCTCACGCGGCTGTAGACGGTAATGTTTCATATAGGGTTCATTTCAGTTAATATGAATTAACATTTTTTTTACATTTAAAAACATGTTCAATTATATATATTTTCATTTATAAGTCGCGCCTGACTATAAGTCGCAGGACCAGCCAAACTATAGAAAAAAGTGTGACTAAAGGTTTACTGAAGGTCACACACAATAAACCTTTAGAAGACGTTCTGGGGGCCTTCTCAAAAGATATTGTTTTGTATATTTGTGTTTTGTGTGATTGAATTTGTGGCAGTAGCATGACTTGGAAGGGGGGGGGGGGGGGGGTTAAGCTTGTCTTGGTAGTATATAGGTGTAATTGAGTGCCTGTCACTTTAAGGCTACGTCTACACGAAACCGCCGGGTGAATTTTCTCTTACCGCTTTCACACCTTTAACGACACCGGTAAAGAAAAACTTGCGTGCACACACAGAGGTGTAACCGGCTAAATGTGCTGTAGTGCATATGCCAGACCAGTCGATGGCGCCGGCCGTGCAGAAGCTCACGTTTACGAAGAATCATGTAGAAGAAAACATTGTTGAAACAGTTTGTTAAGCAGTCGCATGAAATAAGGAGACTACAGACAATTCGGTTTTCAATTCAACTGTTAAACTAATAAAGTTCATTTTCAAGGTATGTGACTGCTATGTGAAATTTCAAATGCCTAGCCTACGCATTGCATTAGGTCTGAGCACTACTGGAGAAAACACTAACATGTAGTTAGTTAACATAAGTTAAGCTAACGTGTGCTTCTAACTTAGCCACAAAAGGCTGATAGGCTACATTGTGCACATAAATTATGACAGGGGAAAGAAAAAACATTTTAATATGATAAATAAATGGTTTGGTTTGTTTTGACAAGCAGCGTGTCAGGTTGAGTGCTGTGGCTGAGTTGAGACGTGGGGCTATGTTGTCATAAAATTGCCGGCTTCGCACCTACAGGCATCTACACGGCGAAAGTTAGCCGGCAGTTTCAAAAATTCCCACTTCGGAAGCCGGTTTCAAAAACGGTTTCAGTCTCCTAAACTGCCGGCGTCGTGTACGCAAGGCGTAACCGTTAACAAAACCTCACCGGTTTCACAAAAACCGGCGTCGTGTAAACGGCCCCTAAGATGTTCGTGAGGGAACCCTTGCAATTGTAACACCGTTAAAAGGCTGCTGATGTGTGGATGCAATTCATAACATTTTCTACGTAGTTAGTTAAAATAAAGGTTCGTACTTCTTCTTGCGACAAACACTTTTGAGTCTTGGAAAACACTTTTCCATTTACATCGGGATTTTGCAAACATTCAGTGTCAGAGTCAATAAAATGAGCCCTGCATGAGTAACAAAATTGACAAACAAGTAAGCATGCTAAACTCGACATCCAAACAGTATTCTAACGTTAGCTTTGAGATACGGCTTGATTGCATAACTTAACTTAGTGTAGTCTCCTCAATGTACTATGTTGTGATAAGACCTTAGCAGAGCTAACTTTAATGCAGCAGTTTTAAACAAATTTGTGCAGCAATTTTGCGCAGTCACTATGCTAAACGGATTTAATAGCAATTTAGCCCGCAGTCTTCTATGCAATGCTTCTATGTGGCAACAACAATCCTTCAGCAATCGCACATGCAGAGGTGGGGGCAGCGAGCTCTTTACGAGAGAGAGCGGAGCAGGGCAAGGAAAGGCTACGTGCTTAAAGCGCAGCTCATGGAATGGATTTTATCTTATCTTAAATAGTACAACATAGAACATTAATGTGTGGCGGCCGGTTTTTATTTTGTGGCGCCCCGCCACAGATTAGTCAATGTATGGGAACATTCTTGTTACGTCATCTTACAGCTGTTTTCCATTAGGGAACATTCTCTGACTGTTATATCAAGGACACATTTTTGATCCTTTATTGAATGTCCCCAGAACGTTCCCTTTATGTCTTACTGCTTATTTTTGTCAACCATAAAATCACCTTTAGGAACGTTCCATGAAGGATTTATTAAGTAGCATTTTTATATCATCATCAGTGGAGTCCAGCGTCGCCGGAACGAGTTTGAAAGTGGGGGTGCAAAAAAAAAAAAAAAAGCTGGTTTCGGGCTGGGTTCCCCGAGACAATTTTGAAAATTCCAGAGGCCAACTATTCACGCACGTTTTCACGTGGGATATTACGATATAAGATAGTCTAATAATAATTTTAAAAAAGAGTCTAACAAAAATTGTCATTATGTTAGGTACTGTGTAGTGATTTCGGGTGGTTTCATTCAAGCTGATTGGACTGCAAGTAGCGTCTTTTTACGCACAGAGTGAATTAATCTAGGCTACAAGTTCTAAATGAATAATCTGCTAAAATAAACTGCGCCTGATATTGGCAGACACAGACACACCAGCATAACCGGAATTTCCATTCAAGGAATAAAGGAGGTAGTCTATAGCCTACAATAATAATGATCACAATCTCCATTTTCTGTCCTGTGCACGTAGCCAAGCCTTGTCAATGACTGTGATGAAAAGATCTGCACGTAACCTACTTGCTACATTTTGAAGGTTAGCGTAAAAGGTCACTGTTTATCCCCGTAAGAAAACGACACTAGTTACCCAACTGTGCCTGTTCCCTTTATGTTTGACTGTAATCATGTTATACATTAATTAGTGATTAAAAATGACCTTTCTGCGCTCCATATTTGTAACACAAACTGATCTGACCTAACTTGACCCGAGTTTACATGTAAGCCTGTGTGTGCCTGTCTGCACTCATGATTCTCTACAACTTTTTACTGCATTGCCATGAACAAAGTAAAGGCAAAAAAGGTGTTTCTTTGTCGAACAAATTGGGATGCAATGTGAGAGCCTTGAATTGAATGCCATGCAGGAATTTGCTAGGATCTCAAAACCGGATTATGAACATTCTTTGCCATAGAGAAACACACAATAGCGTTGGATTATAAACATGCTTTGCCACAAAAACAGAGAAAAACGTGAGGTAAGTCGAGCTATATGAAGTTATTATTTTGCTGTCACTTCGTCTGTTTTATAACCCAGAAGGATGTTCAGGATGATTGGTATCAAATGATAGCTCTGTGTCTCCTCTTTCATCTGACATGCGTGGCATATCTATCCGATCACAGGTCCGCGAGTAATTTAAACGAGAGTAATGGGTGTGCAGTTGTTTTTTGTACATGACGTTATTATTTTGCAGTCACTTCGTCTGTTTTCATAAGCCAGAAGGATCGACATACTTGGTACCAATGGATAGCCCTTTGGTACCAAGTATGTCTCCTCTTTTATCTGATATGCTTGCCATATGCGTTCACGGGTTTGCGAGTAATTCAAACGAGAGTAATGGGTGCGCAGGTGAACGCAGAGACTGTAAATATGATGCAATTTGATTTAATTTCATTATTTTTTTTCTTCATACTTTAACGTGCGTGATCTCGTTGGAAAGCCCCACTTCTGCTGTCACGCAATAAAGGCTTCTCGCTGCTATGAACAATTGCGGAGCAATGTAACAGAGAAGAAAGGGTGTGTTTTTTGACGCACTTTGCGTCAATCGGCTTTGAAGGGTTAAAATCTCACGTATCCCCTGGAGTGCCTTCACGTACCCCCATTTGGGAACCACTGTGCGATGTCGTGTCGGTGTTGTGGTCAACAACTGCCCTTTTTTTTTTTTACCCCTGAAAAGTGGGGGTGCGTTCGCACCCCCTGCACCGGTGCTTCCGGCGCGCTTGGTGGAGTCTGAGGAGTAAGTCTGTCATCATAACGGGGGCTGATTTTTGTGGTGCACCGGAACTGTGTTCAGATATGGAAGTGTCCATTTCACGTTGAGGTTCCCTCGTAATTCAGCTTTATTTACTTCCCAGCATGCATTGCAAATCAGTTGCCTCGTTTATAGGCTACTATTGTTCATTTTGAAACAATATGGTTGAAACAGTTTACTCTTGCTGATGTTTTGAACAATAAAATCATTTATTAAATTAATTTAATTAGTTTATTGTGAAAAATACACCGTGATCAAGAAACTACTAGGTCTATCCAGGTATAAAAATCCAGCTGATTATTTAATTAATTATCTTGGTGGAGGATGTGAGCTGTTGTGAATGAATGTTTGCAAACCTGATAGCACAATAGCTGATAGCACGAGGTAAGCATATACGAACATACACAATGGGGGGATTCTAGGAATGGCAAAAAGTTCCTATAGTGCAAAAGGGCCTAAAGATGAGTGTTCTATGAGAGCAAAACACTTCACAGTACTACTATATTTGAATGTGTGTGAGAGGGTCTCATCACCATGGTGGCAAATGAGGGAAAATCCACCACTTACGTACTTGCCATCAAGGCCACGGACAGCATCTTCAGCATCCCGGGGATCTTCAAACTCCACAAAGGCGAACCCTGGGGGGTTCCTAGCAATCCACACAGTTCGCAATGGCCCATAATATCCAAACGCTCGCTCTAGCTCTCCTTTCCCTGCACCTGTGCCCAGGTTACCAACATATACCTTAGTCTCTGTAACAAACACATAGAAAAGTTAATACAACGCTGATTGTGGCCAAAACATCACTTTTTATTAGGCCCCATTGTCCCTAAAGAAGGTACGTAATAACATTTTCTCGATTAATCGATTAGTTGTTTGATCGATAAAATGCCAGAAAATAATTAAAAAATGGCGTTCATTTTTTTCCCCCAAAGCCCAAGATTATGTATTCAAATGCCTTGTTTTATCCACACACCATAATTTAGTTCACTGTCAGAGGAGTAAGTATTCAAGTATAAGAAGCTTCAATGAGATCATGTTTATGTGTTTTCTATAATAAAATGACACAAACCGAATAATCGATTATCGAAATAATTGGCAATTAATGTAATAGTCAACTAATCGATTAATCGTTGCAGTCCTAACTAGACCTATAATTACTGCTACCTGACTGCACAGGTCAAATTTGAATATGACTGTCAACTCATATGACATCAGAAAAATGTGCAGTGGTCTCTTAATTTTCTTCATAGCTGTGTAGACTAACTCACACAAACTAAAATACATGTTTAGTGATTCTTGAGATCTGGGACAAAACATGAAAAAAACGACAAAAAATCTTAATCAGGACAAGGATAGCACAACAAAGCATGCACAACAAATACAGCAGGTCTCCTCACTTTAACATACCTTAAAAATAAGTAAAAGTAATATAAAATTTATCATAATGATAATAATTTACAGTTAAGTCAATAATTTCATCAGTATCAAACGTTACAAATTGTAAATGTTTTAATGTACTTTTGTGTTGATTGAACTTGTGTCTTGAGTTTTAGTCAACACCGTCAGACTTTTTAATGAATAATGATAGATAGATAGATAGATAGATAGATAGAGATACTTTATTGATCCCCAAGGGGAAATGCAAGGGTCTCAGTAGCATACAGACATCACACACAACATGCACTTTTTTTTTGCGTATTTAATATCCAAAGCTTTCACTTTGACATTAAAGAGGGATTTTTGTAAATTATTGTTAAAAAAGGACAAATTAAATTGATTTATAAAAGTAGTAAAAGGGGAAATATCCAAGGGGGGGGGGGGGGGGGTGAATACTTTTTTTATAGGCACTGTATATCCAAGGTGATGGATTTCATTGAAGAGGAACATGTGAGTCGCCTGTTACCCTTGGTATTTGTGAAGGTTCAATAGATAGAGATAGATAGATACTTTATTGATCCCCAGGGGAAATTCAAGGTCTCAGTAGCATACAGACAACACACACACATTCACTAACAGCAGAAAAAGTAATTAAAAGTATATAATATAAGAACACAACTAAGCAGTAAGGATAAAGAATATACTAAATATACTAATATTACAAATTATACTAACACTTAATCTAAATCAATTCTAAAAGCAGTATCCACATAGTGGTGATTAATCAATCAAGAGGCGCTTGCAATGACTGAGGCAGGGACTGAGCCTGTGATTCTCTGTGCATAGTAAGGTAATGTAAGGTGCTCTGTGTGAGTGAGTGAGTGAGTGTCACGGTGATAGTGGTCATGGTGATAGTGCAAATGAGTAGGTCCAACAGTGCAAGAATAAGTCTATATATCTATATATATCAGGGCTTAAATTTCACTGCGGGATTGCGGGTATTGCGCATAATTTGTTCAAGTCCCGCAACTCTAGCCATCATAATGCGAGAAATTCCCGCATACACTTTTACAGCCTGTCTGATGACGTTAATATAGCCTAATCATTAAGTGGCGTGAATGCGGTGCTATTGACCGGACTGATCAACTACCGAGTTGAATTGAACATAGCCTCATGCAGACGCACACACACACGGAGAGAGAGAGAGAGAGAGAGAGAGAGAGACAGAGAGAGAGAGAGAGAGAGAGAGAGCCACTTTGTGCTTACGCAAATAGGCTACGCTACCATGGCAAACTTTTACATCTGGAAAGAGCTCCTTGGTAACTATCCTGCTAGCTCAGGTCACGTCAACACTTGATCCCAGAAAGATTGTCTTCGACATGTTAGTTTTTTGAACATTTATTGTATCTAATGACATAGAAAACATAATGATTTGCATACACATACCGCACTATGCACAACTTTTATTCACTAGCGACTACAGCCTAAAACCGTCAGGTTGAAGGGGGGCTAATTACTCCATAGAATTACTCTCAGGTATTTTCTTAAAGTGACAGGCACTGAATTACACCTACTCATCACCAATGTGCACTCAATTGGAC
Source organism: Alosa sapidissima (assembly GCF_018492685.1). Taxonomy (NCBI): domain Eukaryota; kingdom Metazoa; phylum Chordata; class Actinopteri; order Clupeiformes; family Clupeidae; genus Alosa; species Alosa sapidissima. Next base: position 765,680 of record NC_055965.1, on the reverse strand, counting down.
CTACACACCACATTAAAGATATGCCTAAGTGTTATAGGTTAAACGTCAATATGAGGCATTCAAATTACTAAATATGTTTAGCTACTATAGTAATTACTAGTAAAATGCTATACTTTAAAAAATGCATTATTAAATAAATACACTCTATATGAATTCAAAAATATATGATAGAAACATATCACATAAGCTATCATTTTCAGTGTGTATTTGTGTGTGTGGAGAGAGTCAAGCAGAATCTAGGATGTCCACTGTTGTGAATGATCCCATTACAGTATATATTACTGAAGACGTCAGGGTGGTGGGGGCCCCAAAATCAAACACTTTTTTTTTAAAAGTATCGAAGTATTGAAATCGCAATTCTTGACTTGGTATCAGAATCGACCCCCCCTCCCCCCCAAATTGTGTAAATCCCCCCTACATGAATAACCTAAGGGGGGAATTCCCCCCCATTTTGAAAAATGAATTTTAAGCCCTGTATATAACTATTTTAAGAAAAGGTATAAGTGTGGCCACAGTTCGGCTGTGGCATGCAGGGAGGGGTTATGCATATGTGCTAATGTGCTAATATAGCACGCAAACAGTGAGGCAGAAAGACAGTGGTAAAAAGTGGCTAGTGGACAGATAGTATCCAAACATGGAGGGGGTGAAGAGGCAGACAGACTGTGCAGAGAAGTCTATCTCTCCTCTTCCCTTAAGTGAAGCATTGAACAGTTCAATGGCCCTGGGGACAAATGACTTCCTCAGTCTGTCTGTTGTGCAAGGCAGTGAGCGAAGTCTCCAGCTGATCAGACTCTTCTGCTTAACAATAGTGCTGTGGAGTGGGTGACATTCATTGTCCAAGATGTTGATCAGTTTGTTCAGGGTCCTTTTGTCAGATAGTGAAGTGATGCACTCCAGTTCAGCTCCCACTACAGAGCCAGCTTTCCTTACCAGCCTGTCAATTCGCCCCGCATCCTTCTTCTTTGTGCTTCCTCCCCAGCATACCACTGCATAGAAGAGGACGCTGGCAACAACAGACTGATAGAACATCCTGAGGAGCTTGCTGCACACATTGAAGGACCGCAGCCTCCTCAGGAAGTACAGCCTGCTCTGCCCTTTCTTGTAGAGTGCATCAGTGTTGGCTGACCAGTCCAGTTTATTGTCCAGGTGGAGACCCAGATACTTGTAGGTGCTTACCACCTCCACATTGACCCCATTAATGGGGACTGGTAGCAGAGTGGGCTTAGACCTGCGGAAATCCACCACCATCTCCTTGGTCTTTGAAGTGTTGAGTTGAAGATGATTGAGTTTGCACCATTGCACAAAGTCCTCCACCAGGCTCCTGTACTCCTCCTCCTGCCCGTTCCTGATACACCCCACAATTGCAGTATCGTCAGAAAACTTCTGCATGTGGCATGACTCGGTGTTGTAGCAGAAGTCAGATATGTACAGGGTGAACAGGACTGGAGAGAGCACAGTTCCCTGTGGCGCTCCGGTGCTGCTGATCACAGTGTCAGAGAGACAGTTCTTCAGTCTGACGAACTGTGGTCGCTCGGTCAGGTAATCTGTAATCCAGGTTACCAGGTGAGCGTCCACACCCATCTGCAAGAGCTTGTCTCCCAGTCTGAGGGGTTGGATGGTGTTAAAAGCACTTGAGAAATCAAAGAACATGATTCTCACAGCACTTTTCCCCTTGTCTAGGTGAGAATGTGTCCTGTGTAGAAGATAAGTGATGGCATCGTCCACGTCCACTTTCTCCTGGTATGCAAACTGTAACGGGTCTAGTGCATGGCGTACCTGGGGTCTGAGCATACCTAAGACCAGTCGCTCCATTGTTTTCATGACATGTGATGTAAGAGCGACAGGTCTATAGTCATTAAGCTCACTAGGGTGTGGCTTCTTAGGGACAGGGGTGAGACATGATGTCTTCCACAGTGATGGAACTTGTCCAAGGCGTAGGCTCAAATTGAAGATGTGCTTCAGTGGCTCCCCCAGTTCAGCAGCACAGGCCTTGAGTAGCCTTGGACACAGTCTGTCAGGCCCCGCTGCTTTATTGATGCGCAGCTTCTTTAGTTGGGCTCTCACTTGATCTTTTGTGATGATGGGGGGTGTAAGGGGAGGGGAGGGGGAGGGGTGCATCTGGGATCTGTGTGTCTGATGGCTGTTGACTGAGGTCGTTGTCACCTCATTGTTCGTGATCGCCATGTGGGGGAGGGGTGCAATATCCAGTGATGGTGGGGGTACGATAGCCTGTGATAATGGAGGTGAGTGTTGCACTGGTATTGAGGGGGTGTGGGGGTGGGGGCTGGAGGATGACCACCTCCTTGATGTCCCTATCAAGGTTGCCAGAGTCGTGGACACCTCAACAGGCACAGGCAAGGAGGCGTCAGACGGGGGCAGGGCGTGAGGTGATGGTGGCTTAGGTCGTTGGGTGTCACCGGGATGCAATAGTCATTTTGAATGTAAAATGTTCCTACATTGACCTTGTCAACTCAGATGGACTTTACATTGGTTTTAAAAAAACACGGAGGCAGCCGTGGCCTACTGGTTAGGGCTTTGAGCTTGGAACCGAAGGGTTGCCGGTTCAATCCCCGACCATGGGAGAGCAGTGCTCAACCACTTCCCCCACCCACATCCATGGCTGAAGTGCCCTTGAGCAAGCGCCTAAGCTGCCCTAAGCGCCGCTGTAGAAAGGCAGCTCACTGCTCTGGTACTTCACCTCACTGTGTGTTCACTAATTCACAGATGGGATAAATGCAGCGACCAAATTCCTTGTATGCAAGTATACTTGGCCTATAAACCTGATTTACAATTTACAAAAATAAACTATTATCTGATCCCTCAAGGATAGTTGTCCATTAAACCAATTAATTTCCAAGTTCATGTGTAATTTTTATGCTTCTCAATATCACTGTTCATTATGAAGCTTAATAGCAACCACCACAACTAACCTAGCAACAGCCTAGCAACCACCTCAAGTACCCTAGCAACAGCCTAGCAACCATGTCATATACCTAGCAACCATGTCAAATACCCAACAAAACCTTAAAATCTATACAACCAAAACTGTATGCATTAAACACTCACTTGTCTGACTTTAAAAATGTAATATCATTGTGATATAGTTAATTTCAAAACCTGTATAATTAAGGGCACCATGACACTGATGCAAAATGTGTTTCACCTGAGGGGGCGCTAAAATCTATTTTTTTATTGTAAATGTTTATTTTGGTGTTACCAAAACACCTGTAACTACATGCATTTCTGTGAATGGGGCTTGGACAATAATGGTACTTTACACACTAAATGTCCATATACTTAGCTATTTCCACATAGATTTTTATGGTCCTACTAGCTACCCCACATATCATTTCAGTTGCACAAAAATGACACAAAAATACAAACATGCCTTGTTTTTATCCTTATTTATTGTCATGGCCTTTTGTTTTTGTGACTTAACATTTTGGGACAACATTAACAAAGGATTACATTTCTAGAGAAAATACTGATTGATGGCAGGTGTGTCACAATAAAGGAGTTTTGAGACCATCAATATCACTTTTTTTTTGCATGTTTTTTCTGAAACTAGGGACTTCTATGAAACCAATGACATTGTGGTACAAACTTTTAATGGTTGAATCGTAGGCCTACTGAGAACATTTTTGTCTTCAATTCTACAAAGTTTGGTCAGGCTAGGAATAATACTTTTTAAGATATGAATGTTCAAACATGGCCTCCAAGATAAGGCCTTAGAGAGTGTAAACAATCAAGGACAAAACTATTGTGAAAACAATAGAATTGTTTTAGAAAATGAACAAAAATATTTTACAGGTTTTAGTTATGGGACCTGAACATTGTGTATAGGCTAGACAAACTTTGAGGAAAATCGGAGTCGGTGCTGCAACCTCCTGGATTTTGCCTGATTTGACACGGAATGACAGACTATTGAATTGACATTGTTGTTTATCATTGATATTCTCCTTATTATAGTCTGACCAACATCTTAAAGGGAAACTTGGCAGGATTTCCGCCTCTACTGGAGAAATTGTGCATTATGCTATTTCAAACTGTGGAAAAAGGTAACGATAAAGCACATGGATTTGTTTACAAGCTAGCAAAACGGTTAGCATAAGTTTGGCAGACAATGTGGATGTTACAAGGTAAGAAACACGATTTAAAACGAGTTTCTTGTTTCTCACTTTTCTTTTTCGGGACGGTAGTCGCAATGTTGCAAGGTTGGTTTTCCGCCTGGGGACGCTAGGGGCAACGGGAAAAGTCACCATTTTCACCGGAACAGGTCATTTAACCATCCAAATGATTTCTAAACGGGTTTATTACGTTAAAATAGTTGCCAAGTTCCCCTTTAATTTGTGCCCTGTTAAATGTAAGTAGCCTAGCCTATTAATAGGCCTAGGCTATATTGTTTTGTATTTATGTGTCGCTTTGGACAAGCGTCCATAACCATAACCTCCAAGTGGTCTGTGACGTGTGGTTGTGTGAAAGAATAGGTTACATCCTTACTGCCAATGTGTCGTTAATTTGCTAGCCTGTCAGTCCATCAACAACTTTGAGTAACCTATATAGTTTCCCACAGATCAGCTGTCTGGTGCAAACTCAACCGCTATTAGCTGCTCTAGGCTGCTATCCGTTTTTCTTTTCATCATGTTTCGGCTTCGTTAACGTTAACGTCACTTTGTTAGAGCATTGGGAGTTAACTTACCACGACCGTATCTTGACATGGCGCAGCGCAGTGTAGGCTATATTGTATACGATCATCAGTCAAAACGTGGAGGCTGTCACCCACCCAGTGGCTGTATAACCCACTTTGCTTTCCCAAAGTCTTTAAACGTTGTCGCTACCCGATGTGAGTCGAGTGCAGATGTGAGTTGCGCATGCGTCACTTTGCCACTATGACGCGGCGACATCTACACGCTTGGAGCAGTTGTTAAAGCTCAAGGGACGAGGCTTGTTGAAGTTACCTTCATGGGCTTCGGAAAAACCTTTCTCCGAGTGAAAACATCATCATTCCGCGTCATTCACGTCACTTTTTTAATTTTTTTATTTTTTATTATGAATAAACATTGATACATCAACAAACATAGTACAAGTTAAAAATCACGAAGGTACCATGAAACATTCAATATTACATAGATAAAGACAAAAAAACATGTATGCAATTCAGACGCTAGGGAAGGTTATAATAAGAGATCACAAAGCTTAACCAAAACTAAATGTACAGGCTACTACTGTAACAGTTCGTATTGCTTTGGGTTATGACAGAATTGAAGTTGATTAATGTACTGTTTAAGCTCATTCTTATTGGCCATAAAAGAGGGCTTGCTACCAATAAACTTACACTTATGAATGTGAAATTTAGCTAAGAGAATAAATAGATTAATTATGTATGTGTGTGCATTTTCTTTGGAATCAACTTTTGACAAGCCAAACAATATACATTTCCAAAACAGCACAAATTTTTCACCTTTATTTTCTGAAATAAAAATACAAAAATCTTGCCAGAATTTGCGAGTGAAGGGGCAGTGCCAAAATAAATGTACAGAACTTTCCGGACGGGTGTGACAGAAGCTACAATTCATATCAATATCTAGTTTGTATCTCTTTACAATATAAGACTTAGCTGGGTAAATTCTATGAATGAGTTTAAATGAGACTTCCTTAACCTTATTAGTAATACAGTATTTGTTAGGAAGAACCCAAACCCTCCTCCACCTAACCCCATCCACAAGCTGATTCCAACACGACACTGCAGAAGGAGCAGCAGCCACATCCCTCATAGGCCTAGAGCTCTCATTAGTCTGCTGACACCGAATTCATTTGACAAACATGCTCTGCCCACTTCAGTGTGGGTTGGAGAGAGTAAGAACATTTGTTCATAACTAATTCTTGGTTGGGACCTAAATAGCATACACACACCAGATGAAATGGCTCCAAAAACTCTAGCAAAGTCACCTGGTGTTACAGGGATATTGTATTCAGAAAGGAATTCATCATAAGTGAAAAGTAGGCCATCCCTATTAAATAGCTGATCTACCCAAATAATATTGTTGTTGAACCACTGTTCTAAGAAGAGAGATTTACGCTTGAAAAGGATATCCTTATTGTTCCAAATGTAATATTTGTGAGGAGAGAAATTGTGTTTGTAGATGAGGCACCACGAGAGGAAGGCTTGACGATGAAAGGAAGACATTTTGACAGGAATTTTATCAATATCATAATTCACGTCACTTAATGTGTGAGTCAGAGGTTGGAAACTGGGGCTAGATTTTGCTAACAGAGTTGCAGTTAAGGGCTCGTCATCACTTTTGTCGTCATGTTGTAGTTCGTTTGTAGTCCATGTGGCCTTTCATGTCCAACAGTTTTAATGTGAACTTGGGAATTTGCCGTTTTTGTCACTTGAAAGCTGCATATCTTTCTTTCACGAGCATCTTACACTATATTTTAAGCAAATACAGTTGTTTGTTTAGGATTAGTGAGTGTATGTTTTAACCTTTGTTGTGGCATCCGTGTTTGTCACACATTCCGATAGCAAAGCACATGAACACTTGCTGTCGGAAAAACAAAGTAGCCATGGGGGCGGTCCTTGTTATTCCGAGGTGCTCTGAATGCACCATTATACAGATATAATTCCTTTGTGTTTTCATAATAAAGGAGTCATAGATTTATCCGGCGTCTTTTGTTTCCCTTGTTTGTCTATTGAGGTCGTAACTAGATAAATTATGGACTTGGTGCTGGTCATAGAATATCATGACAAAGTTGATTTATGTCAGTAATTACATTCAAAAAGTGAAACTTGTTGGTTATGGTTATGGTTAAAACTTGTATATTATATTCATTCATTGCACACAGACTGATATATTTCAAATGTTTATTTCTTTTAATTTTGATAAACTGACAACTAATGAAAACCCCAAATTCAGTATCTAAATTAGAATATTGTGAAAAAGTTTAATATTGAAGACACCTGGTGCCACACTCTAATCAGCTAATTAACTCAAAACACCTGCAAAGGCATTTAAATGGTCTCTCAGTCTTGTTCTGTAGGCTACATAATCATGGGGAAGACTGCTGACTTGACAGTTGTCCAAAAGACAACCATTGACACCTTGCACAAGGAGGGCAAAACACAAAAGGTCATTGCTAAAGAGGCTGGCTGTTCACAGAGCTCGGTGTCCAAGCACATTAATAGAGAGGCGAAGGGAAGGAAAAGATGTGGTAGAAAAAAGTGCACAAGCAATAGGGACAATCGCACTCTGGAGAAGATTGTGAAACAAAACCCATTCAAAAATGTGGAGATGTGGGAGATTCACAAAGAGTGGACTGCAGCTGGAGTCAGTGCTTCAAGAACCACTACGCACAGACGAATGCAAGACATGGGTTTCAGCTGTCACATTCCTTGTGTCAAGCCACTCTTGAACAAGAGACAGTGTCAGAAGCGTCTCACCTGGGCTAAAGACAAAAAGAACTGGAATGCTGCCGAGTGGTCCAAAGTTATGTTCTCTGATGAAAGTAAATGTTGCATTTCCTTTGGAAATCAAGGTCCCAGAGTCAGGAGGAAGAGAGGAGAGGCACAGAATCCACGTTGCTTGAGCAGTGTAAAGTTTCCACAGTCAGTGATGGTTTGGGGTACCATGTCATCTGCTGGTGTTGATCCACTGTGTTTTCTGAGGTCCAGGGTCAACGGAGCTGTCTACCAGGAAGTTTTAGAGCACTTCATGCTTCCTGCTGCTGACCAACTTTATGGAGATCCATATTTCATTTTCCAACAGGACTTGAGAGAAATAAGAGATTTATTCCATATAGCCTATTTGCTACATGTATTTACTTGCGAAACACAACCATATGGTATTAGGCAGACAATCTGTTATCATGGTTATCATTTTAATAATGGTAGCCTCATAATTATTAACATTTGTTGTTTGCTTTTGTTGATAGACGTTTGAGAGCCTAGGTGCTTTAAATTCGGTTATAAAGACAATATAAACATATACTATGTGCATCTTTGCTGTGGCAAGCTCTTTCTTAATGACATTGCGTGCTGAGACAAGGAAGCACTCACACGTGGGTGCATAGGCCTATGTAAATTTGCCTACTCCCGCTGTTTTTAAAACTTTACTCCATTGTTAATCTGTTAGTCTGTTAGTGTGAATGACGCCATTTTCTGCGTCTTTTTCATTCCAACCGTGAGTTCTTTGGGGGAGAAACGAGAATGTGAACACAGTCGTCATCAACTATGACTCCCGTCAACTGACAGTTGGAATGGCAGTAAAATAGTTCCGAATACATCACCCTGCCACTGACTGAGCCGGCCATAGCGGACCTTACCTGCCATTTCTTTCAATGGTATACCTCAGTGTATAGGAGCTATCGATGGCACACACATAAACGTCCAAGCTGTGTGCGATTACCTAGGCCTACAGTTTCAGCTAAAATAGCCCGGCAGCGTTCACGATGCCCTTGTATTTGCTAACTCCAAAATGAATAAGCACCTGCAGTTGATGCATTCTACACTCTAAAAAATGCTGAGTAAAATGGGGCAGCATTGAGTTATCTTAACCCAGTTTGCTGTGTTATTTTGACACAACTGTGCGGTTAAATGTATGTAATGTTTGGGTTATATTTGTAACCAAATCCCAAAAAGTAGTCGTCGCGGCCCTTTAACAACTGCAGGTAAACAGACTCACAAACACATGAGGCTCAAACAGTTCACTCTTTTATTACACAATTACGAAAAAAAATTCACAGAGGACTCACAGCAGCCCAGTTATAAACATGTGTAACCCCCCCCCTCCTTTCTTTTGTGTCGGTACCTTGTATTAGCATGCTTTATGAAGGTTTGGGATAAACTGGTATTTGGTTAATGTGGCAAAGCATTTTAGGTCAACTCCAGTCCACTAGGGTGCAATGGGGTGTGCCAGATCACACTCACCAGGGTAGGCAGGATAAGAGAAGGAGTTGAGGATCCTACTTTGAACTCCATTGTCTCCATGCCTGAACACCTGCCTTCTTTGTTCTTTTCCTTTCAAGTGTAAAGAACTTGGTTTGTGCTGGCCCAAGTTCCCCTAGGCTTGAGGTCAGCTACACATGCAGTCACGTCACAAGCACCCCCAACTGGCAAGCAGAACCAAATTAATAAATAGAAGGTAAATAAGTTATTCACCTAGATAAGTTAAATATGCACACATACCCACAGCACGTCACACAATGATACGTTCAAATATTGAGGGCACAGCAATTCATAATTAAACAGCACAGCAATTCATCATTAAACCCACACACAATGGTCAGATTACACTACACATTATATTCAGTTCAGCTCACTTGTCCACTCTGCGTTTACAGCTGGGCCGACGAGTCACGCGGACAACACAGACACAACACATAAAGGAATGAGTCCGCTGGTCCGCTTGCGGGAAGCCGACCAGAGTTTAAAAGAATAATCCATAGGCTGCACTTCGATGTAGCCGGTAACTGCACCGTCGGCGCAAGGTAATCCACAAAAAGTCCAAACCAGGGCAGATCCTCCCTGGAGTATACTTCAGTGGTCCAGCAGACACAGCTGTCAACGTTGCATGTGTTGGAGTTCATTGACACTTCCAGCATTCCCCCAGATTGCGTTGTTGCCCGGCCGATGTAATCCTGAGCTGCAACGGACAAACATTCATCAGCCACCCACCACTTTGTTTGCGTCGGACCTCCTCTTCCCTCTGGCCGGATCGCATAGACTGGCCAATTTACCCCGGCTCCTCCTCTGAAAGTTACTGAGAAGAACACGTTCCCCAGGGAGCAGACGAAGGGCCCTGGCCCTACGATTGTAGCGGCCCTGATCCGATCATTCATATACTGCCTTGGTCCTGTGGCAGCGACACTTCGAGCCGCACATCTAGAAGGGGGCCAGGCCTGTACTACTGTGTAGGGTTTTATTATATGCTTGAACTAAAGCTGGCAACCACTCACTCCACCTTTCCTGATCCGCCTGGCCCAAGGAATTCAGGAGGGATAAGAGGGTTTGATTAAACCTTTCACAGGCATCATGTTACCTCCCCAGTGACCGGTAATCTAGAGCTACCACCTCAAAAGGATACTGACGGACTATTGACTGAAGGGGCGCATTTCTGGACCAGACCGACCCAAGACTCATTCTCGACAGTCCATGGACCATTTCCGGGAGTCTTCGACCATTCCCAGCCAATAGAGCCTTCAATGCATCCAAAAGTCTTTGTCCCCGAGTGGCCCTAAGGTACTCAGCCCAGACCTCCTTCTGGTAGGGGGGTGGAATCACTATAGCTGCAGGGACTGACCCCGAATGACCCCCCCACAAGTAGTCCTTAAACTTGTCTGTAACAGCCCATTTAAGCCCCAACTTAAATGAGCTGTAGTTCTGATTGCTTGCATAAGCGAGGACACGGCATGGCTTGCATAAGCGACGACCCCACCATCAAGCATGCCCTGTAGGAGTGTCTGGAGCTCCGGGGCTCCGGGTACAGGCTGGGGGGAACCGGTCGGTAGGCTTCACGTACTGGGTGCGCCTCCCCAGTGGGGATCTGGTGCAGGACTGCACCAGTGGTACGGCCATAATCTCCTTCGTGGGCCGCAAACACTCCAGCCCACCTCTGCAATAGGGCCGCCAGTCTGGTCTGCTGGTGAGTGGTAAGTCCTTCACCCTGTGACGACAAAGACAAATGGTTACTCTCGGGGCATGTACTCACTGCTCGAACGTCAACCTCCACCTCACCATCTCCCATTCTTCTCAGAACCAGCTCCCTTCGGGCTTGTACATCATGGTGGTCCACACAGGTCACCCTGGCCAGCGGTCGTCTTGGGGGCAGCTCCACAGCATATGGGTGGGGGTTACAAATCCTTAGTGGGACTCTTCCCCTGCTCATTTGCAGCACGGCTTGGGCAATGAGCCACTCGTGTCCACTCTCTTGGTAGTCTTCCACAGTCACGCATTGGTCTGGTAGGCCTGTTGCTTGGGGAACCTGGGCCCACACCAGAGTCTCAGACAAGGGGTCCAGCCTCACCGCTGGAACTGGAACTCCTCTCTGCTCCCTTCCAGCTGGACTCGGCGGCAGGTGGTGAATGTCTGTTCCCAGGCAGCTCCTGCTTGCCTCCCCTGGAGAATACTTCGGTGGTTCAGCAGACACCGCTGTCAACGTTGCATGTGTTGGAGTTCATTGACACTTCCAGCATTCTCCCAGATTGCGTTGTTGCCCAGCCGATGTAATCCTGAGCTGCAACAGACAACAAACATTCATCAGCCACCTGCCACTTCGTTCCCCAACTTACTAACACATAGCAAGTAAGGCTACAGAAATATAACTTCGCTTAGCAGGGTACTTAGCTTGCGATGATGGTGGGCTCTCTGCCGTCATGCCACTTGCTGTCACATCTCCCTCTCATGGCCTTCTCCTCCCAGTCCTCCTCGCACTCTCATATAAAGCACTGGGCCAGGTGAAAACAAGTGGTTAATCAACCAATGTCAACAAACTTCTCACTTCTTCACAGGTGCACATAATCATTGTCTGTTACAACCCCATCAGTCCTCTACAGGTGTTCATAGTCAGTCCAATAGACACAACCACTCTAGGAGTCCCATTACTACATTAACTCCGTAAATGCACAGCATGTAACACTACACAGCAAAAACTGTACATACATAACATGCTGCACATACAACATGCATATACGACATAGTCTCTTCACAACACACGTAATATATGGTAATATATCTAATTAATTCATTCAGGGTATAGCTTCATATTATACCCATGTAACTTATTGGGTGGTTTTTGGTGGTGACATTACACACAACTTGAATTCACTAACTGAATGATGTGTTAACATTAGCAGTATTGAAATAAATAAATAAATAAATAAAGCAGATACATACCTTCCAAAATCGCCTGATTTCCATTGCATGTTGACAGCTGCTGGACTGGACGGTTGAAAGAATATATGCCGATTATATTCGAACGATTTCTTAACCCCTCGACCTCTCAAATAACTATGCAGCTGTGTTAAAGTCACCCTGGTGCTGGGTAGTGTACTCTACGTCAGGTGGGGGAGAGGGGGCACAGTCCTAAACTATCAACCCAGCAGTCCTAAACGATCAACCCAGCAAGCTGGGTTACAGAAATTACCCAACATGAGTAAAACAACCCCACCCAAAATGACCCAACAACCTCAACCCAGCGTTTGGGTTGAACAAATAACCCAGCATTTTTTAGAGTGTTAATAACCCTTTATGATGTCATAATGCTAATGCAAAGTCTATAGGTACCTTCTCAGCCTACGTCATTACGTTCACTGGAGGCAAAACAAACCATCACCTCAGCTGGGAAGCTAAACCAACAGTCATATTTGGGAGGCTAAAGGTTATCATGGTCTCATCTTGCTGTGCTGTCGAAAAAGTCATTGGTTAAATTTGAAATAAGTAGGCTACAGTTTCCAGTGAGAACGTAGTTGTTCGTTTGACTCACGATAACCCAAGCCGTGTATATGTCACTTAATATTCATTTCTATACAAACCAAGACGGCGGATTCCTAAAGAAACGCAAGCGCCCACACCATAAGTGTATCTAAATTAGCTATGTACCAAAAATTACATTTTACTGTGACTCGAAGAGCTAAACCAAAGATCCTTGATTAGGCTACTACCTAGGCCTACTACTACTGTGTAAGGCCCAGCACTAAACTCTGAGCGTGGTAAACAAAATTAGACATTTCAGGCAGCCCCGGTAAACAAACTAGATTTTGTTTAAATCTACACACCTATGGCTACTGAAAAATGTGAGGTTCATTTATAAAATGTTATTTTGAAGTATTAAATAACATTGTTGTTTTAGAATTTTCAAACGAAATGGTCGGTAATTAGCACGTTTGCGATACATCTTTGCCTTGTGACATTGGCACTGGCTCGGTAAAATGTCGGTTCAGCAAGGGACACCAGGCAAGCCTAATGCTTTTTCTCTACGAAACTCCCCCTCACTCGGTCTGAAGCTCTTTTCCTTTTCTTTGCGTCTTCCGTCAAGGGTTTTCGCTGCTTCTTCACCGGCTCTCCCATTATACACACGTTTGCAACAATCTCTAGCGTTTCGTTAGCCTGCCTCTGTGCTGTAAACTGATCCTGCTTCGGTCGGCGGGTAGGATACACCGAACTTGTAAGTGGGATATTCTTCCTACAGGCAGTAGGGACGGGCGAGTGAGCCTTCATTCGCCCCGTAATGAGTCATTTAACCATATACCGACTTACAAAGATGATTAATTAACACGTTTCCTGGTGTCCCTTTAATAGTCCCCAGGGTTAAAACCAAACAAGGAGAAATGGCATTTAGCTATTATGCCACACAGCGCTGGAATCAGCTTCCAATAGATATTAGATTAGAGTGTTTTAAAAAGAAACTAAAAACTGAAATTTTTCATTCTGCATTTATTGATTAGTTTGTAGGTTTATTTGTATTGTATTTATTTATTTATTTATTTATTTATTTATTTCTATTTTACCTCCTATTCATTCAGTCTTATTTTCCCCTTGATCTATTTTATTGTATTAATTACTATTATTATTGCTGTTAATCTTTTATTTTTATTTTTTGTTTCTTTTAAGCACATTGAATGACATTTTGTATGATAATGTGCTATATAAATAAACTTGAACTTGGTTATAGAATAATAATAAAAAGAAGAAGAAGAAGAAGACTTTTTCATTTTCATGCACTGTAATAATCACCTCTCTGCATTTGGCCATATCAAACCATCCATTTAGAACTAGTAACGGCATGTTTGTCCTGCAAGTTTCCTGCGAGAAATTAGTTAATGTGACGAAAAGTAGTTCTACAAACAACACCGTTTTAGTGATTAAAACGTTTAAATTATAACAGGAAATTAACGTAGCGCAAGTGGCAGCAGTGGAATACACTAAATAATGGACTCAACAGTGTTTGGTTCACAGAAAGAAATGCACTTACGAGGTAACCACCCTCCACTGCGCGTGGAAGCCGTTTTCCCACCTCGAACGAGCATTTCTTTCTGTGAACCTAACGCCATGTTCTCCATTTACTCGATTATTACTCAAAGCCTAGGAATAACAGTTCAGTTCTGTTGAGTTCCAGCACATGCTATAGAATTCCATGGAATTAGAGGTAGGCCTAATTAAAAGGCAGATGATTAAGCTAAAAAGGCTCTAAAAAAATAAAGAAATAGAAATTAATGTTTGAATAGAGAAAGGAGAAGTGAAAGCTAAAATAAAATTTGAAATAACAAAGAAGTGGTAACAAGAATGGAAAGCAGAACCTAAGGCTAGGCACTATTACAACAATTAATATGAAAAATAGGAAGGAAGAAATAGTAGGCCTATACTCAAGACAACACTGCAACACTGAAGCTGTTATGCACAGAATGTCAAACGCAGGAAGATGTGAAACATGCTTTATTTAGTGAGCAGAGCAAAGATGGCAAGAAATGGACAACATTGATGATAGATAGATAGATAGATACTTTATTGATCCCCAGGGGAAATTCAAGGGGATATTCTTGGGGAACAATGAATGCAAAACGACAGAATTAGAGCCTTAGTTATTTTCCTTAAAGACAATGATTTATAGCCTGACGAGCCAGACCCACATCAAAAGGTGCGTCTAGATTTCTAGGCTAGGCGATTTATTGAGAAGAAAGGTTTACTGCAACACTCTACATACTCCTGTACAGTAGGTGGCGGTATGCAAGAAATTAACAATGCAATCTGCCAAGAAACTAAAGAAGAAGAAGCTCAGCCTATCATTTATTTGCTACAACATAGATGACAGCTGCCTCTGCTGCGAAGACCTCGTAATGATTTGTAAGTTTTCATTGTCTAAGTGAAACAACAGCTGTGCAGTTGTTGAGATCATTGTACAGGTATGCCTGGATGGCGTGACAGCAAACCACCTAAGTGGTCAACTTTTTTGTCCAAACTGGTGAAAGTTTCAGCGCACAACAATCAATATGAAGGTTGGGTTTTCACGGTGGATCCAGTCTCAGCAAGGTGAGTCCCTCATAAGCAACTGTCCAGTGCAGATGAGTCCGTCAACTACGTTGACAATCGTTGCTCCTTGTATAAGTTAAGTTCTTGTATTAAGTTTTTCAACCCACGTATCCAAGATCTTCTTTGATGTTTTCTTGCGAATTCATTTATGATGTATTGCTGCTTTGGTGGTTTGGACAGGGAATGGTTGTGGTCAGTCACAAAATATATAAAATATACAAAATATTCAATAATTTTACAGTGAAAATGTAATAGTTACAGGTACTGGGAGAGCAAAACTAATTACTACTCTCAGCGCAAATTTGGTGTTGCACCATTATCAAACCCTTCAGTTGCTATTGGCTAGTTTAGGTAAGTTGGACAAGAATAATTGTGGCCCTGGGTAACCTACTGATCTAAATATTTAATTTCTTTCCCTGCCCAGCATGGTGTTGGTTACATTTCCAGAGGGGGATCAGGCACATGTCCGAGTAGTTCTAGGCCATGCTGTGGAGTCTGTGGAGGTCCTTCAGGATGGAAACAAAGGTAACACCACACGCTTGGCTTCCATATTTTCAGCCCATGGAACAGAGACCCTAAGCCCCGAGAAGCTCAGACACCGGAGACACAGTCTATGTCAATGGATTGAGAAGAACCACATCCCTGTAAAAGAAGAAGGAGAGATGTTGAGGGTGGCCAATGTTCTTACCATCAGCAGCCCTTACGGTGTGGATGACTGCAGTAGTTCCAATGAGATAATTTTATCCAGAGTGCAAGGCTTGGTGCGAAGCAACCCTGGACAGAAATATTAAGATGTCTCACAAAAACAATTTCAACACGAACCTTCAGATTATTGGAGACTGAATTCATTTTGAAGGATTGCTTGGATAGTGGAAAAGAAAAATGTAAGATTGAAAAACTAGTGCTTCTGGTTTCACCATATTTCCTGAAATTTTATTTTTTGGAGACTGGTAGTTTCATAATGTCCTTAAAATAAAATCAAGTTTGTTTACAAAATGAAGTGCATTTTCATCCAGAAACTAATCCAAATGAGATTACTTGCTAGCATTGTCTGATGCATATTTTGGATTAAAATGGATGATGTTTCACTAAGGAACTACCAAGATAACTATTTCCAAGGGTCATAAAAGCCTTGCAGTCACCACAATCTGTCCAACTAGTGAAAGTTCCCTCTGCCTGTCCCAGGCCCCTAGTGCATAGCCTAGGTAGCATATGGGAATGACAGATGTGTGCATTAACATGACTTTATTCTTTTTGATGCATAGATGTTCACAAGATCACTTACCAGTGTACTCTTCTTTAAGCATATTAAGAATCTCCCTCCACCAACATTATCCTTATCACAATGCTAAGACTGTCTTTGCAAGACATGCAATGGCATAACATTACAATATGCACTGCTCATATTTTGCACAAACTGAACCACTTTTACTGTTCAATCGTCAACTATTTTAATTTACATATCAACATGTGTAATATTAATATACAATAGTCTGTGTACACTATATAAACAAGGGTATTGTGATACCTGGAAATCGCACCTACAGGAACTCCTATGACATCCCATTCTAAATCTTAAAGGGGTATGACCGATATATCCACTTCCAATCATCTGGGAGGGCTTGCCACAAGATTTTGGAATGCGTCAGTGGGAATTCATCCAGAAGAGCATTTGTGAGGTCAGGCACCAATGTTAGACGAGAAGGCCTAGCTTGTATAGTTCAACCCAAAGGTGTTTGATGTGGTTGATGTGAGCGCTCTGTGAAGGCCTGTCAACTCACCCGATCACATCTCCATGGACTTTACTCTGCATAATGTAATGCAGGTCAAGCAAAGTTGAACCTAATGTAACTGCAAATATGGCAAAATGTCAGAAATCAATTTCTTTGAATCTGCAGCAATGTGTTGGTTGGTTTTTAGTGTAAGGCTAAGTCACCCTGTTTCCCCTTTAGCGCTGAGCAGACAGCAAGAGAGAGAGAAAGAAGTTCCCACTGTTTTCTACATCTGTTTCTATGCCTGCTGCTTTTCCCTGTATAGCAGTGTTGTGGGCCAGTTTCACTGAGGCAGTCAGAGATTACACTTTTAATGTTGAGCTGATTGAAATAAACTTTTATTCCCTTGTTTAAAGAAGCAATCTGTTGTACATACCTGTGGGCAGAGCAAATTATTGTTGAGAAACAAAGGTTATTACAAAAATCCTTCACTGTTTCATAAGTACCTCTTTGATGTGAAAGGGTACCTTAAACTGTGGTACTGCACAGGAACAGAACTGCTAGTCTAGAACTGGAATGAACCTGTGAAGCCTAGAATACCACTAGATTCCCAGTCCCTTTTTTCTTTTGGTGTAATGATGGCTCACAGAGTGAACTTGGTCAGTGATCACCAGTGTCCAATACTGACTGTTTTTCTATGGTCACCATTTTATTGTGCATCCACTTTTAAATTCAGATTATTTTTGTTGTTTTATATATGTAGGGACATTCATTTTGTTCCTTGCTTCTCAGAAGTGTTGGTGCAACCTGGTAATATATTTTTCAGAATTTGCTTCTTTCGCAGAACGTGCTTGTGCTAGCTGTTGGGGAGGATGGTGTTGCTGAAATCAAGCCACATAAAAAAAAAAAAAATACTCACTCACAAGTACATTATGAACAATAAAAATACACACTATTCCCGTGGATGTGGTGGAGAGCAATTTCTAATGGTCTGCAGTGTGAAAAAGACAATCATAACTGCTCAAAGGTTGTGTGATCTGGCATTTAAGTCTTGTTTGTAAGGCAAAATCCCACTCTGTTTTAATGTCTTACATGTCATGGGTTATGGAGACTGGTGGTCTTTAGTGTTACTTTTCTTCCTACCCCTCAAAGGTCTCCAGAATCTAAGAGGGGTTGACATTCTCCAGTAAAGGGAGGCCATCCCGTTGCAATGAAGAGTGGGCTGGGTCCCTTTTATAGGTTTTGGGGGGTAGTTTGGGGATGGTCTGAGCGGTGCTCTGCCTGGGAGGAATTGGTGGTCCTGGGGGGCCTGTTACAGCTTCATAGTCTAGTTGGGTGGAGGCCAGTTGTTTGCGGGGTCCTAGCGGCGATGGCGTCTGAGGGGGTAGAGGACTGAAGGGGGAATTAGGGGGGAAAAAGGTTTGGCCCACGTCGGGTCCTGCCCGGCGGCCCTGAGGTGGCGGCTGCAAATGCAATGGGGAGCTAGAGAAGACGTCCGGCGTTCTGACCGGCTCCCTTGGGGGCAGCGTAGGTGGGCTGTCTGGAGCATCTGAAACAGAGGTGCGTTCTGGCAGAGAATAACGTGGAGAATACACCTTAGTGGTAGGCTGCCGGGGGGGAACAGCTGGAGGACTGTCCAAGTGCTTTGACATCATCTAAACGGGAAGAAAGAACAGTGAGAGATTAGTACCTGGTGTGGAGTTATTAACAAGGCCTAGTTTTCCAGCAGTTACCTTTGAGGGAGATGATTCGGCAGGAGCTGACTCGGGACGTCTGCGAGGGGGAACGGGTGGTGGCACTGGAGCATCTTCTGTACTCCTATACACCATGGAGGAAACGGACGATGATCCTGAAAAGACAAGACATGTCATCCTGAGATTCATCTTCTCTACATGTTGCACAGTTTATCCAACCCATTGAGACTCACAGAGATCATGTTGCTATGGAAGCACACACACCAGTGGAAACAGATGTGGTGGTGAGTGCATGCAGGAAAGAAACAGTAGGGGGGACACAGTGATGTTCAAAGCAGAATAAGACCAATAGACACGGATGCTTTGGGGTAATGGTGAAATCAAGAGGAACACCTTGTGCTACAGTGCTACACACAGTCTCAATAAAATGAAAAGCACAATATCTGGGACTCTTGAGTGTGTGTTCAAGAGCTTAAGTCATGGGATAACAGGCCGATACTAACGTGGGCCGTGGGGGAGAGAGACCGGGGCAAAGATGCTGTCGCAGTCTGGCCAGGTAGAGAGAGAAAGAAAGAAGAGCAACTAAGAGGGAGAGTAAGGATGCCAATGGCTCACTTGGAAAGAGAGACCACAAACACTCATACACAATCACAAACTTTCAACAATACCTCATTTTGACTACAGAGTTTGCAAACTTTAAGCTCAGTTAACAATTTCTCAATCATATGCATTACCTTTTCTGGACTCATGATTGTTAGATGGCAAGTTAGTGCGAGTGATGACCTGGAAGGTAGTTAGTATAGTAGTGTGCCTAGAGCTAGTCAAAGTGTCACATACTGGAATGGAAGGGGCTTGAGGGTCCTTGTGGTGAGTCAAATACACTGCAGATGTCGGTACTGCTTGAGGCAGCTGAGGCAGGTGGCGGTGTGAGTGGTGTGCGGGGGGAGTTGGGCGCGGAGGCAGCACCCTCCATCTCGCTGTCAGGTATGCGACTGTAGCTGATCTTGCGTGGCTCATTCTGTAGGGGGGTGGGATGGCGCATGGTCCCTGGCCGAACTGAGGTAACCCGTGTACCAGGGGACTTCAGTGGGCAGTTGTACTTCTTTGGCTGAGTGCAAGGCAGAGGTCAAATTACAACAAATCTTTGAAACTTTAATCTTTAATTACAACCCTCCCTTCCATGCTGCATGATCAACATCATGTTGATTGGCTGGAATAGTTTATCGTTGTTTTGGGCCACCAGTTGTTTTGACTGTACCCACAATAGACAGTTGGAGGACTATGAGGATAAACTTGTTGAATTTGACAAAACGTGCATTCAATTGAAACGGCATACACCACATTTAAGAACCCTATTACTGTATGTCATTTGTCTACGTGCTATGGACAGATAAACAACAAAGTGTACTGTATATGAATGCATTAGCAGTGAAACTCACAAATCGTGGCAGAGTACGGGCATTGCGAGGCTCAATCTCCAGAGATTTGTTAAAAAGATAGTCTGTAAATTCTTTCTCCATTTTATCCTCCATGGGATTGAGGTTTTCAAAGAATTTCTGCAACAAAACAGACAGTAGAATAAATGGTATATCAAGGGATGCAAATGAAGATTGAATGAAGAATGGCAGTGTAAAACTTAAGAAAGAACAACATTTATGGACCCACTTATGCAACTTGAAGTTGAGTAAAGTAGAACCGTGGGTAATCCTAGTATGTATGTATGTATGTATAATGTGTGGTACACACAAAGACCCCAAAACGTTTACAGTACTACTGGAACATAAAATATCACAAACAAACTTCAGCTTTGCACACCATCTTAAAAGAGTGAATAATGCCTGTAACGAAATAGATATGTGGGTGTATTGTACCCTTGACAAGAAAGTCCTACAATTCTTTTTATAGCAGCATTCTTTTTATAAGCGTTTCAATGCAGTTACAGTGGGTGACAGGGGTATTTTAACCCCCTTTGAAATCCCATTTGTTTCAGTAAATTTGTGACAACGATTCCCGTAACACTGAAAAACCGAGCTGCACGAAACTTGGTGGGCATGTAGCCCCATATGAATGACATGGGACCAATATAGTTTTGATCTATCCCCCACCCACTGCACAGGGCCCCCCCGAAAGGAGGGTAGGCCGGACACAGTTTTCTCTGAATATCTCAAGAACCGTAGAGCCTAGGATGACCAACTTGTTTTCGTATGTTGGTCTCAAGGGACCATGTCAACCCATCCCATATCCACTCATTTGAGATATAGCACCACTTAGTTAAAAATTAAAAAGCAAAAATGAGGCGGTGTAATCGCAGGTATCTTTGGCTGACAGGTTCAAAACTGCACAAAATTTTAAGTGTAGGATCAATGACACCCTCTGAATGCTTGCTAAATTTTGTGGAATTAACATTCATGGGGGGTCATATCAGCTACACACACTCACATGCACACACAGACACACACACACACACACAAGCACACATACACAAAACAAACACACACTATGCACACATTAATTTACATACACAAAAGTTGCAAGAGTAGGGGTGGAGTCAAATTGACCAGCGTTATTTACTTTTTCAGAGAGAATGTGTAGGAATGAGCAGCGGTCATATTCTGTACCGCTTTGCAGTACATTTAGTTCAATCAATTATTGTTGTGAACATTTATGTTTAAGATTTCCAAAAATATTTCTGAAATATGCTACTTGAAGTATTTAATCCCCTGTGCTTAAAAGTTCCAGATGACAAATTATTCACCAATAGAACAGACGTGGCACTTATCCATCATAACTGATTATATTTGGGTTCTGCCAATGAATAATTAAAGAAAAAATCTCTACATATAAAAATCACTTTGTCATCTGGGGTTGTGAGATAACAGTGTTATCCACCAGATTGTGAAATACTAAAAGAAATGAAGATCAAAGAGACAAGGTGATTCAAATGATAGTACAGAAAACACAGGAACATATCTAACAGGATTTCTTACAGTATGTCCAATATGCAGCACCGAACCCAGATATTTTAGTTTTTAATTTATTTACCTTTTTTTATTATGGCATACTTCATTATGTTCATACTTAACCTTCAGAAACATACTGCAGCATAACTGTTTACAATGAAAACACTAATTGAGATAGTGTGTAGATATCTTTTTTTAAACAAAGAATGATAAATAATGTCATGCCTCACCCGTATATCATTCTCCACACGAAGACAGTAGGGCTGGTTCTGATACTGTTGGATTTCTCCTGTGATTTCTGCAACTTTCCTTCGCTTGCTAAAGTTGATCAGCTCCTTTCCATGTCTTTTTAGGAAATCAGGATTACCCTCCTCTGTTTTCAGGATGTTCGTCAGATAGATCCCTGGGATCAGAAATAAAGATGTAATCTGTGGAGTTCTGACCATTTAAACCTCTATGCTTCCACTAGGGTACAAATTACTGTAGGGACATTCTGTATACATTCAACCAATTCAATTACAGTATATACACACCATAAGGTGTTCTTCATATAAATGTGATTTGTTTACTTTACAGATATCCTGATATGTTCTTCAGCAAGAAAACAAATGTTATTTTTGTTGGTTTTTTGTTGTACTTTTTGAGCATATTTCAGAGAAAAACTTTTTTTTTTTTTACTTTTTGAGTGGCTGAATCCCCTCAAGGAAATTCCATAAGAAAAATATATATTTACATTCAATAGTATCTGAGATTTCTTAAAAATAATTGTCACTATACCAATGTCTCTTCTAGACAAGAAAAAACCTAGCTAGTAACGAGATGGATAAAGAAGTATACCAAAAAAGGGCACACAGGGTGGGTTGATTGACCGCAGTTTGGCAAGGTACTTCTTGTAATGATCTTCACTCAGCTCATGGGCCTCCTCCAGAATCTTCCGTTGCCTACTTGGGATTTGCTAAAGGCGACAGGTATTGACTGTTTAGTTAATTGATTTTATCACATTTAACATAACATAATCCAAAGAATAACATGTTAAAGTGAAAAACACTTCCAACATGGTCCTTCAAACATGAGGGGGAAAAAAACACAAAACCTTCAACTAAAACGGCCTGGCAAGACACAATACTATAATCAAAAAGGGGCATATCATACAAATTAAACATTACAAAAATACCTCCAAATTCAAAGAGAACAGCTACAAATAATCAAATCTTTCATTGCAGATCTGTTACTCTAAGTCAGGGGTCTCAAACTCAAATGAGCCAATGTCATCCGATTGGAGGGCCACGTCAGTGTTAAAGAATAATACAAAAAAACAACGGCTATTTCCTAAAATGCATTGTTTTTTTCAAATACTGTATTTTTAAACACAAAACTACAAACAGAAAGTGCAAGTCTTTTTATCTATTTTTAGACACCTGTGCTAGCAACCTTAGCTTATAAATAAAATAATGATAAAATAAATATTAATACAAATTATAAAAACAAACAAAAAAAGCATAAAAACAGGTAGGTCTATGTGTGTGTTTCACACCAAATAAAAATATTTGTCTCATAACTTTTTTAAACCTGGCAAACTAGGAGTCAGGTTTAAGAAAGCAACACCATTGGATTTTTATATCAAAATTTCAAAAGGCCATGGCTTGAAAGTGGTCAGAGATAAAGTCCTACTGTAAATGTAAAAATATTTTACTATAAACAAAAGTTTATGAAGGGGGTAAATTTACCCATCTAATTTGCCACTGGATGGCAAACACCTCAAATTATACACCTTTCAGTAAATACTGGATGAACATATTTAAGCAGGTTTACTTTCTTTTTTGTCATATTACCCACATAACAAATTAACAGGAAAACACCTAAGATGTATATCAATAGTAAAATATTACTAGCCTATAACCACAAGGCCTACAATAAAGTATCCTGGTCAAATCAGTTCCTATCGCAGGTGACTTTGTAGTTCAGAGCCCTATTTCTACTATCCCTGCTGTCTGTACCACGTCCATTACGGACACTATCATCACGATTACCACTGCAACCTCCAAGCTACGTTGGGCAGTATAGCGCGGGAATGATGCCAAAAACCTCCCTTCCTACCAACCGGTGGATCCAAACGTCATGTCAAACGCCTACCAGCACGTTAATTGCTTTATCATGCAACAACAAATGTGTAGCTACCTCTCCGGAGGTTTTGTTTTTGGTGCATTTTGTCTGTTTGTCTAAAATCTAAGATAGTAGAAAATTATGTTTAAAGACTTGTCTTTAAACATAATTTTCTACTGTCGTAGATTTTAGTTTCACATTGCAAGTAACGCTTAACATGACCAATAGTGTCGATAGCATATTGCGAGTAGTTGTGAACCATAGGAACTTTAAACGTAGCCTATAGCCAAATTGAAATAAATGCAAATTTATGATAAGCCTGTCAGTTCGACAGTTGGATAAGCAGGTTCCCCTGAGCAGTCTGCATTGCTACACTGAGGGCTTCTCTGTCTGCTGATGTTTTGCTCAAAGGTCCAGGCGGTCCACATAGTCTTCATGCCATTTCAGCTGAAAACTCTTGTTAGCCTACTTAATAAACGTATCTTTATTGGTGTCAACATTACAGTATTTAGGCTATGTTAATCTCAAGCCACTCTAAGAAATGGCCGTAGGCCTACTTTTACAGTACAGCACAGCAAAATCTATTCAAATTGCAGTCCGAGGCATATTGTCCATAAAACGTTGTTAAACTTAGCCTATAGGCTAGGATACATAATCACATATTTGGAGATGATTTGAAGTGGGCTCATATGCTTCCATAACGTATTGATGTAAGAAAGAGAAAATGTGGTAAGGCCAGCCTATGGCATTTCTCATATCTCACAGATAATTGGTAGTCCTGTTTTGCAGATGGTTATTACGCATAATAGTTTAAGCAACAATAGCAATAGCTTGTCACTAATAACGACACAAATAGACTAATGAATGTTCATTTAATGAAGTTTCAACATTGTACAGTTTTCCTACATGTATTCATGTTCCAACACAAGCCTACATGTATCCATCATGTTCCAACAGAATAAGTACCAATTCTGGGCACATGTTGGATATGTAGGTTCATGTAGGTATATGTAGGCTGCTTATAAAAAGGCATTTATTCTGATACATGTATGACGGTCAGTTGGTTGGTTGATTGATCAGATGGACGGTCGGAAGGTTTTAGGCACGATTCCCGCGCCATAGGGCAGAGGGTCGAAATAAGCATGGTATGCTTAGTGGACACTGTCGTATATTCGCAAAGACGCACCTCCATTCACAGATGCAACGTGACCATCACTGTCAATAGACGATCGATCATAATCTCCAAAAGGATATTCTCCTTCAGAATCAGAATAGGTGAATAACATAGCCTACCTAAGACTTCATCTCACGCGAACATTTGGTGTAGGCCTATTTCTGCTTCAATTTGTGCAAAACTATGGCCTGCATCGCTTCCGCGTCATTACAAATGCATGTCTTCGTGTTTCTCACGTGTAGCCTAATACAAGTATTTCCTGAAAACTTTGTGCAGCGATTTTGGGTTTGAATCAAGCTCTGGATGTCTAGCAAATAGTGGAGGACAGTACAAATGGGATGTCACCGTACTTGGATCTATCATCTATTTTAATCAGTATCGTTGTTTGTCGCAATTAAAAATACCCTCAAGGGTCGGGTTACATTATTATTTTGACATACGTTGTGGGCCGGAATTGGGCCGGACACGGGCCGAATTTGGTCTTTACCTGACTTCTAAAAGCCTCTATGGAATTTTCATGTACTGTTCCATAATGTGATAGCAGTGTAAAAGGCACTTGTGACTGCATTATTCATTCTAGGCACTTTACAAGAACACATGCTGGCCCTGATATTATGATTGTGTTGTGCATAGACCATTATTATGTGAAAACAAACATACTGAACTGATTTCGAGAGGGTGGGCAGGGTGCATTTTACAGATACCAAATAACATTATTTTGCATCACTTACAGTTTGTTCTTAAAATTTAACTGTCAAACCACAATACCAAGCAGGACATGCAGTCAAAATAACACTGAATCAGTGATGACACAAGCAGTCAAAAATGCCTTGATTTGCAGCACAACAACTTCAATTTGCTGGCACACTTATATTCTGGCAACAATAGATTTACAGGTAAGTGACCGCTCTAATGTTAAAGCCTAGGGAACACTTGCAGGTAGGTAACACTTGTCCGAGACACTATTTCTGTGCCATTGAAGACCTTCAATAACATACTGTATATCAGTGATATTCAACCGGGGGTCCGCCAAAATATTTCATCTGAAGCTTTTTTTTTCCTCTTTAAAAAATGAAAAGCTACATAAACAGAACATAGTAAAGATGCTTTCTATTCGTTTATAAAAAAAAACATATAGGCTAAAGTCTTCATGCAATCATGTGATCACCGTGGGAACATGTGCACCATTTAGCATCTTGCATCAAAACACGTGACCTCCATTAGGGTTGTGCCGATAGATGAGATCATTGTCCATTGTGATGGTTGACATACATCACGATGGGAAGCAACCATTGTGATGCCACGCCCCCGCATGCCAGGCACTAATTCTTGCTGTAACATAGGCTAAAAAACATAAAAAAACATTTTCCTAGAAATTAAATTGAGCCTAGAACTGATGCACATGTAGGCTACATTAAAGGCTGTCAGCCATAGAGTGCAAAAAATAAGGCTTAGGCTACTAGTCTAATACCGTAGCCACTCCCCCTCTCACACAGCACAGCGCAGGACCAGAGGCAGAGAGGGTAAGCGGAGTTTTGGTAGCACTGAATCACGGGTTAAGATGCAAGATGTTTGGATAATTATTATGTCTGACCTCAACAATAATGACTCCCTGTATGCAGCGACGTCACTTGTGCTACCAAAGCTTTTGTGTCGCATCGTTGCAAATCTCATATGATCTCATCTTTCTACAAAATGGTTTGTCTTTTATATTGTTAAGCTATTCAATAGGCTAAACATATAGCCTTACATCAAAGCTTCAGGCTTATGTCATTTCGATCAGCTACAGGCAACGAGTGGCAGACAGTGCGTGATGTCACTTAGGCCTACCAGAGAGTCACACCGTTGCAAATTTCAAAACGATGATATTCAATAAGCTTAACAATAATATATCCTTAACTCAAAACAGCTGTTAGGCTTATGTCATTCTGATCTGTAGAAATATCACATGCAGCCTAAATTCTTCTTACTGCACATTAATAAAATATAGGTTAATATATATTAATATAATATTCAGTATTCATTATTGATTCAATATTGATTATGTTTAGCTGAAATTATGTTTCCCCTATCATCCTATTTTTAAAGCAGGCATACCTGCAGGCATGTAATTCAGCTACAGGTTTTCTACAGGAATGGCATGTTTGAACGGGCACTGCACTAGTTGAAATGAAATGCAAATTCTGTTTTTATGCAAAAAGAGGAGTTTGGACCACTGAGCAACGGTCCAGGGCCCAGTTCCCCGAAAGCATCTTAAGCCTAAGAGCGTCGTAAAGTCCCTCTTACGAATGTCTTAAGATTTGCCGACTGTTTCCCGAAACCATCGTAGCTTAAGAGCGTCGTGAAAACACTCGTAGATCTCTAGAGTGCTCCAGAGTTCTCGTTACCGGCTAAGAGCATCTTAACAGTACTTCTCACTGAGGTCACCAACAGGACATACAGAGGAATTACAACTTAGAATACATTATCCAACTTACGTTCCTATTCTTTATTGTGTTTACCTGTGATGAATCAGATTTTAGCGTGCAAAATAGCATAGCCTACATTTAATGGTCATAATAATGTGATGAAAAGCGGACAAAAATGCAATCAAGTTATGAAACGAGACGTTGCCAGAATAGTTTGCCATTATCTTTGCTAAGTGAAGGCTATATTTTATTAGGCCTATGAGGTAAAAGCAGAGAAAGGAACATGTGGTTTAGTCTGTACTGCATCAAAATCTAACACATTTCCTCACTTTCTTACTCGACTTCTTTCTTATCTTCAAACGTGTGACCCGCGACAAATTATTGCATGGTGCAACAATCTAATCTTAAATAATTACAATTATTTATGTCTCTGTGTGGTATATAACCTACTTGGGATGCTTACATGCAGATGTCAAAGTGTTTCTATTTTCGTATTGATGTGAATTAATGTGTAGATCCGAAGTTTAAACTGGAATAGCTGTGACGTGCAGTCACCTGACATCACCATCAAATAAGAGGATATTTCAGAACTATTAACGTGGACAGCTCCCCTTAAGAGCATCTTAAGAGCAGTGCACGCGCGTTCACGCTAAGAGCATGTTCGGGAAACAGTCGAAAAAACCAAACGAACGATCGTAAGATGAATCGTAGAAAACCCTCGTAAGAGCGTGTCTCCATCGTTATCGGGAAACTAGGCCCTGTTCTGTCTCTTCTTAGCCCACATAAGACGCTCTAACCTGGTCTTTGATTCAGGAGTGGCTTGACACTAGGAATATGTCTGTGCATGGTGGCTCCTGATGCAGACTCCAGCTTCAGTCCACAACCTTTTCCTACCACACTTTTCCATTCAACTTTACATGAATATGCTTTCATAGAGCACTCCGTGAACACCCTGCCCACCTTCTGTGGCTTGCCCTCCTTGTGGAGGTTGTCAATAAATGCCTTCTGGACAACTATCAAGTCTGCAGTCTTTTGTCTGTTGTGCTTACTGAACCAGACTTAGAGTTTAAAGGTTCAAGAAACTGACATTTTTGTATTATCTCTTTATTCTAATATTTTCAGATACTTATTTTTGGTTTTCATGATCTGTAAGCTGTAATCATCAATATTACAACAAAAAATGGCTTGAAATATTTCACTTTATATCTACTGAATCTAGAATATATGGGAGATCCACTGAACTAAATTAGGGGGACATTTTTTGAGACCCACCTGTATAGACCTTGTTTGTTCAAATTTGTAAAATTTGTATCTTCACTACTCTACACCAACCAATAATATGACCCATTGTTGCTCCACTGCTGCAAATTTATTGAGTTGAACCAGAGACTTTCTAATGTGGAGACACAGCACTCAAAATGAACAGCACTCAGAAATGCATGGGGCTAGTTTGTCACGCCAATATGGCCGTTGTCTACACATATCCCACCCCTTCCTCGGCAAAACGTCGACATGTGAATACATTGAGCCAATCATATGGTGTGTTGTGAAGACATCGTGCCAATCATGTGTTGTGATCTCGCCACTGGAGCAAGATTGGTGTCGTGAAGCCTTGCGCACGCGCATTTCTGCCGAAATGGATGCCCAACGAGTGCCAAATGGCCGCCGAGTGGAGGGACTTGCCTAAAAGGACTTTGGTTGAACTTACCTCAAATGTGTGGTCCAGTCGGTAGACTGGGGAGGAGTTCATGGCGCTGACCACCTCCAGTACACCGTTGAAGTTATTGAGTTCTTGGAAAACCTGCAGAATTTCAATAATGCGTGCCACTACTAGTGCACGCTCTTCCAAGTTCTCCGTCTCCACTATACACCTGAGAGGAGGCAGGAGTAACCATCAACACGCCGTGCAATGCACAGGATTTCCGAACAGAGCTTATGTCTGCTTTAAAAGTGTGGACACAACCAATTTTTTGGGGGAAACTAGAAGGGCAGGCACCAAAAGGTAATGGGTTCTCAGAGGTAACAAAGGTAACAAATAAAAAACAGATGGCAACAGCGGATAACAGCGGCCCATTTAAGAAAGCCTTCACAAGCAAATTATGTTTTACAGTTTAAAATGAATTCTTACTTTTCAAACCAGAGTGTGAGATTGGTGGTGTGACGGATCATGCGAAGTAGATTAGGTGAGTTCAACTCCTTGTCCTCTTTGGTCCACACACTGCCCACCAGCTCTGACGGTTGGACAGACCTGTAAACCAAGCCAGAAATAAATGAGTTGATGTGCTGTTTCTACCAGATTTAATTTTCAGAGATTCGGCATTAGCTAAAAAATGCTGTTTTGTGGAAGCTGTTGGAAACACAGGGAATGACCTTGAGCAAAGCTGGCTACAGATTTCCAGTAGGCACATACAACTGAGTTGTGGACAACTGAGGAAGCAACTCCATGGCTGCTTTTACGGCAGGCCTTGATGCACAGTTCGGATTTTCTGCCTATATCTGATTTTTTGGACTGCCTGTTTACATCTAAGTTTGAGAGTGGCCCATATCAGATATCTGTTTATATGGTTCACTAAATTTGTATAACACTTGAGACAATCCACATCAGTGTTGCGCAGTCCGGCCGAAATTGAAAAAAAAAAAAATAATGATGAATGATATTCGGGTCATTTGCGGGCGGGTCAGTTACAATTAATTAAATATATATTTTCTAAAAATATTTAAAGTCACGAGAAGGCTAGCATCAATATTTAATTTAAATATTTACTAATTGCTTTTCAAAGACATCATTGGTTGAAGCATACTTGCCACATAGGTGAAGATGGTAGAGATGGAGGAGAGAAGCTAGTATAATAAGCAGGATAATGTATAGAACGCCGGTCATCTCCGCTGGCGCGTCGGGGTCCGGTTCGCCCTGTCGGGACTTATTTTCCCCATAATGACCGGCGTTCTATACATTATCCCTTACATACTGACCTGGAACAGCTTAGTAAAATAATGCTGATACTTTGCCACCTTCCCACGTTAAACCTTTAGCCTACAGCCGTGAGCAGGCGCCTGCAGGAATGGTACACAGACTACACAGCCATATCTACCGGTATGTATAGGCCGTATAGGTTCGCGCATGCATAAAAGTTACCTTAGTTCATTGTGTCTGTGACTTTAAACAGTGTATGTGCTTCAGTAAAGCATTGTGCTTCATTCAGCATTATAAACCAGTTATTATGCTAACGTTTTGACCAGCAATGTATCTCTCTTGCCTACCTTGCTGCCTTCACCATTTCTGTTTTCGAAAGAAAAATGTATGTCCATGGCCTTGAAGTCTTGTCTTAGTGTTTAGCTAATCTTAAGCACGTGCTTGTGCTCTTATTTTCATTCACTCTCCTGCGCAAACATTATGTCCTGCATGCCTAGCTGTGTGTAGTTCTGTTGTAAAAAGTTTCGCAAATAAATTAGTTTGTTTTACAGAAATGGCCTACGATCACACTGCATGATAGGCTGCACATATTTTTAACTATTCAAATGTTACTGTTTCTGCACTAGAATGGTACTGTTACCACACTGCACATAGCTGTACACATTTGTATATAGTTCATACTCAGGGTATATACAGCAATCCTTATGTTAAATTTACTACTTTTTAATACCTTTTTTACTACCTTCAGATTTTTTTTTAAACCATCACGACACTGAATTGACAATTTCTTAATCAGCAACCTTTCTATTATATACCGATACACAGATTTTGACATATATAACATATAAAAAAGAATAGATTTAGAGACTCACTGATGTTGACAACATATTGCACATATTTATTTCACTTAGTAAATAAAATAAAACAAACTACATAAAATGTGCAATGGAGAGAATGGATAGTTCCAGCACACTGGCTGGCATTCACTGCAAGTTGATGCATTACAAACTGCCATCTTCTATGAACTGTTGCTGATTCACAAACTGGCATCCACTACATGAACTGGTGAACTATTGTTTGCACTTGTGCTATAGGCCTAATATGAACTTGTGGGCAAATCTGATGATGTACCCGGTTTTGTCTTTACCACACGTGAATGACTTTGCGATGTCAGAGTCGGGAAACATTTCTTTAAGCAGCTCCGAAATTCCTTCATTGGAGGTCAATGAGTGGTGTTTAACTGCAGTGTTCATATTTATTCTGTTTCTGTAATATATTCTGTTAATACACTGCATATATCTATATTGTTCTTACTACTACTATAATGGTACTGCCACTATATTGCACATATCTGTACATGTTGTTCATACATTGTTCTTATTATACGGCTCTTCACAATGCTAGTAGAACGCTCCATTGACTTGAATGGGATTTCCCAATGTTCTATGGTAAAATAAATTCATGTAATTACCGCTGCAAACATATAATTACCGCTGTCAATGGCGGGTTTTGTGCTTCTGATACGTCTTTCATATCACTACGCAAGGACTGGAACTTCATTCAAACGTGAAAGCAGACGGTTGATCAGCTGTGTTCTAAAGAATGTTTGATTCAAGTTCAGCAGTGTGTGTTGTTGCGAACTATTTGTTTTTTAGCAAATGCCACGATGAACGGTAACAAATAGGCTAGGCTATGTAGGCTAAAGTCATATCGTGGGGAGTTTATTATTTAGTTTTGGCAAGTAGCCGTATAATAAGCGGGATAATGTATAGAACGCCGGTCATTATGGGAAAATAAGTCCCTTCAGGGCGAAACAAGACCCCTCCGCTGCGCGTCGGACTTATTTTCCCAATAATTCCCGGCGTTCTGTACATTATCCCTTACATATTACATAGCCATATGTATTCTGCTCTTATGAAGTTACTGCACATACTTATATTTAATTTATACTACTCTAAAACACCTTCTGAAAACAACTGTATACTACTGTCTACACTGCACTATATCTTTTGTCCTGTCTATGCACCAATTACTTTTTATATCACATTGCATGCATTGCAATTGCATTTTTTGCACTTCTGGTTAGACACAAACTCCATTTCGTTGTCTCTGTACTTGTACTCTGCACAATAACAACAAAGTTGAATCTAATCTAATCTAACCAAAAGCACACATTTTATAAATAAGCGGGTCGGATTAATTAATATTCGCGGTCCAAGTTGCGGTTGGGTTGATTAAAATATCGGGCAAGCTCGGGGCGCTTGTGAACAGACCCACGCAACACTGATCTACATGCACACCAGAGGTGCACCGAAATGATGACCAGCCACCGAAATGAAAACAAAAGGCACTGCAAATGCACAGAATAAGCTTGCATTAGTGCATTTCAGTAGCTAGTTGTTTACTTTAGTTTCCAAAGTATCATGAGAAGTCGGTTTTATTTTAAGGCGAAAAAGAAAGTGGAGAGCCTACCGCTTTTATTGCAGCTTTTCCATCTCTGTTTTCATTTTAATTATATTGTTCTGCCAGTCGTGCGTTCGCGTGAAACTGAAAGCAACATTGTATGTAATGTAAATGCAAAAACGTAAAAGATTGTGGGCATTTTCAACGATGTGCAAATTGAAAATGACAGGGAATATCCAATCTGCCTGTTTAGACTGCAGTCGCACTGGCACATATCTGATTTATTTCCACATATGAATGAGGCCTAAAATAAATCAATTCCACATATGAGCTGATCTGGAAATATAAGAATCTATGCGTTTTTTTCCTGTTTACACGTCCATGTTGCACATCGGAATTGGGTCATATTTAACTGACGGCGTAAATGTAGCCCATGAGTAGACCCTTTTAAGAGTATGAATGGATTCTACCTCTTTTTGTTGATG
Source organism: Alosa sapidissima (assembly GCF_018492685.1). NCBI lineage: Eukaryota > Metazoa > Chordata > Actinopteri > Clupeiformes > Clupeidae > Alosa > Alosa sapidissima. The sequence goes on along the minus strand of NC_055965.1, from coordinate 732,805 downwards.
GTACTGCACATGGTAATTGATTCCAGCTGTTGTTACAACACATTTATCTAAGCGGAGGATGGGCTGACCAAGAAAGCTTCACTAAACAATCATATTATTTATTACAGTGATTTCCTGTGTATTAGCCGCATTGTGTATAAGTCACAGGATAGGGTTTTATAAACCGAAACCATATTAATACCATATTAACTGCCCCCGTGTATTAACCTCATAGCAGGAAAAATTTTGCAAAATCAATGTATAAACTGCGGCTAATAATTGGGAAATTACGGTACTATTTTCAAAGTTAGCCATAATCAGAGCTATGTGCATGCAATGCTTTTTAAAAGGCTTTCCTAGCGACAATTACATGTATGCATACCAACAATGGAGGCCTCAGCATTTACAGCTGAACATACCTATAGAAGTCAGACTCCAGGAGAGTGAGTTGTCGAGCAATCTCAATGGGGTGTAGAGTCATGAGGTCAAACTGATCAATCTGGCCAGGCTTACTGATGTGCCACTCAATGGGAGGAGGTGGACTCTCAAAGGTGATGTTGTGGCTTGGCCCATTAGCCTGAACCTGCTTCTTTCGCTGGATGATCTTAGTAATGGATTCTACCCATTTCCTCATTGCCTTCCCTACAAAGAGTTAGCACAATACTTAATATAAATAAATACTTAATACAAATATTATATGAAGCACACATACATAAGAGATTAGCAAGAAGAGATAGCTCAGAATAACTTAATACACCAATTTGTGATGATCATAATGACAATGGTCCACAGAGCTATGTGAGTGTATCTGACGAAGATCTGAGCGATCAAAACGTTGTACTCATTAAACTACACTAGGAGCATAGAAGACAGTGAGCGGATATCTTTCTCTTGTTTTCCAACGTGCATTTCTTTACCTCGAACTGTGCCAATAAACTCCTCTAGGCGTCGAAGTAGCTGAGGATCCCTCTCAAAGTCATAGAAGTGGTGTTCCACCCAGTGCCTACATACATTCAGAACCCTGCAGATAGACAATTAACTTTAGGCAAGAGTGCATGTTTAAGTCTGATGCTGTGTGTTTTTCATTATGCTAAAAAACACTGACATCAGTCAGGCTAAACAATACAGACAACCTGAAAAGTCTTTATGGCCAACCCAAATATGTCTGTGTGTTTCAATGCATGCATGTATACCTCAGTTGTACAGGCTGAACAAACTCCTTGCGGAATCGTTTCAGTTCTGCACTCAGGGGCTGGTCTCCATTCTCTAAGGCCATCTGATCTGCCTCAGTGGGCTTTGGCTCAGGGATGTCAAACCTGAAGCAGTTGGGAGAAGCAGCCATAATACGATGTAATACATCCAAATAAATGTAGTGTTCTTTGTGACAATATAAGTTAAATCTTGAAGGAAAGCCAAGGCACTCATCTATAGAAAAAAGATTACAATGCCTTTATTGAAACAGCAAATTTTACAAGTCAAACATCACAATTCTACAAACAGCTGTGGAAGCCAATTTCATCCAAAAAGAGGACGGTGACCAAAAGCATAGCTCCAAACTATATAACATGTTGGTATGGAAATTCCTAAGTGAGCCCAAACTTTTAAACAGCAGTGTATGAAATGATGTGTTCACTGTAGCCTCTTCTCACCTCTCTATTAGCAGATCAAGTAGCTCCTGTGGTTTGCAGAATGACCTGTATGTTGTCAGGAAGGTCCTCACAAAATTGGGGTCTGGTGAAAGACGACATTTAGTTCATCAGTTAATTTTTGTGTTTGCCAAGTGAAGTACACAAGTCTATTACACAAAGTAGGCATTAGATTTAAGTCAAGACAGTGAATGCTTAAAAGGGAGTCAAATGTAGCATTGCTGAAACTTCATAGAAGCAGCTCAGGGTTTTCACTGAGCTGTTTGGCCACATGATGGATCTGTTCTTTTAGTGAGGCTACTGTGGGAACAATAGCTGCCTTGGTGTGGATTTACAAACAATTGGCCTGGAATTATTTAAAAGGCAGGAAACAGACACTGCTCTGACGTACAAAGGCAGCTCAATGTGTGTGCGCACAGAAACACTACTTAAAATAGCTCTGACTACACAATTGCAGAGCCATTCAAGGCTCATACTAAAGGGTCATGTCCATAGAATACACACACATTCACACACACATATACACACACTAGGCTTAACACAGGTGGTTGTCTGTGAACTGTGTTAGATTAAGTGAATGTTTTCAAGTATGTACATGTGTGTGTGTTGCAGCAGGGAAGCCAGGCCTAGCATGTAGCGTGGGACAGGAAGCACCTTTTTCCCTTTCCAACCCTCTGCATACACGCTTGCTCACATGCACTATTTTGCTGCAAAGGCTTATTTCCCAAGGGTTAATAGAAACAAGAAAAAAATGGATGAAGCACTGTGCTATATTTATGCTGCAGTTCAACTGACAAGGTTGAACTTGGGTGGTAACAGGTCAACCCTACTTCTCAACAGTCCAAAAACAATTACAATACATACAGGTTAGAGTTGCCATCAAAACTTATCATTATAACAATGGCATAGCTTTAAGCCAATTTCAATTGGTTGTATTTTTCAAAACATAGCTATTTTAATCTTAAATGGCCAAAGGATAATAATAATAATAATAATAATAATAATAATACATTTTATTTAAGCGCCTTTCAAGGTACCCAAGGTCGCTTCACAAAGGATGGCTATTTTAAACTGCTACAACAAAATTCCCTGATATTCCATGACTTTGCCCCAAAAATTATAAAATTCCCTGACTTTCCATGTCTGGAATAGACTTTCTAAAATTCCATGATATTCCAGAAATTCCATGACCCGTGGGAACCCAGTTCCTATTTTATTTCAACCACCAGCCGCCACTACACACGCATGCATATAGGCAAAAATCAACCAACTATGATAGTTTAAGCTACTGTAAGGTAAGGGTATTCAGTGTTTTCTTTAGTATATTTTGCAGCTGGGGCATGCCAGTCTGCAACCTCAAACCAACCAGCGGTCGAACTGAGCACAGTTAAGTGCATTTAACTTTTTTTGTAATAATTGTAAGCCTCAGTCATAAGGCTGTTTTGATCTAAGCTATAAGAAGAATAACAACATATTTCGAAATGTTTGAAATTCTTCAAGGGGCAAAAATACTAAAGATAGGGTCGGTCTGTCTCACATTTGTGACAATGTCATTTATCTTCGTCACTAGCCCACTTGTTGATCTCCTATACATTTAGCCTGCATTGAAATGGCTTGAGTGCACATCACAAGTTCTCCACATCAAATGTGGTAATTTCTGGTAGGCTATGAATGCATTATTTATGTTATAAGAATGACAGACAGCTTTACACACAAATTCTTCAGTTAAACTATAAGGGCACTCACTTTCATTATCATTGTGAGAAAATAGCCTATGGAAGTTTACCCAATGAGTAGGATATGCTCCAAAAATTAAAGGTCCCATGTGTAAGATCTTCTCCCATCTAGTGTTTAGGGATTATATTACAACCTAATAGAACTACGGTAGCCGTCGCACATCAAAAACATACAGTAACACCCAATTCACAACAAAGATCCGCGTCGAGACGAAACCGTCGCAGAAGGAGTTGCAGCGGTGTGAATTAAATGGTGCACGTTGTTGCCAGCTGTTGCAAGCCATCGCAAAGCATTTAACGTTACCATATCTAGTTGCAACTCATCTTGTTGCGAATCTACCTAGATGATGGCCTTAGCTCCTAAATACCGTAGGTGTGTCAAAACATAAACTTTTCTCTTTTGTCATTGCTTGTGTGTGATGCCAATGAAACACACTTTCGGACATGGAATAAATCATTCAATTTTGCCTGTTAACCGAGCTAGTTAGCTAACATTAGCACAATAAACTGAAAGTGAATGGGAATGGCTAGTGATGTTCGCTAGCTAGATGCTAAGGACTTGGGTTAAACTTGTACATTGTTGCAAACTAACCTAATAATAACATACATTCAGCAACGTTGTGGTAGTCTGCTAGTTCTAGCAAAACTATGGTAGGTGTCTCTGGGTAGAGCCTTTGAACAGGTGGCTGTGCACAAGAGCTTTGCTGAGACAGTGACAGATCACGAACAACGTTTTCAAAATTTTTCTCTATTTGTTTCGTTGGAAAATGCAATGCCAATGTCGGAATGTTAGGAAGACATGTAGGTTGTAGAAAATGCGTTCATAACTTACATCGCTGAATGTAGGGAAATTCAGCAGATGAATCCAAGAAAGTTTTTCTTTGCATGCCAAAAACGGCGCTGTATTTCACAAATGTCCCTAGCCGGCCACCGTTATTTTAACATGGCGCACGTAGATGGAGCGTTTATAAACGCTATGTATATGTAAATGCCGATTTCTAAGCCCATACTGTAGGTATGCTTCAAATTGGTGGTGGTGGTAATTAAACATGACTGAGGCCACATTTATGAATGGGAAATGTTAATATAGCTAACAAACAACTGAAAATGTTACACACTGTCCCTTTAATGAGTTTTGTGAAAATTGTGCTGCCTGTTTTTTGATAGACAAACCACACCGCACATGCTTCCTTGAGACATAACAGTTTAGTGCAGTAAATGGAAGCTCTTGGTAACTCACCCCACCAAACAAATTAACACAAAAAAACAAGATGGAGAAAAAAAATAATTGATTAAAACAAAGTACCGAATAACCTCCTGATACCCCCTCTTACCTGCATACATGTGGAAGGTGAGTCTTTCAATGAGTTTCAGCACTGTGCCAGCCTTGATGATGGGGATGCCCGACTTGGCCTGCACATTTTCCTCAAACACCAGATTCTCTTCTGAGTCTGGCTCAGCAAAGCGGTATACCTCAGCCCCAGGCAAGCGCATCTGCTCCTCCTTCTCCTCCTGCATCATTGCAGAGTCCAGCATGCGTTCCAATGTGGAACGATACTGCAGTGAGATTAGAGCCGCCATCCAGCCATTCTTCTCCTCAGCTGACTTAGCGGCGAAAACTACACTGTTGCCATCCTTCAAGATGATTTCAAAGGCGTGGCGGTACTCGCCCTCCTTGTCATCCTTGTCATTGATCTGCACCTTGCGCATGAAGAACTTCTCTTTGAGGCGATATTCAGCAGTGCTAGCACCTGGAAGCCGCGGCTGTCCATGGTTGGATTTACAGCAGATCATTAGGCCATCAAACAGGAAAATGTGACGCTCGTGTTTGGCACCCACCCGCGTCAAAGCTCCCTCCATGATGAACTCATTGCAGCACTGACCAATGTCTTTGCCTTCCCAGCCATCGATGTTCTTCTGGATTTCGTTCATTTTCTTGATGGCCAGGTGCTTGCCCTTCATCTGCTGGCTGTAGAAGCGGCAGGCCGATTCGCTACAATGGAAGGGATATAAAGCAAATATTAGTAAAAACCCAGAGAATGTGATATGTGAGTGATGGGTCATGTGGAAAGAATGACCTAATAATGTAGACATGGTGTGACGTTCTGTTTCCTAAAACATGTTCTAGGAGGAAGTTGTTTGGAGACAGGAGTACTTGAGAAGAGGACACCTATAACTCCTGTTAACAGTGATAACCCAGGGGAAGTTCACAGGTTTTAATTACAAATAAGAACGTGTGGACAAGATCATACAACCATAACCAAGCCAACACTGTAATCTACAGCTCCAAAACACTACTATGTGAGTTCAATTGATTAACAGTTGATTAACATGAAGATTAATTCTAATCTAACGGCTTGGGCACACCGCCTCCATTGCGTGTACGTTCTGACTGAATTGTGTTGCTACTGCAGCACGGTTGCGCGTGCGTGTGTGCGTGCTCACACCAGGAACGTTTCTGAAGTGACCCTGCTGCAGAACTGCTTCTATTTTTTTCTACATAGTCTGCCTTTGATTTAACTGGCCATCAATACACAATAAGCAACATTAATGAGCTGAAGTGAAGACCAGAAAGTTGACCAGTTACCATACAGCAATCATGTTTACCTTGTTCAGAGGGGAGAGAGAGCACTGGAAAACTACATTCCTTCACCTATGTTATTTTACCTTCAACATAATACAATTATAGCCAATCATCTTTATAGTATACATATATAGCCTCCACTTTCACCAAAAACACCAATATGACTATCTAGCTTCATGATACTGCTATAAAAGGCAACCTTTACAAGCAGTTGTAATTCATTGGTTGTTCAAATAAAAGATAAGATCACACCTGCCATGATTATATAATGATTACCATCAAAAGAGGAAGCTGGAATTCTGGTGTTGTTGATCTGAATATGTTTATATAAGAGACCAGTTTTAAATAGGAAAATTACCGGAAATCTTAGTCATTTTTAAGCGTGATGCTAGCGGGCGATATGCTAATGGTCTAATCCGATTCAATGATCTACCTGTATGCTAGGCTGGCGCTAACGGTGGTATCGTCAGACTCAGAGAACGGCTGGATGGACTGGAGAAAGGTAAAAATAAATTGTTTAACTCAAGGGGAGGTGGAAAATGAGTAATTCCCCAAATGGTGGATTATCCCTTTAAGTCATTGTTCTAGCTTTTCCTCACTATTATTACTGCTATAACTGAAGCACAGAATCAACACATTTGCCTTTTACATGACACATAGGTGCCACTTCTTATCTGTAGACTACTCGCAATTTCGGCATGGTTGCTCTGACATGGGCGGTGAAATAAAAATCAACACACAAGCAACAGATGCAGTGTGTCCAAGCCGTGAGACAGGTAAGTATTGGGTACCTCTAGAGTCGGGAGAATCTTTTAGAGGAGAATCTGCTTGTGCTGTACAAGGACTTGAGGAAAGCAGGGAAGAAAATCAAATAAAAAATATAAATAAAGGGACTGTAATGCAGCAACCAGTACAGGCATCTCAAAAGGATGTCTGCTTTAAATCTGGCTGAGGGGGTTGCAAAAGAGCTTACTGTAGTTTCTGAGACGTGGCGAGGAGTGGTGAGGCAAACGTGTGCCTCGCCGTGAGGAGTACGGTGTCAGATGTGACAGAGAGCAGATGGAACGTAGATAACTCCTCTCATACCAGCACCTCAAAGTACAGCAAAATGAGCTGCATGGATGCCCCAGCAGACAACACTGTCACTCTGCGCTGCAAGCAAGGTGACACTGATCTCATCACAAGATTTACTCCTCATCTCAATAAAAACATCAGAAGCATGTCTCTGAAAATGTTTCAGGCTAAAAGGCACAAAATTACTTAACAAAACACTAGGGAATGGAGGTATAAAATCTAAAATTGCCATACAATCAAACGAACATCTTTAATTAATAAATAGATAAAATAATATCAATCAGCCTCCTATAACCTGACAAGGACACTCAAATTCAGGGTAATGCCTTGACACATTGGGTAATGCCTTGTTCTTTGTCTTTCACACCCACCCACCCCTCTCAAAATCACACACACACACACACACACACAAGGTAGGGAAGCTCAACCATTTTAAAGAAAGTCTTCTAATACACAAAACACTACATTTCCTGCAATGTGTATGCACACAATTGAAATTATTTAGGACACATACCAAAAAATGATCCATCCTTTCCCCATAAAAATATGTTAACTAGAGACCAGAAATGTAAAAAAAAATTACAGCTAAGCTGGAAACCCCAATAATGAAGATCATTTATGTCCTCAAGGTGGAAACTCTTCTTTCTTCCATGGAAGATGAATAAAAAGAATCCAACACACCAAATGATAGTGCCACAAACCGAATAAAAGACCAGAAATGCGAATATCCAGGCTTCACAGAATGAGATGAAGCTTTTACTCACAAGCTTCCACTTGCTTTTTTCCCAGAAAACAGAGAACAATAATGTTACCCACCCCTAACTCCACATCCCTACCATCCCTCCCTATCCTGACGCAATTTCCCAGGGTCAACAGTGGTGAAAGACCAACCCCTCCACTCACCCCCCTCCCTGCAACAAAGTCAAGTAACTATTTTAAGGACAAAAGGGAAACGAAGGACTTGTTTGATGCATATTGGATGAGAAAGGTTGAGTATGTGTTTGAGTGTGTATGATGAAATGTTTCACTGAATATGTCGGTGAAACAATGATTATCAATGTATTGCAAAGAGCATGCAATGGAGGAGAGTTTTTTGGCAGTTATTCTTAAATAGAGACTCAGATTAAAGCTCCTACCTCAGCCTTCTTTTAGCGAGGCTTTTGGAACAGATTCTCTCCATGCTGCTCTGGAGATTCAGCAATGCAGTGATGGCCTGCTTCAGACACTCTTTATCCTCCTCATCCTCACTTTTCTCCTCCAGTTGCTAGGGAAAAATAAGTTGGTAAGAAAACTGGAAGTATACACAAGTATACACTCACAAAGACAAACATGCAGGCACACACACACACACACACACAGGATCATGACGCTGTAAGGCTTTCCTCATGAGGGAGATTAGAAGTAAGTACAGAACAAGTGCTCCTTCTCCCGTCTTCATCCCTCAATTCATATCCCTTCCCCCTTTACAGAAATTAGAGACTCACAAAAACCGTGAATGTATACCCTAAAACACCATTTTATAAGCAGTTTAGAATCATGTTTGCTTCTCCAGTGCATTTTCTTTGGACACAGAATGAGTAGGGCAACAGAACAAGATGACAATCAAGGTTGTGTTATTTAGTAATTTCTATTGTGTTTATGACAAAAGACCTGCATCAACAATATATAATGCTAATTCCACATCTGATATCATTCAACTTTAAAAGCTTGTTCTTATAGTCCCTAAACTCAAAATGTCAATTTCAAACAAAATGTAGTAGAGGCAGTTTAAAGATTTACTCTTTTAGTTTCCCCTCCTTAAGAATTTTGTAAAGAGGCTTAGAGTGCTGAGTGCCAGATTTGTACTCATTAAAAGACTCTACAGGCACATGGTCTGGTCCTTGTGACTCCTCTGCAACATTCAGATTCGTATCATTGATTGAATAAGGTGGGAGGGAGGATGTGCGGTTGAGTTGTTGATCAGAGGTTTAAGTATGTAGTCATCTGTTTAACCTGCCATGGATGAGACTATGGCTGAGATACAACCAATAGCATCACTACAAACCTGCACAAGTAAAACTTGCGGACACAAATCTATTGCCATTGGGAGCAGACATGGGCAGATAGAACAAACATTTGCACCATGAAGTATAACATAATAGTTATAGCAGCAATAATAGTGAGGAAAAGCTAGAACAATGACTTAAAGGGATATTCCACCATTTGGGGAATTACACTCATTTTCCACCTCCCCTTGAGTTAAACAATTTATTTTTACCTTTCTCCAGTTCATCCAGCCGTTCTCTGAGTCTGACGATACCACTATTAGCTCCAGCCTGGCATAGATCATTGAATCGGATTAGACCATTAGCATCTCGTCCGCTAGCATCACGCTTAAAAATGACTAAGATTTCCGGTAATTAACGTGTAAATGTGATTAATTCCATGGTTAGCCTAAATAATTAAGCAATATAGCACGAGTGTGAGAGTGGGATTGGTCATGGATATTCCCACGGGTGTTGTTCGGCCGTAGCCACGAGGCCGGAGGCCGAGTGGCGCAGGCGACAACAGCCGTGGGAATATCCATGACCAATCCCACGATCACGAGTGCTATATTGCTTTTATACAACAATTCTACCACAAACTAAATAATCTGAAAACACCCCATTATTGTTTAAAAATGTTAATTTCGACATCGTTCTTACGCATCAAAAAATAGTTCCCTTTTCAATAGACAGCGTCTTGGTTGCTAGGTAACCAACATTCCAGATCCCTCGTTACTGGTCTTTGTGGTTTACGTGTCTTCTTGAAAGAAATGTTGAAAGTCGGGCTGAAATCACATTCATATCTAGCTTTGCTGCATGCATGTTACAAGGGCACTGGGCCATGTCATGTAAGGGTCTACAAGTCTCCTCCAAGTGACAATCATATTATAAACAATGCTGGCAATGCTGAGAACAATTAGCATCCTCGTTTATCTTACTTAGATTGAGTTGACTGTGTGGCTTAATCCACAGATGTGGTGAAGCACTGTTTCATTATGGTTTGCTAAGGAGTAGGCTAACCCATTGCTTAAAATAGTGGAGAGCTGGGATGAGAACATTGTGTCAAATCTTTGCATTGTATTGCGGAGTGATTTATTATTAGCTGTGCAAAGTCTGAGTTGAAATGTCCAGGGATATTCCAACTCATGGAACGTCTCTCGGCCAATCAGAAACAAATAAATACTTCCATAGAACCCAATTGTTGAATAACTTGTGTTAGATCACAATCTAGCAAGGTTCCATGTCAAATCAGCCTACAAAATCGGCATCAGTCTTTTACCGTTAGTCTTATTACACTTTCTAACTTAAGAGACCAGTTTTAAATAGAGAAATTACCAGAAATCTTAGTCAATTTTAAGTGTGATGCTAGCGGGCAAGATGCTAATGGTCTAATCCGATTCAATGATCTATGCTAGGCTGGAGCTAAAAGTGGTATCGCCAGACTCCGAGAACGGCTGGATGAACTGGAGAAAGGTAAAAATCAATAGTTTAACTCAAGGGGAGGTGGAAAATGAGTGCAATTCCCCAAATGGTGGAATATCCCTTTAATGGATTTGTCTGGGTGAAAACAGAGTGGAGCAAGACATACTGTACGATGGATTAACTTAAAACTGCTCATAGGTCATAGGACTCTTGAATTTCTTAAGCATTGAGGTTTACAGGGGATGCTGATAGTGTTGACTTCTTACCTTTAAGATCTCAAAGTGATGGAGGCAATGGTACACAGGGGTTAGCAGCAAGCGAGGTAGGACATACTGGACAGCTTCCTTAAAGCCTTCACAGATAGACTGCAGATGAACAGAGCAGACAGACAGAGAGACAGATAGACAGAGTGGTGCAATCACTTGTTGGGTTCCTCTGTGATAATCCCCCTTTCAGTACTGTAGGAACTTTTTGCAGTTCCAAGAACCCCTTTTTTCACACATTTGGATAGCATGGATCAAAGAGTTCCTCTGACCGCAGTTCCGATATCTATTTGAGATCCTACTTAGGGGTACAGTAGGGTCTTTTCTCTGTACATAGGAACCATGACTGATGTGCATGCCAAGGCAGCAGAAGTGCCATATTTAAATCTCTTTAAAAAATAATTCAGCTTCTGTTTAAATCTTAAACATACATAAAAACCGCATTGAACAATGCTAATTCTTTTTTTATGCTTCATGATAATGTTATCAGGTAGTAACTAAATAGCTATGCTGTCTGTTTCATAACTTTATGTTCATGTAATAATTGGGCTACTAATGTGTGTTAAGTTATCTCAGAGTTCCTACTGTGCAAATGCAAAATACAAAAGCCCTAGGAACTGTGTAGTTCTAGGGGCAACCTCTCTAGTTAGTAGAACTGTTTTCTTAGAACTAGTGTGTCTGAATGCACCTTATACTAGAATACTCTAGCACCAGTTCACAGTGTGAACTTTGTTTAGAAAGAAACAATGTGACTAATAACGCAAGGTTCCTGCACACTTATTATAGGTAAATCACAATACGGATGCGAGTCATTTATTATGAATTATACATTCTCAGATTTTAGAACACACAATATTGGACAAATTAGAGTAAGCAGAATAGTCTTGTACTGCATCTGATTGTTGCTTCAAACCTGAAGGTAAAATGCAGCCCCAGGCTTAGAGAGCTGGCTCAGGAAGTGATCATGGAAGCCACTCCGCAGGATGTCCTGAGCAAAAGACTCGTAGGGGTCAAAAGCCAGCTCCTGGAAAAAACCCACACCCCGAATTAAAATGAGATTCCAACAACCAGTCCCTCACCCACTAGCAAAAAAGACATACATTTCCAACATGTGTGCAAAGGGCAACATCAGTGTATCAACAGTGTAGTTATAATACAGTAGTTATAAAAAAAAAAAAAAGTAAATATATATATATATATATATATATATATATATATATATATATATATATATATATATATACACACATACACACACACACACACACACACACACAGTATTGGCTTGTCGCGGCATACACATCATATATATTGTTACATCCCTGTCTGTTTGTCCTCTTTATGTCTGCATTACAGAGGTGGAGCCTAGCAGGCAAATGTGTGTCATCTACCCTAATTGAGCGGTTGCGATATAAAAGGGCTACCTGGCGGCTGCGCAAGGTTCCTCCTCTCCACCTTAGACCAAGTTGCACTTTCGTTTTGCTTTCTACACTAAACTGCATCCATGCAGAATTGCATTCAAATTTTGTTTCTTACCACACCCATCCTGACATTTTCTCTATTTTTGTGCTCAATTATTTACTTAAATAAATATGCTTTTGTTAAACGTGACCCTCGTGTGGTCTCCATCAATATTGCTAAACCAAACAAGCCTGGTTTGGTCATTTTATATATACACTGCAAACAATTAAATCTAACTAAGTGTTCTTAATCAAAAAATCTATTTGGTATTGTTTTAAGTATGAAAAGACTTACCTAGCGCTCTCTCAAAAGATCATTTTGACTTAATTAACTTTGACTTATTTTAAAGATTCTTATCAAGACAAATTTACTTAACGCACTGGCAGAAAAATTTGCTTCTTTTCAGGATGAGATATCTTAAAATACATCAAACTTTTCGTAAAATAAGTCAAATGATTTCACGAGAAAGCGCTAGGTAAGTCTCTATATACTGAAAACAATACAAACTAGTTTTTTTTTTTATCTTTATGGAAAAAAATTGAGACCACTGCAAATTTTTCTGATGTCATCTTATAGTTGCTAAGTGACATACGAATGAGTTGCCTATCATATTCAAATTTCCAGTGGTCTCCTAATTTTTAATATGACTGTCAATTTGAATGGGAGTATTGTGTGTAGATTGATGACAAAAAGAGTGAATTGAATCCATTTTAAGATGAGTTTGAAACATAACAACATGTGGAAAACTTGAAAGGGTCTGAAAACTTTCCAGTTGCACTGTGTGTGTGTGTGTGTGTGTGTGTGTGTGTGTGTGTATTGCAGACTGGCGACACCAAGAGGAAGTAATGTTGATGCAAGGTTAACGGTCCATGTGTGTCAATCATTGTACTTCTGTGCATGCATTGTTTATTGTGTAGGCCTATTAATGCAGTAACCGAACTATCAACATAGCCACCGTGCCAATAATATGGAAAGTGATCACTTTAAAGTATATTTAACTGTGTAGAGGCCAATATTAAAAATTGTTTTGCAGCACGGTCAGACAGGTTTTTACAGTGCAATCAAAGTATTTGATATTATTCCTATTATTTCACACACGCTCGGAGTTTGGGAGCTCTGGCTACTTATCTCAAGCCAGCTGTTAGAAATTTGGTTGTAACATGAAAACTTTTGATTGTAACATGAAATTTGACAAGCAAATCAGTAATGTGGTTAAAACAAGTTTTTTCCAGCTCTGTCTCCTGGCTAAAGTTAAGAACTTTCTTAACAGGCATGATTTAGAAAAGGCGATTCATGCTTTTATTAGTTCAAGACTCGATTACTGTAATGCCTTGTATGCTGGCTTGAGTCAAACGTCCATCTCACGTCTGCAACTTGTGCAAAATGCTGCTGCCTGCTTTTTAACAAACACACCTAGACGCGAACATATTACTCCTGTTCTTTATACACTACATTGGCTCCCTGTGCGTTTTAGAATAGAGTTCAAGATTTTCTTGTTTGTTTTTAATGCCCTTAATGGCCTGGCCCCAGAATACTTATCTGAGATGTTGACCCTGCGTGAGCACAACCGGTCTTTGCGGTCTTCTAACCAATTGGTGTTAGAGGTCCCAATGTCCAGGTATAAACGGTGGGATGAGCAGGCTTTTGCGGTTTTGGCCCCGAAACTCTGGAATAAGCTACCCCCTGATATTCGGACAATAACGGACATTGGTCTTTTCAAGTCTAAACTAAAGACTCACTTGTTTAGAATGGCTTTTAATTGCTGTAGTGGTGTGACAATTCTAGTTATTTATTTAAGTCTACATGTCAATCTTTTTACTGCTTGATATGCTGTTTTTACCCTTAGCTTCTGATGTGAAGCACTCTGGGCGCCTACTGGTTGTTGTAAAGTGCTATACAAATAAATGTTGATTGATTGATTGACAATAAATTATATCCCTGGAAAATGCTGTGTGCTAAAGTGAAGGCTAATGTGAGCTCCTTTAGCAAGAATAGTAAAACTGATTGTTTACATTTCTCTTTTTCTTTCACTTGCCTTCCATATTAAAATCACTGCCTTGATGAAATGTCCCTTTATGTCATTTTACTGATAACAATGATTTGAGATTTACTTAGGAGAATGGCAGTGCCATTACCTCAGCGAGGTCCTCAAAGCAGCTGCCCACCAGAGGGTGTGGGCTACCCTCATCGGTCATTTCAACTGTGTCCTCTATCAACCCCAACAGCTTCACAGTAACCTCATGGATATCCACAATACGACTGAAAATGTTCTCCACATCCTAAATGGCATAAAGTCAGGCAATGAGAGAAGCAAGGCATAAACTGAAGCTTAAAGATAAAAAACAGAAAATGCAGCTAACATCACATAGGTGAAAGCGACAGCTTACATGGAGTGAGAAAAGCATGGTGTTGGATGCGAAGGGCTCGCGGAACACCTTAATGATGAGATTGAGGTCACGAAGGTACTGACGAACTTCTGCCATGAAAGCTTTGACCAGGTCATAGTAAGTCTGCTCTTCGGATGATGACGGCTCTTCATCTATCAGGGGGAAGACACTAATGTCCTCTTCGTCTTGGTGGAACATATCCATCAGCACCTGTCAAGACAACGCAATCACAGACTGACCGAGGACTAACACTAAGAACAACCCAATTCTGAATATCCCATATATACTCGATGTGTATATGTACCAAAACCCCAAATGGCATGATGGTGATCCTTAAAAAACGTCCCACCTTGTCTGCACACATGGCCACAGTGATGTCCTGCTGGGAGATCTCATAGTGACGAATGTTGCGTACATAGTTCCCAGCTAGTTTCAGGATATCAGCAGAGATGTACTCAAGCACAGCTACGATGTACACAGACACCTGATGGTCTATTTTATAACCAAGTACCTCCTGTTGGGTTGAAGATGGCATTATGGGTTTAAGGAGATAAATGTTCATTACAAAATCCTTCACATTAGCTGGAAAAGATACACATAACCCTCCCCTTTCACTTTTCCCACAGCACTTCAGGAAAACAAACTGAGAACTGAATTTGGTCTTTGTAAACAGAGCGTTCTTCTTCAGTGTCTCCCCTACAAACAGGTCTCAGGCAGTTTTGGCTTCACCATATTTCCATGTTTTAGACTTTTTTCCCTCTGAATTCACATTATATAACAACTAACAGAAGATTCAACTGATTGACAAAAAATCTTTGTGATTTGGTATTTTTCAGAAATGCACAGTGAAATGTAACGTGAAAACACATAGTATGGTCTTTGTTATATGCTGGGTTTCAAATATTGCTGGCTTTCTATGATTCAAAATTGCTAATTGGTATAATTCAAAGATCCAATAACTGTATACCAAATATTAGATGTACCGCATAGCGGTACAAAATATGACCACCGCTCAGTCCTGCACACTCTCCGCAAAAATAAAATCACACATCAATTTGTCTCCATCCCCTACTCTTGCAACTCATGTGTATGTAAATGAGTGTGTGCATGTATGAGTTTGCTTTTGTGTGTGTATGTATACATATGTATGTATGTATGTATGTATGTATGTATGTGTGTGGTTGTGTGTGTGTGTGTGTGTTTATGTGTGTGTCTGTTTGTGCGTGTGTATTTATGTGCATGTGTGTCACTGTGTTATAGCACCCCCTAATGACAACTTGAGGTGTGTCCATAGACCATATCCTGATAACTTCTATATAATTATGAAGATATTGGTGATGGAATCTGAATGATCTCAATATTCACTTATAAGCAGCATTTAGCATCTGATCATTGCCATTGATCCGACATAGATGACATAAAAAATGGCTGTGCACAAGGAAAAACTGGACCATTAATTAATCTAATTTGGTGTATGTTAATGTGCCACATAAGCAGTTGATACCCAGAGACGGAATCTGACAGATAATAAGTTATTAAGTAGTACCTTGAGTAAAGGGTGGATTTTATCCACTGGTAAGGCAAGAGGATTTCTCCTCTTCCTCTTCTCAATGGCAGCCTGGGCATCAGCAATAGCCCATTTATCTATGGGGTGGGGAAAACTCTTCTGTACACGTTCCTGAAAGGAAATAGGAACACAGAAAGTGAAAATATGACCAGATTTCTGTACAATTCACTTTCACAACAAATCGTTTCCATTTCAGGGGTGAATGATTTTCCATGATACTTAAGGAAACACCAGCACAAACACATCTACAGCTCTCTACTGAAGGGAAACCAGAATGTAAAAAGGAGAAACACTGGGTCAGTTCATTGTAGATGTGTAAACTATATATGAAGCTGCAAAGCACATGTATAGCTTCAAGAACGTAATTGTGATTACACCATATGCACAAGAAGGGGGGAGAAAGGAGAGAGAAAGAGAGAGAGAGAGAGAGAGAGAGAGAGAAAGAAAGAAAGAAAGAAAGAAAGAAAGAAAGAAAGAAAGAAAGAAAGAAAGAAAGATGAAAAATATGGAGTGAGACAGAATGATGGTAAGGGATACATGGTAGAACAGCACTACCATGTTCAGTGGTTAAGCTTTGAACTTAAACCTCTGAATAAAGCACCTGCACATTTCATCAGACTCATCTGCTGGCATTAGAGAAAAGACAAAATACAATCTGAATATGTTAGACGAAAAAAATGAATATGAACGCAGGTCTGACGAAACTTCCTGTGTGCAATATAGATAGACAGTCAAAATAAATTATAAGCAGTTAATGTGTCCACTTCTCAAAAGCATGATGCATGAGGCTAGGCAATTGGAGCAATTGCTATAATAACTGCACTCACTGCCACATCCTGCACAGTGCGTGGCTGTGCCTGACAGAGCATGTTTAGAAGTAACAGGATCAACTCCTCAATGTACTGCAGAGCCTCCTCTTGGGATGACAGCTTAGGGTGTACCTGGCTCAGGACCTGAACACACAAAAAGCAACATACATCACATTTATTTTCTGCAGACAATTAGGACATGGACATTTTTCTGTGTACAATTTTATACAGAAAAGCATGTTACCATTTAAGTTAATAAAAAAATAACACTCCCAAGGTCACAGAAGAACTGCTAGCTTTCACAGCATGTTGGATGCTTACACAATATACTGCATACTTGTGGAAAAATGATACTGCAAACTCTCGATCCAATAACTCCTGCCTGATCTCTTCAGCAATACTTACACAGAATACAAATACACAGAACAATAGTTACAGTGCAAGATGCAAAAAGACTTAGAAAGTGAAGTAAAGAAATGTGTGAGAGGGATGAATATAAGCAGAGAGATGATGAAAGTCACAGAAAACTTTTACGAGTTATTCTGTGTCAAATCAGACAAAATCCAGGAAAATGATTGCAGCACAGACTCTGATTTCCTCAAAGATTGTCTACACAATGTTTAGGTTCCATAATTAAAACCTGTAAAATATTTTTGTTCAATTCTATTGTTTTCATAGTCTTTTTGCCATTGCTTGTGAACACTCTCTAAAAGGCCTTATCTTCGAGGCCATGTTTGGACATCTTAAAAAGTATTATTCCTAGCCTGACTAGCCAAACTTTGTAGAATGGAAGACAAACATGTTCTCAGTACGATTCAATCATTAAAAGTTTGTACCACAGTCTCATTGGTTTTACAAAAGTCCCTAGTTTCAGAAAAAACATGCAAAAAAAGTGATATTGAGGGTCTCAAAACTCCTTTATTGTGACACACCTGCCATCAATCAGTATTTTCTCTAGAAATATAATCCTTTGTTAATGTCTCAAAGTGTGAAGTCAAAAAAAAGGCAATGACAATAATAAGGATAAAACAAGGTGTGTTTGTATTTTTGTGTCATTTTCATGCAACTGAAATGGTATGTGGGGTAGCTGGTAGGGCAATAAAAATCTATGTGGAAATAGCCAAGTATATGGACATTTAGTGTGTTAAGTACCAATATTGTACCAAGTCCCATTCTCAGAATGCATGTAGTTACAGGTGTTTTGGGAACATAACACCATTATAAAAGGAGCAAAATGCTATGCTGTGTTTCACCTGAGGGGGCACTAAAATCTATTGTTTATTGTAAATGTTCATTTTGGTGTTCCCAAAACACCTGTAACTATATGCATTTATTCTGTGAATGGGACTTGGTACAATATTGGTACTTTACATGTTAAATATCCATATATAAAATACAAACACGCCTTGTTTTATCCTTATTATCGTCACGGTCATTTGATGTGGAGACTTCAACTTGTTGGAGAACATTAATAAACTGATGTATTTGAAGAGGAAATGGTGACTGATACCAAATGAAAAAACAAAACTGTTTTTTTTAATACCCTTAATATCACACTTAATGCACATTTTTCCAAAATCTAGGGCCCTTTAAAAAACCAGGAGACATTTAGTACATAAATTGTTTACACACTTTTTATGAGTTGGTCTTCCACCCTAGAAAATTTGAAGAGGCTAGGGAAAATATTTGTCAGGATATTAATGCCCAAACATGGCACGTGATTCAATTTCAAGGTCTGAAAAAGATGTGAAGACAGAAGATTTGCACAGAAATATTTCACAAGCAGGGCCAGGTTAAGGTCATCTGGGGCCTGGGTGGTTGCCGCTTTGTTTCGAATCAGTCACTGATTAGCCTATCAGTGACATGCACGCCAGGTCAAAATCAGGTCATTTATTTTTCGTGGGTTTATCACTAGGTGGCAGGTCTCGTTAGATCTCTTCCCAGAAACTTTGCAGGCAACACTTCTCAGGTGCTGAAGGGAGAAATGAAAAAGTCGAAGAAAGATATTGCAGCAGGTGCGTTTTCGCCAGACAACGCTGGATGAGTCCACCTTTCTACTAAGACAAGATGACCACGACAGGTCAAAAACATTACAAGGAGTGACTGAACACCGTGCTGAGGAGGTCCACCACGAGCAAGCCTAGCGGAGTGAGTGGTAGGCCGAGTCGCGGTTGCAAGAGGGCACGCCCTTGCCAGAGTGCCGAATATGTTGGTGATAGTGACTCATAAAAGACGCAATATCTCCATTTCCATCTCCATCTCCAAAAAAACAGGGATTTTGATGAAAACTAGCCACTGTTTAGTGTGGGATTTCTCAGGAACAGAGGCGTGTAGAAATACACGGTTTGCACCCACTGAGAGCTTAAAGTCTCACCTTTTAAACGAGCCATTGTATGTGTTCATAGCTATAACACAGAATATGCTGTAGCTGTACAAAAATCATCAACAATGGTCTAGATTGCTGGCACTCTAGGACAAAGCTTCCGAAAACAGCTTGGCATTCAATGAGTTAACACTTACTGCCAGCTCTTCATGGGAGTAGAAGCACAACACCAGTTATTCAGACATAAAGGTAATCACCATGCGGTTTACATCACGCTCAGTTATTAGAGGGCATGAAAATGCACTCTACTGTTATCCGATTTCTTCTTATTTTTCTTCTACGTATTTGTGCGTTTAATTCAGCTTCAACCATTTGACGTAGAAACTTTGTTCAAACTGTGGTGCGTAGGTCTTACTTAGGTAACACTTATACTTTTTGAACTATTAATTAAAAACTACTAAAAATTTCCCCATAGACTTAACATTGGCGATTATGACATCACAGTAGGGCACTTAGAATCCTATGCCAAGTGTTCCGGCCACCTCCAGCAACTGTCTGTCTCAGGCTTTATAGTCCAGGCAAAGTAAGGTCTGACCCAAAACTAATTGCAACAGAATTTATTTTCACATTTTTATATTTCAATTGGTGATCTAAACACCATAGTAAAAGTCCATGAAAATCCAGTTGGTGGAAATATGTTAAAATGAGGGTTGTTTTATGCATTATCCTTCAGCAAAAACTGACAAAACTGTAATTAGAATGTTATAGAATAAGCATTCTAAAGAATATCTGACCCAATCTAACTTAACATGGAATTTTAGAATATTGCATTGTTGAGGAACATTCTTTTATTTTCAAAGAGTTAGTACATTTCTCAGGCTTATTTCAGACTGGTTTGTTGCTAATTGGTGTCTATTTTTCCATTTTGGCCCTTTGAATCAATGGAAATTGTTGTTGCGTCTTTAAATAGAGCCAGTGTGTTTTTGCATGTAAGTGTTCCACAATGTTAAAGTTGTACAAACACATAGTTAAGCATTATTTAGCCTAGGAAAGTGTTTTTGGTGGTCTGATTTAGAGGCCACTGAATCATATACAGTAGGCCTATCACACGAAAGTATCAGTCCATCATTTTCCAAGACTTATAGACTTATAGTAATTTACCTCTTGCCCGGGGGTTGACTGAGAGACTGTCTATCCAGTCAGAGGGGCCTGTATGATGCCTCTTTACTTTGCACAATTTTGGCTAAAACAGTAATCAGACAGCACAGTATGTTTATGTAAGTGAATGAATAAAGGAAAATTATAAAGGCAAAGTTGAAGATGGACATGATAATGTCCAAATTCGACAGAAAGGTGCAGATAACTGCAGCTAGCCTCCAAAGAGGTGACTGTTGTGACGTCTGGCAAAAGGTGCATGCTATACTAATAAATATAGTTTAAGCTTAATAATTAAAATGCATGCCTATGCATGGGCCATGGTTTTACCAAAATAATAGAACAGCCAAAACTATACATATTCTAAAAGCATATGCCCTGTACATGAAATATAGCATTAATCAACTTATGTCCCATCTTCCTTCATGCATAATACATACTCCTCTATTCTGTATAGGCGAATCAAGTGAACAGCTGATACATTTTGGCCTGCACTATTAAGGGAAACAAATTAAACATCATAAACTACATATTTTCTAAAAGCATATAACCTCTAGAAGTGATGTGACACCAATTAGGACATGTCCCATCTTCCTCCATGCAATGCACAATACATTGCCATTCTGTATAGGCGAATCTAGTGTAAAGCGGACACATTTTAACATATACTGTCTAGGGAAAGCAAATTAAACACCCTAAACTATATATTTTCTGAAAGCATAAACCCTCCAGAGGAGATATAACACCATTTAAGATATTTCCCATCTTCCTCCATGCCATGCACATACATTGCCCTATATTCTGTATAGGTGAATCTAGTGTAAAGCGGATACATTTTAGCCTATACTGTCTATGAAAAACAGAATTAATACCCTAAACTATATATTTTCTGAAAGCATATTACTTGTAGATGAGATATAACACCAGTTAAGACATGTCTCATCTTCCTCCATGCCATGCACAACATATTGCCCTCTATTCTGCAAAGGTGAATCTAGTGTACAGTAGATACATTTTGGCATGTACAGTCAAGGGAAAACAAATTAAACACCCTAAACTATATATTTTCTGAAAGCATATACCCTCTAGAAGAGATATTACACAATTTCAGACATTTCCCATCTTCCTCCATGCCATGCACAATACATTGCCCTGTATTCTGTAAAGCTGAATCTAGTGTAAAGTGGATACATTTTGGCCTATAATGTCCAGGGAAAACAGATTAACCACCCTAAACTATATATTTTCTAAAAGCATATGCCCTCTAGATGAGATATAATACCAGTTAAGTATTATCTTCCTCCATGCCTTGGACATGGTACATATTCCTATATTGCATTTACTCTGTATTAAAACACATTGATTTTAATATATCGCTGAAAAAGCTAGAGCAAAAATGTTCAATGTTAACATTTAAAATCATATTATTGTTTAATTTGACCATCATTTGTCCTCAGATTCACCCCTGTGGGCTGAATAGTAATTGAGATATAGGGCTATATTTGTCTAATATGCATGGTCACTAGCAAATAGCTTAGGGGTTTGTCCAGTCCACATTGGGTGTGGTTTTGTTTTCAAAAGTCCGGCAAAAAGGTGGATCTTATGTTTCTTAATTAGTCATGGGTGTGTTTTGGGCTTAACATCCTTTAAACTAATGAGAGTGACATCTGTCATTCCCTTTAACAGCAAGCAGTGCGCCTTCAAAAAGCGCATCGATATTTTGATAGTCAGCGGCGTTATGTTCCCCATTGTAATCGTGTAATTGGTAATGTTTTACATGGATGCGCGCTGGTGCACGTTCTTGTGGACGAGAAAAGCAGGGTGTAATTGTGCACTCGCCCATCACTGTTGATAATGCACTCTTAAAGGGACACCAGGCAACGTTTAATTACTCATCTACGTAAGTCGGTATATGGTTAAATGACTCATTACAGGGCGAATGAAGACTCTCTCGCCCGCCCCTACTGCCTGTAGGAAAAATATCCCGCTTGCAAGTTCAGTGTATCGTACCCGCCGACCGAAGCAGGATCAGTTTACATCCTGCATTCACAGCACAGGGGCAGGCTAACGAAACGCGATTGTTGCAAACGTGTGTATAATGGCAGAGCCGGCGAAGAAGCAGCGAAAACCCTTGACGGAAGATGCAAACAAAAAGGAAAAGAGCTTCAGACCGAGCGTGTGGGAGTTTTGTAGAGAAAAGGCATCAGGCTTGCCTGGTGTCTCTTTAAAATAACATATAAATAACTCGCCATGGATTTCTGACCAGATATTTCTTGGTCAGTGGCGTAATGCGTTTTAGGTAGTGTACGATAGCGATTTTTAGATAATGCGCTAGACCCCTCCTTAGGTCGTTAATTGCCACACCCCTTGGTGCGTTGCTCAATAAAAGAGACGGGCATAACGATATTGTACGATATTGTACAATAGTGTACAATATTCTAAAGTAGAATAGTGTTGCATCGTGATGATTATACGCTTTGCGCCGTGCTCTTGACTGTCATGATAGGGCCCATAGCTATTGTAACCTCTTGGCAGCCATTTTGGTGGCCATCTTGAAAATGACCCCTTTCTCAAAGTCAGATTTTACTAGATTTTTAGTATGTTATTTAGCATGTCTAACAGTACCAGAATCCATAAAAAAACCTTTTGTATCAAATTTTTTGATGTTGAACCCTATATTGACCCGCCTAAAGTTACTCAACTTGCACTGGATCATCTTCCTGAATGTCAATATTATCACAATAAGTCAGCACCAGTCAGAGGCTACATTCAATGTTTTGCACTTTTATGTCATCACATAACCAAAAGTATTGGTTTTACCAAAAATAGTTGTCAATATTTTAAACTACAAAAATACATACCTATAAAGTATTTTGATACAAATTATTCAACCCAGTCAAATACAAATTACGAATATACGATATATTTTGTATTTGAAATATGGAATACATGTACCATAAATACTGCTCATCCCTGTAGGCATCACTTGTTCTGAGATACCATGTTTGGTTCAGGAGATATAATGAAGAATATAGGTGTAATTCAGTTATAGTGGAACATTTAATAGTTGCCACAACGACCATTAGGGTTTTTTGATAATTGTTTTATATCTGAAAATGTTCAGGGCTCCAAACTGTACAGGTTCACCAAGTTTCATGCTTATATGAAAGAATTTGACCTAATTTTCACATATCCCCTGTACTATAAAAGTTCAATAAAACTGCCAAAGGTGCAGCTTTTCGCCATTGACCTATGCACACATAATTCCAATTTTGACAATGTTCCACCACTTGGATTTTCATGGACTTTTGGTATGTGATTTGGGAAGGTTTCATGAACTGAATAGAACACAAATCATTTCTGTTGCAATTAGTTTTGGGTTGGGTGATTTTTTCACATAGATTGCCTGGACTATTAAGCATACAATCAAAGATCCTTGATTACTAGCAAGATAGAGCAACGTAATTCGTTACTATGGGAGCAAAACGGGACAGTTCCGGTCTGCATAAGTGGGAGTGTCACCTTACGTCACTAAATAAACTTTCTCTCTTAACAAGCAATAAGAGCAGATAAACATAATTGTGTTCACAGTATTATTGTCTATAATCATGTATGATACCAATGAATCGTTTTTTAGGACATGGAATGAATAATTTAATTAGTCTGTGAACCGAGCTAGCTAGCTAGCTAACGCTAGCTTAAAACGCTATACAAGTGAATGGGAGTAGCTATGGCAATACAGCTATGCGCTAACAAGTGACTAGTAGTTGAAGGACTTCGCTTAAACTTAATATACTGTTGCAAGTTCAACTAATGTCAGTAATGTTATTCAGCTAGTTGTCATTTCAAAAAAATTACACTTCTCCGTTTAAAATGTTACTTTAGCTAAGAGGCTAGCTAGCATGCTAACAACCAAACAGTAACTGGCAGCAGCATGGTTTGATATTAAGTTATTTTATTACAAATCCGAGCACTAAAAAAATACATTATTAGGCTTGAAATGATCACAAACACTTACAGATTATGACACAATTTTCCAAATAACCCTCAACAAATCCAGAAAGACATAATGACCAATTTATTGGTAAAATTCCACAAGTCTCCATTGACATTAGTGCAGCGAGGGCTTACTCTGGTCTGCATAAAGGGGGATTTTCCCCCCTCCCCCTTGCAATAATCGAACGCGGAAGTTGTCGAACGTTTGCGCCTCTCGCTCCGCTTTAACCCTCTCTGATACAATCTGGCTCTATTAAGACTACAGATCCTGTTTAACTGCTTCCTCTGCCCACAACTGTTTCAAAATAAAAGTCTCCACTACAATAATTCCCTATTAAATAATTTGACCATTTAAACTATCCAACTATTTAACTTTTCAACTATTCCAACTGTCAACTATCATCAACTATGCCTCTAGCCTACTATATTAAACCACCACCTACCTAGCAACCAATTTAGCAACCATTGAAATTAAGCATCTATGTCAGTTTCCATAACAACCAACATGATTATACTAGCAAACTACTGTAGTAACTCCTTTATTTCTGATAGTAGCTACCATGGACACCCTAGCAACAACCTAGAAACGACTTCAAGTACCCTAGCAACAGCCTAGCAACCACATTCACAGTTAAAACCTAGCAACCAGCATAGCAACCACCATAACTACTCTAGCAACAGTCAGTTGTCATCAACTTTGACTCCCGTCAACTGTTTCCTCTGTCCACAACTGTTTCAAAGTAAAACTCCTCACTACAATAATTCCATTTTAAATAATTTAACCATTTTAACTATCCAACTATTTAACTGTTCAGCCTTTCAAACTGTCAGTTGTCATCAACTATGGCTCCCGCCAACTGTTTCCTCTGCCCACAACTTCAACTTCAAAATAAGTCCTCAATACAATAATTTGCTATAAAATAATTTAACTATTTAAACTATTTAACTGTTCGGCCATTCCAACTGTAAGCTGTCAACAATTATGGCTCCCCGCCAGCTTTTTTCTCTATCTGACCTCCATCTTTTTACTTAGATTATATTTTAGACAATATTCAACAATATTTCATTCAGCAGCCATTTTTGCATTTTCATGCACTCGTAATTCCCTGGAATTACATTTTCTAGTTACAAAAATATGTTACGCCAGTTAAAGGGACACCAGGCAACGTTTTCGTGTTAATTAATCATCTTCGTAAGTCGGTATATGGTTAAATGACTCATTATGGGGCGAATGAAGGCTCTCTCGCCCGCCCCTACTGCCTGTGAAGAATATCCCACTTGCAAGTTCGGTGTATCCTACCCGCCGACCGAAGCAGGATCAGTTTACAGCACAGAGGCAGGCTAACGAAATGCTAGAGATTGTTGCAAACGTGTGTATAATGGCAGAGCCGGCGAAGAAGCAGCGAAAACCCTTGACGGAAGACGCAAAGAAAAGGAAAAGAGCTTCAGACCGAGCGAGGGGGAGTTTTGTAGAGAAAAAGCATCAGGCTTGCCTGGTGTCCCTTTAAGCAAATTGCCGTATTGATCAGTTAGAGATTAAGCGCCCAAACCTGTGACGTCACATGCAACTGTAGTTCGTCATCACCATGTTACGACAAAAACTCAAAACAATTCAACTGATCCTAAAAGGTATGACCACTAGAATCAAGAGGTGACCCCAGTGCCTAGCATATTGAAGGCATTAAATTAAGATCCCAATGTGCACCGAGATATATTTTTTCTAAAAATAAATCCCATCCACTCCGCTAAACTCTAGGAACACAAACAGTAGGTGGCAATGAGATTACTTTCCCTCCGTATAACCAACATTCAATTGTACTAACACACAAAAAACAAGTAGCCTACAAACGTGGGACAATGCACACAAAAAGAAATCAACCAGGAAATATTATATTATTACCATCATATTATTACCATCAATTACTTCAACTAAGGCTTGAAAAAAAACTGCCAGCTGTAGCCAAGGTCAGCCTAAAATGTGCAACTCCCAAACTCTTGACGCGCACGCACACAGCCCTAAATCCACCACATCACATCATGATGCATTGTAACACGCAGTCTGTAATACATTGTAACACGCAACCCTAGCCAGCCACAATGTCAAATACATTGAAACACGCAGTCTAGCGCGCACACACTGACACGGTAACGTTGTCAGGGACAGGGGTAGCCCTAGACATAGACTTATTACTATTTTGATCCTCATCAGAGCAATCGACACTTTTGAATAAAGTGGACAGGGCGCCTGCAGGAATTATTGCTATGGTACGCACACCCACCTACAGAAATAGGTATGCGTATTCTTTCTCCTGCTCAAACAAAAGGTGTGCGCATGCGTATGCGAGCATATAGTTCTGCATTAAGTTTATTTTGATAATGTGTTTACAAACTTTACAGAAAATTGTAAATAGCCTACTGTCATGCAGTTAATGGGATACTGTGCAAAGTTGCAAAGTTATGGTAGGCCAATTTGGTGTGAATACACACACACACACACAGGGGAAATTCTCTCTCGTTGTTGAGTAGGCTGATGGTACGCACAGTGCGTACGGCCAGGTGCACCTTACTGAGAACATCTCGCTGCCGCTCTCTCTTTTGCTGAGTTAGCTTTCTTTTTTCGAGCTCCGCTTTCATATTTCCTAATCGTTTCATGCAAAGCCATTGTTGTCTGTGATAGCACGCATTGATACGGCAACGACACATGACAATAAGACAACGTGGGCCTCACTACGGGTGGGGAAATACATCAGAAATATCAAAAATATGATCATAATATTTTTTTTTCTTTTTTAAATGTCCCGCGCCGGGTCCCCCTAGTGGCCGGAGCCCAGGGCAGCATCTTTGCCCAATGCCCAAACCCTGTTCACAGGCCTTGGTTTTAGGACCCCTTTTCATTACGAGTGTTTGGGGTAAAACCTAGGAGGCGGGAACTGGTCCAGGAACTCTCACACGGTCCTCTCAGTCCTTGTGTTTCCATTACAATTGAATGACCCTGGTCAAACTCGCCAGCCTCTGAAAGTTTGTTACAGGAGATGCCCCAGCTTTTGCTTCACGATAGCGACACTAGTTAGATTCACTAAAATCGCATAGCAGCTGCAGCAAAGACTCTCCTCACACTAATACCTTCGCTAAAGCTTTATTATCATTTACTTACGTGCAGAGACAGTAACCTAAATATTCTTATTACCTAAATGAGTTTATCCTCCTCGGCATACGCTACCTTCAAATATAGTGAACTGAAGTCAATAGAGAGCATACGCAACCTTTGAATGTCTGTACCAAATCAAATGTTACATTATAGGTTTCATTATTACCATCGAAATTTATTAACAAAATTCTGTAAATGTTTTCCCATTACAGCCCAATATAGGATTTCAGTTGCTTAACAGTATGAGGCATTCTTAATCACGTTTATCATTCCATGATGCACCTAATTTGACAGGTCTGGACTGCAGACAGGCCATTTTAGCACCCAGACTCTTCTTCTATGGAGAAATACTGTTTAAAAATGTGCAGAATTCATTTTGGCCTGTATACAACCTGCATACATCATTCCGAATTAATGATGCCCATGCTGTAGGCACTAATGCACCTCCACCGTCATAGATGTTGGGTTGGATGCTTGGAAAGGCCCTCTCCTCTTTAGCCCAGATGAGTCTATGATTTCCAGAAAGAATTGCACATTTTGATTGGTCTAACCACAGGACCTTTTTCCATGTTACCTCAGTCCATTTTAAACAAGCTCAGGCCCAGATATGACGGTGGTATTTCTGTATCATGTCTAAATACAATTTTGTTCTGTTGCATGGTAAAGTTTCTGACTCAAACTGTTCTCATAGACAATGGTTATCAGAGGTTTTCCTGAACCCATACAATGATTTTCTTTACAGAAACAGGTCTGGTTTTAATGCAGTACCATCTGAGGTCCAAAAGACCACAGCCATCCAATATTGTTTTTCAGCTCTGAATTTTTTTTTTTTTTTTTTTTTTTTTTGGATTCTCTGAATATGTTAATGATATTATGTACTCTGTAGATGATGAACTCTCCAAATACTTCAAAATTCTGACTCTGACTGTACTAACTGTTCACTTTGTTACTGCTTACACTGTCTACTGGCTATATTAACCCATATGTACAACCCATCCCTCCATCTCCCAGTCTGGACTGTGGTCTAACATCACATCATACTTGACCAATGGCTGATACCCTATTACTGCAAAGCTATCCTTGCACTGCTGCTATAATTCTTATATTACTATGTTTACATTTTCCTCCATTTTATCCATATACTTATACTATAATTGTTATATTACTATGCTTACATTTTTCTATTATATTGTCCATATTTAATACTGATCTCTTATATTGTCCATATTTATTGCTGGTCGCTAGACTTAAACCCTGCACTGTTGGACTTATTTGCACTACCACGACACACACCTTACTGAGCATCTTACCACGGCATATTGAATCACAGGGTCAGTCCCTCCCCTTTTACTGGAAGTGCCTCATGCTTACATTACATTCATGCTTATACAGTACAGTACATTCATGTGGATCCTTGTTTTAGTATTTTAGTATCTTTTACTGTTCATTTTAGTCATGTGGATTTGTTTTTTATCATCCTGTTTATGTTGTTGTGCGTGGTGTCATAAGCTACTGGGACCTTGAATTTCCCCTTGGGGATCAATAAAGTATCTATCTATCTTAGAGATGCACCGATATGGAATTTTAGGGCCGATAACGATAACCGATATTTATTAAATGTTGTGGCCGATACCGATACGATAACCGATAATATTTCTCTTGAAAAAAATTGTGAAAAGTGATTTGGGGAAAGCATTTAATAAGCATAATTTTATTTCAGTAATTTTACCTACCACCAAATGATGGACAGAACTCATAATAGTCCTCAATAGTACATCAGTCAACATAACAGTAGCCTAGCCCTACAGTATGTGTGGCTCCTTTAAGTGAACCTGACGTCAGTGAATTGCGAGTGAGTGGCTAGAGAGTATGAATCGTTTTCATTTAGGACTAAACACTCATAAACGGCTCAGCTTGGAATAAGCTACAGTATAGCGACCAAATCAGAGTTTGTGAGGGAAACTTAGGTTTAGTTTCAACTGCGGGTAACTGAATAAAGCTGGAACTCCTCAGACTGTATCTTATGTCCGTCTACTCTGTTGCGCACAACCTGCTGCAGCAGAAATGAAAGGGGTTAGCCCCGAAGGTTTTAATAACTTATTATGATGACCTGTCTGGAACTGAGGCAGGAATGGTTAGCATATTTCTAGGTAATAATACAAAACCCAAGCTAAAGTAATGCAAATATAATACTAAAACACAACTTGGAACTAGGCCTACTTATGTACTCGTCCCACTAACAAGTTTGTTTATTTGTTTCCCCGACCAGTGCGGTAAAGTGCAAACACATCAGCACAAGACGACTCTAGATAGGGCTGAGCTCCGCTCTGGTAAGGTTAAATGGCGGATCATTCACGAGAGGATTTTGAGATGCACAGATTCCCAAATGAACGCATATCCACAGATTTTGTTAGAGTGGTGAAATACATTCACACCGCTGACATTATATTGAGGAAAAAGTATAGCCAACCAAGCTCAAGTAGCTCAGTGTAGCTAGACGGACCTTACGTAGGCCTAAATTAGGACTTTAAAAAATATCGGCCAGAATTCTGTTATCGGACCGATAATAATATTTTCATTTTTTCACTTATCGGCCAATAATATATCGGCCGCCGATATATCGTGCATCCCTAATCTATCTATCTATCTATCGCGAGGAAAATAAGTATTGTTTTAAATGGTTTAAATAAGTAACACGTCAACATTTTTTTCAGTAAGAATACTTCCAGTGAGGCTATTCACATGAAATCACCAAACATTAGTATTAACTTAGGTAATCCACACATATTAAAGAAATTCAAACATTAATATCCATAAGTAGTTATGAGTAAAAAATTGGAAGTTGTTACTCTAGTATTACTCTAAGTTGTTAGATTAATAACCCCTCCTATCTGTGCAAATTAATAAACTGGGTTAGTACATACTGATGGGCTATAAAAAGGTTTTTTGTTACCAAGGTGTCACACAAGAAACATGTCATGAGGTGTTAAAGCAAAGAGCTCTCCCCAAGACCTTTGCAACCTTATTGTTGCAAAACATATCAATGGAACTGGTTACAGATGCATTTCAAAACTTTAGAATGATCCTGTAAGCAGTATTGGAGCCATTATATGCAAGTGGAAGGAATATCACTGCATCATCAACCGGCCCTGCACAGGATCTCCTTCTGACCAGGAAGTCAGAAGGATAGTCAGAAGAGTAGCCCAAGAGCTAAGGACCACTTGGAGAAAGCTCCAGAAAGACTTGGATGCAGCAGGTACAATGATTACAGAGAAAATCATAGGTAATGCACTCCACCGCCATGGCCTCTATGCACGCTCACCCCGCATGACTATTACTGAAGAAAAACATGTCGAAGCTCGTTGAAAGTTTGCTATCCTATTGCGTGCAGAGGGAATTTGAAAGACAACCGATTATCCCGCCCCTCGGACTGAGCACTGCAAACAGTGAGTGCCCAGACCCTACATTTTAATGTGGGTCTGGCTCGTCAGGCTACAATTGAACAGTTTTGGAAGTTAACTAAAGATCAGGATTCACAAGAGGGATCCCTGGAATCTTCAATATTAAACGGCTATCTGTTTTTAAAAAATGGGCCAAAATCACACCGGAATACTGAGACTGATACAGGAAATGCCTTGAAGCTGTCATTACGAATAAAGGCTCTTCCCCAAAGTAAGTTATTTAAGAAATTTCAGCAGGCGTGTTCAATACTTTTTTCCTGTGTCATTCCAATTTATTACACATAACTCTACTTATGGACTTTAATGTTTAGATTTTTTTTACATGGGTGGATTATCTGAGTTAATACTAATGTCTGGTGAAAATTTCATGCAAATAGCCGCATTGGAAGTATATTTTCACCGCTGTATCTATCTATCTATTTTATGTTAAGAAGCATTAAAATGACATTGTTTCATCATTTGTCCACACAGGTTTACACAGAGTGATGAATACCCCTAGGTCTTTACCTCTAAGAGACTCTGCCTGTCTGGGATGCTATTTTTCATACCCATCTTTATCATTGCACTTTTCTAACTTCTCCATCATTTTGTTTGACCCTTTGTTTGACCCTTGTCCCAACTTTTTTGGAAATGTGTTGCTGGTAACAAATTCAAAATGAACATATTTTTTTTCAATGAAATGGTCAAATTTGTTATTTTCAACATTTGATATGTTGTCTGTGAAGAATGCTATTGAAAACAGTCTCCTTAATTCCAAATGGAGACACTGGGTTTACTGAGTAGATCCAATGTAGTTAAAAGCAGTTACAACTTGAGGCTGGCTTGCAAAAGAATAGTTCTTTATTCTGGATGTTAACAACAGAGTTCTGATAGCTCTGTTGTACGCACAGCACAGCGTTGCAAAGTGAAGCCAAGACCATGAACTGAACTTTATTGACACTGCTAGAAGCTTTCTGACATGCTAACTAGGCTTAATGTCTTTTGCCGATATCTGGGCAGCAATGTCTCACTGTAAAAGATTTTCCTGATGCCTACCTGATAAAAGCATATCTTGGCAAAGTGGCAAAATGTTGCATAGTGTTGCACCATTGCAATACTCAATAAAGGTTCCCCCAAGATCTACACGTTAGGAGAAAGTTCTATAAACCAAAACAAGTAACCTTAAACTAGCATTATATTTGACAGCAAAAACATTCAACAACCATAGGAAAACGTCCCCGGTAAGTTCTAGCAACCTGAAATGGGTAGCTAAGCTGGCATGCTTCATCACACGGTAGCAAAGGAAGCATGGAACCTAGCTGCAGATAGAAATGAAAGGGCTTTGGAATTGCATTCTGTCAGTGCCTATGAATTTAGCTTGGCTAATCTAAAACTCAATCTGAATATTCTTATTTGAACACTAGACATAACACTCATGCATTGTGGTTAATTTTGGAGACCATGTGTTTTACAATTGCTGGGCCCATTTCTAGTATGTTTATGTAGTAATTAGGCTATAACGTCCAGTCATGCATGGCGTGTCAAAATGACCTGTATAAGCAAAATAAACAAAATACTCTTTGCCATCTCTAATCCAGAGAAAAAGTACTGACAATCATCAGATATGATCAATGCAACACGATCTACGTTATAATTATGGTTGATAGGTTATGTTGATGAGGTTGAACTACTCTGTTGCCATGGAGTGCTGGTAAGCTGAGGATGACAGGCAGTAGTAGCTAGAATTTCTAAGCGAAACGTTAACGCTATGCTCTGCAGTGCATTATACTACTATGTCAAAAAGTTCACAAAACTGTTAAGACATTCAGTTACACAAATCTGACATAAACCACAATGCAATCTACCAAATGCCAGACAATGTATGGTGGTTGTAAACATCTACGTACAAATGTTATTCTTCAGGCCTAAGGTACGCTAGCTGGGTAGTTACAGCACTATCGTGTCATAAAAAATCATAATGCTCAAAACCCTGGGAGTCAATTTAGCGTTAGTATAACCTGTGTTAACTATGTAGTCGGACACATCCAATCATTTTGAGTTTACATTACGTTACCTTGTTTAAAGAAGGTACCAGCAGCCCCCGCCATTTCGGTGCGTTGTCCTCGCTGAAAAAGTCGTACTGTAGCTGTGCCGCTTGCATGGCTTTAGTTAGCTAGCAAGCCAACTTTATCCGTGCGCAATTCAGGAGTTGCCAGCGATGAGTCTCCCCACGGCCCTCTTCTCACATGAAAGCAGTGGAAGGTGTTGGACCACCGGGCCACCGTGACAGTACAACAACAACACGATAGGCGTCCAAGCTGTGTGGTCTTGTGTGGCAGTTGCCTTTATATCTTCTAAAGCAACGTTAGAATTCCCCAGAATACACTTGGTACTGCGGCCGTCATATCGTTGAGTAATGTTAGCTCGCTAGCTAACTAGCCTACTAACAGTAGGCTACAGATGTCACCACCTAGCTAGCGTTAGCTAGGACAGCTAAGTCCACTCACCCTTCAAGCCAATAACTGTGGAGTAGCTAACAGTATTCGTATGAACTAGGTAACGTTATGTCAGCGTTACATTTCACATCTAAAACAGAAATCTTAGATGCCATCAGCGTTAGCTAACGTTAGTTGGAATGATCTAACGTTAGCTGACGTTGACCACACTGATCGATCCAAATCGGAAGTTGGTTATCTGTTGATAATTAGCATGTTAACAAGCTAATGTTAGCTAGCATCTTGCCTCGGGTAAATGCTCAGATGGGAAATGCTGATTTACAGGTACCAATAATTTGATTGTAATTTGTTTGTCGTCAAGTAGACATTTAAACCATTCTCTTAACAAAAGCGCTATGCCTGCACAGGGCAAAGGTCCCAGTTCGATACATAATGACCCATTTCAACAGAATCATCGGCAGGGTTGCTCACCTTATCCTCCATGAGCTCACCCAACTTAAAGCTACTAATTTTCCTATCAGCTCGATGTCGGAGTACAGCATGAAACAGGCGGTTTTGTAATTCCACGCTCTTGATAATACACACGTTTTTATCACCGGGACGGCTGATTTATTTTGGCGATTGTTGTCTCGTGCGTTAGTAGTTGGTGGAGGAAAACAGTACATGCGCAATGAACGCCGTTTCGATGTCTTGTTGCGCTCAACGAATTCGATAGACGCACCTTACACAGAAAACCGATCCTTCACACCTGGTCCATTTTCCGATCATATTTCTGTAATTACACGCAAAGCAGTTGCTTACTTTAGTTGCAGACCAAACCAACACACTCAAATAAATAACACTATTGACAAAAAGCTGGATTTGTTGATGGATGACGTTAAGAATCAACTTAGTGGCGGAAAAGAACATAGCAGTCTCTGTAGCTCTCCTCGCGTTATACATCTCAGTCTTTGGTTTTAGACAAGGTTATGGGGGCAATTTCAGTAGGCCTGTTTTGATTCTTATTATAAATAAACATATTAACTCACATTTGCCACAGACATTAAAGTATGGACACTGATTGTACAGGCCTGGCTACAAAACATGTTTGGTGTGAACTGTAAATGTAAATTAGGCTTCTAGGCCTGGCGTATAGGCTAAGGAATTTGGTCTCTGCATTTATCCCATCCGTGAATTAGTGAGCACACAGTGAACACACAGTGAGGTGAAGCACACACTAACCTGGAACAGTGAGTTGCCTTGCTACAGCAGCGCTCGGGGAGCAGTGAGGAGTTGCCTTGCTCAAGAGCTCAACTGCTCAGTATGGAAGTCTGTATGCCAAGAGTTAACATTTGTTTTCTCGAGAACTTGACTTAATTAATATCTCAAGATAATGCCAAAATTAAATAAGAAAAGGAAAAAAACTCATCTCGAGACTTATCCAAATTTACAAAAAGCACAATAGAAAACTAGAAAATGTAATTTCGAGGAAATCACCAGTGCATGAAAATGCAAAACATATATTAACATAAAATATAAAACAAACTTGTATTTGGAAACAGTTGTGGGCAGAGGAAACAGTTGGCGGGAGTCATAGTTGATGACAACTGACAGTTGAAATGACTGAACAGTTAAATAGTTGAGTAGTTTAAATAGTTAAATTATTTAATAGTGAATTATTGTAGTGAGGACATTTATTGTGAAATAGTTGTGGGCAGAGGAAATAGTTGAACAGGATCTGTAGTCTTAAGAGAGCCAGATTGTATGCTTAAAGCCTGAGACAGTATATAGTTTAAAAGTTGAATGTAGACAGTGTAATGGATGTTGATAGACAGAAAGTTGAATGGATGTTGATAGGCAGATTGTTTAATGGATGTTGATAGATAGTTTAATGGGTGGATCAGTGAATGGTTTGAAGAGGATCAATGGTTAGATGGAATGTTCCTTATATCCTTGTGGAATGGAGAGACACAGAGAGAGTTGACCTAGTTGAGAAGAAAGCAGTTGATACAGGTGCAATCAGTTTAACTGGCTCTTTGATGGGGCCTATAGGCAACTAGTTGAGCAGCTGGCAGCTGATACATGCGCAAATCAATTTAATTAGCCCATTGTGATGTCATAGTGCTTATGCAAAGTCTATGGGGGGAAAAAAAGCTTGATTTATGTTAATATCTCAAAAAGTATAACGTTTACAAAAACAAAACAAAAAATCCTCAAGTGTCCTTTTCAAGACCTACACGTTACAATAATTGTGAGCAATGTGTTTTTGTTAAAAATATTTAGCCTATTTCTTTATGAGATTTTCCCTTTTCTCAAAATAAATTTGCTTCCCTTCAAGGTTGGATTTTTCCTATTTTTTTCATTGTGAGATTACAATAAATCACCAACAGATTATTTATCTATACTGGTTTTTAGTCAACTTTAGCAGAGGTGCCAATAATTCTGGAGGGTACTGTATACTGCTATGGATGCTAAGTATTTTTTAAGTATTTTTACTTTTGTAAGTATAAAGAAAAGGTATAAAGAAGGAATGTTTATACAGTCAGTTCATTATCTTAAGATCATGGGGGGGGGGCAATGTTCCTGTGGGTTCTCTGCCCTCAAACTTTTGCAGTTCGCCTCACGATCAGCGGCTGTGTTCCAGCAATGTCGGGCAGCGGGGATAATCTGCTGGAAAGTGGAGGCGCTGTCAGTCCCCCCAGGATTTCGCAAGGATTTTTTGAGATTGTTGTGACCTAAAATGCCTGATTCCGTGACAACTTTTCTAAAAAATTGCAATGGAAGTTGTGGTTTTTATCAGTTTGTTGCGAATAAATTGTGGGAGGATGTGCAAATTGCAAAAATAGTGATTTTGTATTTATTTATTTTTTAATTGAGGGCAACTAAGGTTAGTAAGGGGTGTTGGGAGTAACACGTTACTGTAATTCCACTACTTTAAATGGTAACGAGCATGTAACAAAGTATTTTTGTAAATCAAGTAACGCAAATACAATTACCGAAATTTAAATGAGTTTGTTACTTGCGTTACTCTGTTGATTTTGAATGAACGACTGCAGACAAGATGACAGACACACTCTTGCAGATGCATTCTTTTAATAACTTATTATGTGGGGCAGCCGTGGCCTAACCTGACTCCGCCAGATGGATGCTTCGGATTTGCTCTGCATGTCCATCTGGGAACTTTCCGTTGGAGAACTTTTGGGAAGGGGCGGAAATACTGGTTAGCTGATTGGATAAACTATCTGTCTATCACCACCATTGTTGGTTATCGACTGGCCAAATCAACCAATTAGATGAACAAAGTGTTCTTCTAATGCCTTCGTTTAACATACAATTAAGTTAGGTAACGTTAACATTTTTTAACTTACCATTTGTATGTGACATGAACCTAATCAACGACAATTCCCACCAAGTTTTCACGGTAGGCCCTACACTTCTGAAGAAAGTATATTCCTCCATTATGAACTGAAATCGGCCGTGGAGGATGTCTGTGTCGTTCATTCCTCCCAGCTGCATGGCTGAGACTCATAGCTTCACAGCTTCCCCAGGAATACTTTCTAATTTGAATAAAACTTGTGCGATAGCTATGCTCATCTCATCTGTGGATGCCGTCATGTTGTTCGTTGCGTCACACCTAAACCCGCCCCAAAACCAATGCTGATTGGCCGTTCGTTTGGTGAACTGCTCCAAATTTTCTCTATCGGAAAGATGCCAGACTGATCTGCGAGTGGAAACCTGAAGCTCGCGAGATCAGGATGGTCTCACGAGGCTAGCCGTGGCCTACTGGTTAGGGCTTCGGGCTTGTAACCGAAGGGTTGCCGGTTCGATCCCCAACCCAGTAGGAAAAATGTGGGCGGGGGAAGTGGTTGAGCACTGCTCTCCCATGCCCACATCCACGGCTAAAGTGCCCTTGTGCAAGGTACCTAACCCCTCACTGCTCCCCGAGCGCCGCTGTAGCAGGCAGCTCACTGCTCCGGGTTAGTGTGTGCTTCACCTCACTGTGTGTACACTATGTGCTGTGTGTTTTTCACGGATTGGGATAAATGCAGAGACCAAATTTCCCTCACGGGATCAAAAGAGTATACTTATACTGCATTCTTTACAGCAGCCTCCTCACATTCCTCCTTATTTCAGATTTAATACACGCAAGAGTGCATTAGGCTACAATTTAAATGGTCATCTTTTCCCTTGCGCCTTTTCCCTTTCGTTTCCATCTCGTAAGCCCTACTACAGTAACAGCGCACTGTTGTTTATCTCTCTGCTCTTTGTTTGGTAAAAAACGAAGGAGTTTTTTTGTCTTCAAATTTTCACGATCCATTTTCACACTTACATGACATCATCATTTATATAATGCATAATTAAGACTGGGACTACTATCACTTGGGGGTCAAATGTGAGAAAACACTGGTAAAGAGGGTATTTTGCCTAATTGTTGGGTGCTGATTCTGAATATCATATTTAGTTAACTGACTTTTTAGTTTTAAACCTGCTAATTAGCATTTGCGGCCTAAAACTGGCCTCCATAGGCAACATAGAATGGGTGAATAGGGTAAAACATTTAACTCCTTGATATTCTTATGAAACTTTACTAGTTTATTATTTATGTAGAGACAATATTTTTTTGCATTACAAGTTTTCTGAAAATATATGTTTATGGATGTTTAAGAACGGCTTGTTCAAGCGCCAGTCCTAGGCGCCTATGCCGATTTCAGTCATCCCTTTATCTTAGAGACGGATGCAAGCCATGCAGGATTGAGGGCAGTTCTGTGACAGGAGAAGGATGGGTTACGGCGACCAATAGCCTTTGCTAGCTGGGGCTTGCGGCCAAGTGAGAGGAACATGTCAAATTATAGTGCCATGAAACTCAAACTCCTTGCAGCCAAGTGGGCAATCACGGGGAAAAAATGCAAGTATCTCCTGGGCAACAAGTTCACCGTGTACACTGACAACAATCCCCTCCAATACCTGCAATCAGCGAAACTGGGCGCTCTGGAACAGTGCTGGGTTTCTCAGCTTCCCCTTTTTGATTACAACATCAAATATCAAATATCAGCTAATCGCAATGCCGATGCCCTTTCTAGGCTTCCCACAACCCCACTAGCACTCTGCGATCTGTGTCACACGGCCTGGACGTCCCCCTGCCGATTGGCATAGCCAACATGTAAGCCTCGAGTGCACCTATCCAAGACTCTTGGATGACATTACATTACATTACATTACATTACATTACATTACATTTGGCTGACGCTTTTTTAACCAAAGCGACTAACAACATGGTAAACAGTAAGTTTTAGAACAATTCTCACAATTTTAGGACAGTTTTAAAAAAACATTAGAGTACAGTAGGAATAAGTGCGTCGGTGAGTGCTGTTTTTAACAGTTACTTGTCAGTTTAAAACGGCTGGTGAGTGCTAGGATCAGTAAGACTTGTTGTAAGTGTTGCTATGTAAGTGTTGTGTTCCACCAACGAGGAACAACAGATGAGAAAAGTTTGGATTGGCTTGAGTGTACCGGTGGTAGAGCTAGACATCGTTCGTCAGAGGAGCGCAGCGGTCTGGAGGTAGTGTAAGTCTGTATGAGGGCATTCAAGTAGGTGGGAGCAGAACCGGAGACTACTTTGTAGGCAAGCGTTAGAGACTTGAATTTGATGCGGGCCGCCATAGGTAGCCAATGTAGCTGGATGAGTAGCGGGGTAACATGTGCCCTTTTGGGTTGGTTGTAGACCAGGCGCGCCGCCGCGTTCTGGATCATCTGAAGTGGTTTCACTGCGCAGGCTGGGAGACCTGTCAGGAGGGCATTGCAGTAGTCGAGTCGTGAGATGACTATTGCCTGAACCAGAAGTTGGGTAGCATCTTGAGTCAAGTAAGTCCTGATTTTCCGTATGTTGTAGAGTGCGAAACGGCATGACCGGGCGACTGAGGCAACATGATCTGAGAAGTTTAGTTGGTTGTCGAGAACAACTCCTAGATTTCTTGCAGTCCTGGTTGGTGAAACAGACAGGGAGTCAAATTTGATGTTGATGTCGTGGTGTATGGTAGGTTTAGCTGGGATGACCAGCAGTTCAGTCTTTGAGAGGTTCAGCTGGAGGTGGTGTGCCTTCATCCATGTAGCTATGTCTGAAAGGCAATCCGAGACAGAATCTTGTATGGTGGACACCATCCCTGGTCAAACCAAAAGAGACCTGAAAGTCCTGCAAGGGACTGATCCCTGTATTTCCAGATACCTGTGGTTTTGGTGACAGGGACGACCACCTACCCGTTAAGACAAGTGGAGTGAACCAAGGGAAGTCCAGCAGCTGATAAAGCAGTGTCCCAGATACAGGAAGTGGATGGGACCTTGTACAGAGCGATCCAGGCTCCTCCTTCCAGGGACCCAGTGCTGCAGCTTTTACTGCCCAAGGTGTTGCGAGTCGAAGTGCTCACTAGCCTACACAACAACCATGGCCATCTGGGGGTGGACAGGACCACAGATTTGATATGCCAGAGGTGCTACTGGCCCCAGATGTAGCCAGAACCTTCTTGGGAAATCTGTTAGCCACTAAGCCTTTGTAGATAATCTCCATTGACTTTACTCTCTTGGATTGGGCTATTGTACCACAGGACAAGAGAATGTTCTGGTAGTCACAAATGTTTTCTCAAAGTTGACCCAGACCTTTCCCACCCATGATCAGAGAGCTTCCACCATAGCTAAGATTCTAACTGAGAGATGGTTCTATGTGTATGGCATGCCAAGGAGAATCTACTCTGATCAGGGGCGCAGCTTTGAGGGGGAGTTGTTGAAGCACCTGTGTGACATCTACAGCATAACAAAGAGTAGAACCACCACTTATCATCCAGAGGGGAACGGCCAATGTGAACATTTCAACAGGACACTTCATGACTTGCTCAGGACCTTACCCCCTGAAAAGAAGCGTAAATGGCCCCAGTTGCTCCCTCAGCTCCTGTTCTCCTATAATACCACCATGTACCAGTCCACACAGCACTCCCCATACAAGCTGATGTTCGGTCAGAAGCCACAGTTGCCAGTCGACCACCTACTTGGAAATACTGGAGGTGACCACAGGGACAGTCCACCGACTGATTGGGTGGTGTAACATCAAGAGAACCTGACTTCTGTTCTGTCTATGCTAGTGCTAGGAGACACTTAGAAGAGGCTGTGGCATATCATAGGCATGGTGGTCCTGACACCGTACCCATATTACCATCTGGCACTCTAGTGTTTTTCTAGTGGCCGGTGGTAGTGTAGTGGTTAAGGAGTTGGGCTAGCGTGCAGTATCCGGAAAGTTATCGGTTCAATTCCCGGCTTCCCTATTATGCCCTTGAGCAAGGCACTTAACCCCAAGTTGCTCTGGGGACAATGTGATCCTTTGTAATATAGCTGACATACAGTATGTAAGTGACTTTGGTCAAGAAGTGTCTGCTGAATGTAATGTACATGTACACTCTTTTGCAAGAACCATTTTCACGGTCGCCACAAAATCCAGGATACATGGGTGTCCACCAAGTATGAAATTGTGGAGTGTCTGGATGGAATTGGCACACACTATAAGATCAGGCCGTATGGAGAGGAGGGCCCCCTTAAGACCATGCATCGCTCCAAGCTTAAACCTGTTCCCACCAGTCAAGATTCATCCAGCCCACCAGCACTGGCTGCTCCACAGCCTCATGGGGTATCGGGAGGGAGCCAGGCCTCGGTAACCCTGCAGTTGGAGACCCGTTGAGGGTAGCCATAGCCCACACCAAGACTAGTGCTTAGCATCACAGTGACCAAGATGGTGTTAACTTTAGCCTTGACCAACTGTCCCAGGCTTATTTGGAGGGCATACCAGATTAAAGAGAGCAAATGCATATGGTTTAGTGTCTGACCAATGTTTTCCCTTAAGTTATTTGTTTTGTGTATTAGTTCAGGCTGTGAAAGGGCCATCCGTGGTTTGTCTGTCTGTTTGTTTGTTTGTAACTTATATCCGTGGTTTGTCTGTTTGTTTGTACCTTATATTCTTTTGTTTGTTCATTTTGCCTACTGCTACTTAACTACCCATGCCTATGACACCCAGTGGTGTACTGTGTTGCCTGTACTATTATAGATTATTTCCAAGACAAATTTCTGTTAAGGTACAACAGAATGACATGGCAGGTTAAGGAAAGCATCAAGAAAAGTAATTGCTTAATAAAGATTAAGAAATCGTTTTTTTGACATACAGAGGGTCCCCGTTAAGTTTGGACGGGTTCCTTCATGAATCACGCACCCCATTTTCTCAGCAGAAATGGCACAAACTGCAGTTGACACAAACAACCACAAGGTGTCACTTGGGTGCCACTACTATTTTTGATGCGACTGACTTACTGCTTCCATGACGCAGCGGGGGCACGGGAACTTAAATTGATCACGGTAGTTTAAGCTTACACTTGACAAAACATTCTAATATGAAAATGTAGATGCAATTGTTGTAAAATGGTGCAGCTCCTTTAAGAAAGCACCGTGTGCAGGGATGGAGAGAGAGAAAGCGAGAGGGGATAGGCCTACAGTATGTGTGTTAGAACTTGTGGAAAAAGTACGTGCTGTTGAGACTGGAGCGAGTCATATTCAAAATAATGCAAAAAAAAGCAATTCTCCTCATTCATTGCAACCAAAGCATGCTTGCCGACGTTCAAACGAAAAATATATCAAAGCACCTTTTGCGTTTGAATGTAGCACGAAAAAATGTTTAAACAGCTGGACAAATGATTTAGCTAATTGATTATATAACCTGTACACCAGCAATTGTTGAACATTTACCTGTACAAGTACATTGACAGTAGCCCAGCCTAACAGCATGTTGTAGGCCTACTGTAGAAATTTCACTTAAATTGCAACCGCAACATGCCTGCTTGCCAACGTTCAAACGACAACGAAAAAGATAATAAAACAACAAGAGGGTTGAGTCTGAATGACACTGAGTTTTTGTAGTTAAGAAATATTTTCGTATAAAAAAAATGGTCTTTCTTCAATCTCCTTCACTGACGCCTATGGAAAAGGCTTAACGTCCCAAAACAACGATCAATGATCATCAAATTTCTCTCTCACATTGCTCCTCATAACCATCTATAAAAAAGTGTTTTATCTTTTCTTTTTGAGCACATCCGAATCCCAGGACATAACGCACTGGACCTTATAATAGGCTCGAGATATAATTCCAAAGGGGGCAGATAGGGGCCACTGCACTTAAAACTTAAAAAGATGAAGCTTTCCGAACTTTGAAATTGCGATCAGTGACTGGCATCGGGTGAACGAAGCTTTTCGAAGTTGAACAGGCTATTAAAAACTATTTGCGCACCTCCATGTCACAGGAGAGACTGGGCTCTCCCTTCTATGAAAAAGACGTTAGGCTACCTGCAAA
The DNA here is from genome assembly GCF_018492685.1 of Alosa sapidissima. NCBI lineage: Eukaryota > Metazoa > Chordata > Actinopteri > Clupeiformes > Clupeidae > Alosa > Alosa sapidissima. The sequence continues at coordinate 689,980 of NC_055965.1, read as the reverse complement.
CTGGCCTATGATTTCATTGCTGAGTTTGCGGCAAGGCAAGAAAATGTTTTTTTTCCTGAGTCAGGATATGGCGAGTCAGTGTTATTTATTTGTCCAATGTTAGCCTATAGATACAGACCAGTACATCTTATCAATAGTTTGAATGTCGTGTGTGTTTCTGCTCATTGACAAATACCGTTCAGCACAATGATTCATGCCCAATCAATTCCCCCTGTTAAAGTGTTCGCCTTTGTTACACTATTTGGTTTCGTGATGTAGCCTATGATAAACACCATATGGCAAAATATGTGACTCAGCTAATGTTATAGGCTATACAATTGAATTTCCCCTCTTAAAGGCAAGCTGTGTAGCTTATTAGACTAGGCTACTATTAAAATACACCGACGGTAGCCTTGGCTATGTGTAAAGTAAGCTATCGCATGATTTCATGCAGGTAAGTGAAAAGGGCCTTGCATCTGTCAAGTTCGCACAGGGCCTCGCATCCCCTTGCGACGGCCCTGCAGCTCCTCCTAAGACATCGAGGAAAAAGTTAAAATACGCGATAAACCCGGGAAAAGTTGACAGGTTTGTTTCGGTCCCGGTGATTATTTGTGAAATTGTGCAAACGACAGCCTTTTCAAGGCATTTCAAGGAAGGAGTCGTAGCATGCAAGCTCCCAAATTGACCCAGTAGCCTAAGGCATCAATAAATTGTTGGGACTGGGGAGGGTCATGCGTTTTTTCTCAATCACTTTGGAGGGTCATAGAAAAAATTCTTGCTGGCGAGGTCACGTCTTTTTTGACTAACGCTCCCAAAACTCCTCCGGTAGCCCCTTAATTAAATAAATAACGAACAGTCCCTAATTGATTAATAGCCTAGGCCTACACCAGCAATTGTTGAACATTGACCTGTACAGGACATTGACAGTAGCCCAGCCTAACAAGCAAATGTTGCAAAATACATCAAAAGACGCAATTAATCAGAAATAAATAATGTAATCTGCATCGCTTTATTTAACAAACTGCAAGCAACAAGAGCATTGAGTTCGCTGTAAGGCCAAACCCAAGAGCAAAGCCTATCTGTTAAGGCAGTCGATAGGCTATATAACGAGCTGTGTGCCTGGAAAGACGATAGATGACGGCTCTGGTCATCCCATACCCTCCCCCCTGTAGCCTACCATTATGACTTGTTGCCGTTTTGGGACATTAAGCTTTTTCACGTTAAGCCCCCCTCCCCCATCCCCTTCTTCCACAAGCAGTGGGGGAGCGCGGGGCACAAAGTAACACTTTTTGGTAGACAAAGGAGGGTTCTCCGCGCTTCTGTCGTTTGGCCACAATCCGTTGCAACCAGGCCAAGACAGATATTTTAGAGAGGAGATACGCTGGTGCAGCTCAGATGTCTTCTTAATTTTCTTTATTCTTCAGTAAAAGGTGCAGAACATTATTAAACTTTGACTAACATTTCAATGTGTCGATGTTTTTGACTAACGAACATCGAAACGTTAGTCAAAGTTTAATAATGTTCTGCACCTTTTACTAAAGAATAAAGAAAATTAAGAAGACATCTGAGCTGCACCGGCGTCTCTCCTTCTCTCTAAAACTGTTTGGCTTTGGCTAAATATTTCTAAAATCATTTGAGTTTCACTAGTCAAATGTTTTAACAAGCAACACTTGTTATTGAACTAATAACAGACGTGTGTCGAAAATTGACTTTATTTTCCATACGGAGAAATAACATATGCAGAGTCTAACCAAGGTCAATCTTGCCAAAAAAGCCCTCAAACCTGAAAACACATGAGGCAAAAGTGCAAAAAATCACAAAACTAACTAAACTAACACGCGCATATTTTTGTATTGCAGTTCTGGAAATACGTGCATTAACCCACTCGACCGTCAGACAACGCTATCTGCTTCGAGTAGGCCTATTGGGTAGGACTGTAGCCTACACTGGTTGCTGTGGCACAGTCTTGAGTGACCGAATTCGTTTTTCTTTGTCATATGAATGCTGTCATTTTGTTAACATTACTGTTAAGGAGATGCTGTAGGCAAAGTCTATATTTCAACCTCGTTAGTGTAGTAAAAAAAATCAGAACTATTCACAAGGTTTCTGGGCAGCATATTTATGTTCTGTTATCAAGCGAACTTCTCATGACTACCGACAAAGTAGCCTACTGCCAGCTGACGAAGCTCTCATTTTAAAACATTACTGAGAGACAGACACTGTACAATCAAGAAATCTTGCCACTGAATCCAAAACTATGTTTAACATTATGTACAAGCCTTAGGCTACAGTGGACTAGCATGTTGCAGGGGCTGCTAAAAACACAGAGAGACGCACTGAAAACTCGGCCAATCACAGCCCTTGCTGTCGAATGCGCCGTCTGGTTCGACCGTGGAACTCCACAGCGGACTATGCTGCCCCCAAGCGGCTGCAGTTGTACTTACATTTCACCATTCACCATGATCGTGAATGAAGTGTCAATTTTTAACTGGGACCCACTGTAGGCAAGGGAGGAGGTGTTTTTACACTTTTCAGACACTCAAAGTTTGAAAACTATGGATATTGTTTTAGAACCAACAACCTTTCTACATTATCTGTAGGTTTTGTGTGCAAAAAGTGGAATTAATTGTCCAAAAATTAGAAGAAAATCACTTTTCGGACTAGATATAATCGCTTATCTAAAACATACAGATAAAAACACTAAAGATGGATCTTGAAAATTTGAAGACAAAAAAAAAAAATTTTTACATGAAAATCTAGCGGGAGCCTATTTTCCAAACACAGCGTACTGTACTATACAGTACAATAAGATTAGGTTTATTGTGTTTGTGACTATTCAGTAGGCTACTGTTCATATTGACATTTTAATAGCAGACTTAAAAGTAACTCAAAAGTTAATTTCTCTAATAACTAATTACTTTTGATATACAGTAATTGGTAAGGTAATTCAATTACTTTTGAAAGAAGTAACTAGTAACTGTAACTAATTACTAATTTTCAGTAACTTGCCCAACAGTGGTAAATACTAAGGATTACAGAAAATCAAATTAGGCCTACTTTATTTGTGTAAATGCTTTATTCACAAAGCAGTATAACATTTTGTAGAACTGTCCAAAACAGACAGCCACCCCCTAAAAAGATGGCATCATGTCATATGTTTCAATACATTCATATATTTTGTAATTCATATAAAGTTCATATCTTTTTACAGTGCATGAAAATGCACTGTACTGTTCTTCCTAGGCAACTTCTTATTAGAGTTGCCTAGAGCTCTATTGTTATCCGAATTATTAGCTGTACTGTTCTTCCTAGGCTTCTTCTTCTTATTATTATTATTACAGTGCATGAAAATGCACTGTACTGGTATTCCAAGGCATTTTATTATTACAGTGCATGAAAATGCACTGTACTGTTATTCCAAGGCATTTTATTAGAGTGCTGTTATCCGAATTCTTCTTATTACAGTGCATGAAAATGCACTGTACTGTTCTTCCTAGGCTTCTTCTTATTCTTATTACAGTGCATGGAAATGCACTGTACTGTTCTTCCTAGGCTTCTTCTTATTACAGTGCATGGAAATGCACTGTACTGTTCTTCCTAGGCTTCTTCTTATTATAGTGCATGAAAATGCACTATACTGTTCTTCCAAAATTTCTTATTACAGTGCATGAAAATGTACTGTACTGTTATTCCAAGGCATTTTATTATTATTACAGTGCATGGAAATGCACTGTACTGTTCTTCCTAGGCTTCTTCTTATTACAGTGCATGAAATTACAGTGCATGAAAATGCACTGTACTGTTCTTCCTAGGCATTTTCTTCTTCTTCTTCTTCTTCTTCTAACGCAGTTAATGCAGCTTCAACCGTTTAACGTAGAAACTTCATTCAAACTATGTTACGTAGGTCTTACTTAGGACATGTGGGCTATGTATTTTTCATCTTTGTAACTTTTATACTTTTTAAACTATTAATTAAAAACTACTCAAAATTTCCCCATAGACTTAACATGGGCTGATGACATCACAATAGAGCCGTTAAGCAATTAGAATCCTATGGCAGGTGTTCGGGCCACCTGCATCAACTGCCAGTCACAGGCTTTAAGCATACAAACTGGCCCTATTAAGACTACACATCCTGTTCAACTGCTTCCTCTGCCAAAAACTGTTTCAAAATAAAAGTCCTCACTACAATATTTCATTGTTAAACAATTTAAGCCTTTAAACTACTGAACTTTTTAACTGTTCAGCCATTGTAACTGTTACTTGTCATCAACTATGACTCCTACCCACTGTAGCTAGTTAGCATGGTTAGCATAGTTAGTATGTTAGCATTGCTAAGATTGTTAGCATTTTTAGCAAAACTGCTAAAAATGATTAGCTAAGTAAGCTAAGTAACATGGTTAGCATAGTTAGCATGCTATCATGTTAGCATGCTAGTTAGCATAGTTAGCATAACTGCTAAAAATGATTAGCTAAGTTAGCTAAGTAATATGGTTAGCATAGTTAGCATGCTAGCATGTTAGCATGCTAGTTAGCATAGTTAGCATAACTGTTAAAAATGATTAGCTAAGTTAGCTAAGTAACATGGTTAGCATAGTTAACATGCTAATTAGCATAGTTAGCATAACTGCTAAAAATGATTAGCTAGGTTAGCTAAGTAACATGGTTAGCATAGTTAGCATTGTTAGCATGCGATTTGCACCTGTATCAACTTCCAGCTGCAAATCTAGGCCCCATCAAAGAATCAGTTCAACTGATTGCACCTGTATCAACTGCTTTCTGCTGAACTAGGCCAACTCTCTCTGTGTCTCTCCATTCTACAAGGATATAAGGCACATTTCAACCAACTTTCTATCCATTCATCCTCTTCAAACCATTCACTCATCCACCCATTAAACTATCCATCAACATCCATTAACCAATCTGCCTATCAACATCCATTCAACTTTCTGTCTATCAACATCCATTACACTATCTACATTTTTAAAACTATATACTCTGTCTCAGGCTTTAAGCATACGATATGGCTCTATTAAGACTGCCGTTAAGCAATTAGAATCCTAGGCCAGGTGGCCAGGCTATATTAAACCTCATCTACCTAGTTCAGTCATTCCAACTATTAAATCTCATCTACCTAGCAGATAATTTAACCATTTAAACTATCCATCTATTTAACTGTCCAGTCATTCCAACTATATTAAACCTCATCTACCTAGTTCAGTCATTCCAACTATATTAAACCTCATCTACCTAGTTCAGTCATTTCAACTGTATTAAACCTCATCATGTTGGTTGCCAATTAGCACATCCTCTGTTTTAACAATATATTTCACACCATATGTTTTGCATTTTCATGCACTGGTAATTCCCTGGAATTGCGTTTTCTAGTTACAGTGCATGAAAATGCACTGTACTGTTCTTCCAAGGCATTTTATTACAGTGCATGAAAATGCACTGTACTGTTCTTCCTAGGCTTCTTCTTATTATAGTGCATGAAAATGCACTGTACTGTTCTTCCTAGGCTTCTTATTACAGTGCATGAAAATGCACTGTACTGTTCTTCCTAGGCTTCTTCTTATTACAGTGCATGAAAATGCACTGTACTGTTCTTCCTAGGCTTCTTCTTATTACAGTGCATGAAAATGCACTGTACTGTTCTTCCTAGGCTTCTTATTACAGTGCATGAAAATGCACTGTACTGTTCTTCCTAGGCTTCTTCTTATTACAGTGCATGAAAATGCACTGTACTGTTCTTCCTAGGCTTCTTCTTATTACAGTGCATGAAAATGCACTGTACTGTTCTTCCTAGGCTTCTTATTACAGTGCATGAAAATGCACTGTACTGTTCTTCCTAGGCTTCTTCTTATTACAGTGCATGAAAATGCACTGTACTGTTCTTCCTAGGCTTCTTCTTATTACAGTGCATGAAAATGCACTGTACTGTTATTCCAAGGCATTTTATTACAGTGCATGGAAATGCACTGTACTGTTCTTCCTAGGCTTCTTCTTATTACAGTGCATGAAAATGCACTGTACTGTTCTTCCTAGGCTTCTTCTTCTTCTTCTTCTTCTAACGCGTTTAATGCAGCTTCAACCGTTTAACGTAGAAACTTCATTCAAACTATGTTACGTAGGTCTTACTTAGGACATGGGTGCTATGTATTTTTCAGCTTTGTAACTTTTATACTTTTTAAACTATTAATTAAAAACTAGTCAAAATTTCCCCATAGACTTAACATGGGCTGATGACATCACAATAGAGCCGTTAAACAATTAGAATCCTATGGCAGGTGTTCGGGCCACCTGGATCAACTGCCAGTCTCAGGCTTTAAGCATACAAACTGGCCCTATTAAGACTACACATCCTGTTCAACTGCTTCCTCTGCCAAAAACTGTTTCAAAATAAAAGTCCTCACTACAATATTTCACTGTTAAACAATGTAACCCTTTAAACTACTGAACTTTTTAACTGTTCAGCCATTGTAACTGTTACTTGTCATCAACTATGACTCCTACCCACTGTAGCTAGTTAGCTAAGTTAGCTAAGTAACATGGTTAGCATAGTTAGCATGCTAGCATGTTAGCATGCTAGCATGCTAGTTAGCATTTTTAGCAAAACTGCTAAAAACGATTAGCTAAGTCAGCTAAGTAACGTGGGTAGCATAGTTAGCATGCTAGCATGCTAGTTAGCATTTTTAGCAAAACTGCTAAAAACGATTAGCTAAGTCAGCTAAGTAACGTGGTTAGCATAGTTAGCATGCTAGCGCTAGCATGTTAGCATGTTAGTTAGCATTTTTAGCAAAACTACTAAAAACGATTAGCTAAGTAACATGGTTAGCATAGTTAGCATGCTAGCATGTTAGCTAGCATAGTAACTTTGTTAACATTATTATCTTTGTTAACATAGTTAGCATAACTGCTAGCAAACATTAGAGCCATTCCAACTGTCAGTTATCGTCAACTATCTACCTAAATAATTTAACCATTTAAACTATCCACCTATTTAACTGTTCAGTCATTCCAACTATATTAAACCTCATCTACTTAGCAACCAATATAGTTTGTTTTTACTCTGTATGATATTTTACATCATATTTTTGCATTTTCATGCACTGTATTTCCTTCAGGAAATGCTTTTCTAGTTACAGTGCATGAAAATGCACTGTACTGTTATTCCAAGGCATTTTATTACAGTGCATGAAAATGCACTGTACTGTTCTTCCTAGGCTTCTTCTTCTTATTACAGTGCATGAAAATGCACTGTACTGTTCTTCCTAGGCTTCTTATTACAGTGCATGAAAATGCACTGTACTGTTCTTCCTAGGCTTCTTATTACAGTGCATGAAAATGCACTGTACTGTTCTTCCTAGGCTTCTTCTTCTTATTCTTCTTCTTCTTCTAACGCGTTTAATGCAGCTTCAACCGTTTAACGTAGAAACTTCATTCAAACTATGTTACGTAGGTCTTACTTAGGACATGGGTGCTATGTATTTTTCAACTTTGTAACTTTTATACTTTTTAAACTATTAATTAAAAACGAATCAAAATTTCCCCATTGACTTAACATTATGATTATGACATCACAATACGGCCGTTAAGCAATTAGAATCCTATGGCAGGTGTTCGGGCCACCTGGACCAACTGCCAGTCTCAGGCTTTAAGCATACAAACTGGCCCTATTAAGACTACACATCCTGTTCAACTGCTTCCTCTGCCAAAAACTGTTTCAAAATAAAAGTCCTCACTACAATATTTCACTGTTAAACAATTAAACCCTTTAAACTACTGAACTTTTTAACTGTTCAGCCATTGTAACTGTTACTTGTCATCAACTATGACTCCTACCCACTGTAGCTAGTTAGCTAAGTTAGCTAAGTAACATGGTTAGCATAGTTAGCATGCTAGCATGTTAGCATGCTAGTTAGCATTTTTAGCAAAACTGCTTAAAATGATTAGCTAAGTTAGCTAAGTAACGTGGTTAGCATACTTAGCATGTTAGCATGCTAGTTAGCATTTTTAGCAAAACTACTTAAAATGATTAGCTAAGTTAGCTAAGTAACGTGGTTAGCATAGTTAGCATGTTAGCATGCTAGTTAGCATTTTTAGCAAAACTGCTTAAAATGATTAGCTAAGTCAGCTAAGTAACATGGTTAGCATAGTTAGCATGCTAGTTAGCATAGTTAGCATAACTGCTAAAAATGATAACTAAGTTAGCTAAGTAACATGATTAGCATAGTTAGCATGTTAGCATGCTAGTTAGCATAACTGCTAAAAATGATTAGCTAAGTTAGCTAAGTCACATGGTTAGCATACTTAACATTTTAACATTGTTAGCATGCTAGTTAGCATAGTAACTTGGTTAACATTATTATCTTTGTTAACATAGATAGCATAACTGCTAGCAAACATTAGAGCCATTCCAAGTGTCAGTTATCGTCAACTATCTACCTAAATAATTTAACCATTTAAACTATCCACTTATTTAACTGTTCAGTCATTCCAACTATATTAAACCTCATCTACCTAGCAACCAATATAGTTTGTTTTTACTCTGTATGATATTTTACATCATATTTTTGCATTTTCATGCACTGTATTTCCTTCAGGAAATGCTTTTCTAGTTATAGTGCATGAAAATGCACTATACTGTTCTTCCAAAATTTCTTATTACAGTGCATGAAAATGCACTGTACTGTTCTTCCTAGGCTTCTTCTTATTATTATTCTTCTTCTAACGCACTTAATGCAGCTTCAACCGTTTAACGTAGAAACTTCATTCAAACTATGTTACGTAGGTCTTACTTATGACATGTGGGCTTTGTATTTTTCACCTTTGTAACTTTTATACTTTTTAAACTATTAATTAAAAACGAATCAGAATTTCCCCATTGACTTAACATTATGATTATGACATCACAATACGGCCGTTAAGCAATTAGAATCCTATGGCAGGTGTTCGGGCCACCTGGACCAACTGCCAGTCTCAGGCTTTAAGCATACAAGCTGGCCCTATTAAGACTACACATCCTGTTCAACTGCTTCCTCTGCCAAAAACTGTTTCAAAATAAAAGTCCTAACTATAATATTTTACTGTTAAACAATTTAACCCTTTAAACTACTGAACTTTTTAACTGTTCAGCCATTGTAACTGTTACTTGTCATCAACTATGATTCCTACCCACTGTAGCTAGTTAGCTAAGTTAGCTAAGTAACATGGTTAGCATAGTTAGCATGCTAGTTAGCATTTTTTGCAAAACTGCTTAAAATGATTAGCTAAGTTAGCTAAGTCACATGGTTAGCATAGTTAGCATGCTAGTTAGCATTTTTAGCAAAACTGCTAAAAACGATTAGCTAAGTCAGCTAAGTAACGTGGTAAGCATAGTTAGCATGCTAGCATGTTAGCATGCTAGTTAGCATTTTTAGCAAAACTGCTAAAAACGATTAGCTAAGTCAGCTAAGTAACATGGTTAGCATAGTTAGCATGCTAGTTAGCATAGTAACTTTGTTAACATTATTATCTTTGTTAACATAGTTAGCATAACTGCTAGCAAACATTAGAGCCATTCCAACTGTCAGTTATCGTCAACTATCTACCTAAATAATTTAACCATTTAAACTATCCACCTATTTAACTGTTCAGTCATTCCAACTATATTAAACCTCATCTACTTAGCAACCAATATAGTTTGTTTTTACTCTATGATATTTTACATCATATTTTTGCATTTTCATGCACTGTATTTCCTTCAGGAAATGCTTTTCTAGTTCTTATTTTTCTTCTTCTAACGCGTTTAATGCAGCTTCAACCGTTAAACGTAGAAACTTCATTCAAACTTTGTTACGTAGGTCTTACTTAGGACAATTGGGCTATGTATTTTTCAACTTTGTAACTTTTATACTTTTTAAACTATTAATTAAAAACTATCAAAATTTCCCCATTGACTTAACATTATGATTATGACATCACAATACGGCCGTTAAGCAATTAGAATCCTATGGCAGGTGTTCTGGCCACCTGGACCAACTGCCAGTCTCAGGCTTTAAGCATACAAACTGGCCCTATTAAGACTACACATCCTGTTCAACTGCTTCCTCTGCCAAAAACTGTTTCAAAATAAAAGTCCTCACTATAATATTTTACTGTTAAACAATTTAACCCTTTAAACTACTGAACTTTTTAACTGTTCAGCCATTGTAACTGTTACTTGTCATCAACTATGACTCCTACCCACTGTAGCTAGTTAGCTAAGTTAGCTAAGTAACATGGTTAGCATAGTTAGCATGCTAACATGTTAGCATGCTAGTTAGCATTTTTAGCAAAACTGCTTAAAATGATTAGCTAAGTCACATGGTTAGCATAGTTAGCATGCTAGCATGCTAGTTAGCATTTTTAGCAAAACTGCTAAAAACGATTAGCTAAGTCAGCTAAGTAACGTGGTTAGCATAGTTAGCATGCTAGCATGCTAGTTAGCATTTTTAGCAAAACCGCTAAAAACGATTAGCTAAGTCAGCTAAGTAACGTGGTTAGCATAGTTAGCATGCTAGCACTAGCATGTTAGCATGCTAGTTAGCATTTTTAGCAAAACCGCTAAAAACGATTAGCTAAGTAACATGGTTAGCATAGTTAGCATGCTAGAATGTTAGCATGCTAGTTAGCATAGTAACTTTGTTAACATTATTATCTTTGTTAACATAGTTAGCATAACTGCTAGCAAACATTAGAGCCATTCCAACTGTCAGTTATCGTCAACTATCTACCTAAATAATTTAACCATTTAAACTATCCACCTATTTAACTGTTCAGTCATTCCAACTATATTAAACCTCATCTACTTAGCAACCAATATAGTTTGTTTTTACTCTGTATGATATTTTACATCATATTTTTGCATTTTCATGCACTGTATTTCCTTCAGGAAATGCTTTTCTAGTTCTTCTTCTTCTTCTAACGCATTTAATGCAGCTTCAACCGTTTAACGTAGAAACTTCATTCAAACTATGTTACGTAGGTCTTACTTAGGACATGGGTGCTATGTATTTTTCAACTTTGTAACTTTTATACTTTTTAAACTATTAATTAAAAACGAATCAAAATTTCCCCATTGACTTAACATTATGATTATGACATCACAATACGGCCGTTAAGCAATTAGAATCCTATGGCAGGTGTTCGGGCCACCTGGACCAACTGCCAGTCTCAGGCTTTAAGCATACAAACTGGCCCTATTAAGACTACACATCCTGTTCAACTGCTTCCTCTGCCAAAAACTGTTTCAAAATAAAAGTCCTCACTACAATATTTCACTGTTAAACAATTAAACCCTTTAAACTACTGAACTTTTTAACTGTTCAGCCATTGTAACTGTTTCTTGTCATCAACTATGACTCCTACCCACTGTAGCTAGTTAGCTAAGTTAGCTAAGTAACATGGTTAGCATAGTTAGCATGCTAGTTAGCATTTTTTGCAAAACTGCTTAAAATGATTAGCTAAGTTAGCTAAGTCACATGGTTAGCATAGTTAGCATGCTAGTTAGCATTTTTAGCAAAACTGCTAAAAACGATTAGCTAAGTCAGCTAAGTAACGTGGTAAGCATAGTTAGCATGCTAGCATGTTAGCATGCTAGTTAGCATTTTTAGCAAAACTGCTAAAAACGATTAGCTAAGTCAGCTAAGTAACATGGTTAGCATAGTTAGCATGCTAGTTAGCATAGTAACTTTGTTAACATTATTATCTTTGTTAACATAGTTAGCATAACTGCTAGCAAACATTAGAGCCATTCCAACTGTCAGTTATCGTCAACTATCTACCTAAATAATTTAACCATTTAAACTATCCACCTATTTAACTGTTCAGTCATTCCAACTATATTAAACCTCATCTACTTAGCAACCAATATAGTTTGTTTTTACTCTATGATATTTTACATCATATTTTTGCATTTTCATGCACTGTATTTCCTTCAGGAAATGCTTTTCTAGTTCTTATTTTTCTTCTTCTAACGCGTTTAATGCAGCTTCAACCGTTAAACGTAGAAACTTCATTCAAACTTTGTTACGTAGGTCTTACTTAGGACAATTGGGCTATGTATTTTTCAACTTTGTAACTTTTATACTTTTTAAACTATTAATTAAAAACTATCAAAATTTCCCCATTGACTTAACATTATGATTATGACATCACAATACGGCCGTTAAGCAATTAGAATCCTATGGCAGGTGTTCTGGCCACCTGGACCAACTGCCAGTCTCAGGCTTTAAGCATACAAACTGGCCCTATTAAGACTACACATCCTGTTCAACTGCTTCCTCTGCCAAAAACTGTTTCAAAATAAAAGTCCTCACTATAATATTTTACTGTTAAACAATTTAACCCTTTAAACTACTGAACTTTTTAACTGTTCAGCCATTGTAACTGTTACTTGTCATCAACTATGACTCCTACCCACTGTAGCTAGTTAGCTAAGTTAGCTAAGTAACATGGTTAGCATAGTTAGCATGCTAACATGTTAGCATGCTAGTTAGCATTTTTAGCAAAACTGCTTAAAATGATTAGCTAAGTCACATGGTTAGCATAGTTAGCATGCTAGCATGCTAGTTAGCATTTTTAGCAAAACTGCTAAAAACGATTAGCTAAGTCAGCTAAGTAACGTGGTTAGCATAGTTAGCATGCTAGCATGCTAGTTAGCATTTTTAGCAAAACCGCTAAAAACGATTAGCTAAGTCAGCTAAGTAACGTGGTTAGCATAGTTAGCATGCTAGCACTAGCATGTTAGCATGCTAGTTAGCATTTTTAGCAAAACCGCTAAAAACGATTAGCTAAGTAACATGGTTAGCATAGTTAGCATGCTAGAATGTTAGCATGCTAGTTAGCATAGTAACTTTGTTAACATTATTATCTTTGTTAACATAGTTAGCATAACTGCTAGCAAACATTAGAGCCATTCCAACTGTCAGTTATCGTCAACTATCTACCTAAATAATTTAACCATTTAAACTATCCACCTATTTAACTGTTCAGTCATTCCAACTATATTAAACCTCATCTACTTAGCAACCAATATAGTTTGTTTTTACTCTGTATGATATTTTACATCATATTTTTGCATTTTCATGCACTGTATTTCCTTCAGGAAATGCTTTTCTAGTTCTTCTTCTTCTTCTAACGCATTTAATGCAGCTTCAACCGTTTAACGTAGAAACTTCATTCAAACTATGTTACGTAGGTCTTACTTAGGACATGGGTGCTATGTATTTTTCAACTTTGTAACTTTTATACTTTTTAAACTATTAATTAAAAACGAATCAAAATTTCCCCATTGACTTAACATTATGATTATGACATCACAATACGGCCGTTAAGCAATTAGAATCCTATGGCAGGTGTTCGGGCCACCTGGACCAACTGCCAGTCTCAGGCTTTAAGCATACAAACTGGCCCTATTAAGACTACACATCCTGTTCAACTGCTTCCTCTGCCAAAAACTGTTTCAAAATAAAAGTCCTCACTACAATATTTCACTGTTAAACAATTAAACCCTTTAAACTACTGAACTTTTTAACTGTTCAGCCATTGTAACTGTTTCTTGTCATCAACTATGACTCCTACCCACTGTAGCTAGTTAGCTAAGTTAGCTAAGTAACATGGTTAGCATAGTTAGCATGCTAGCATGTTAGCATGCTAGTTAGCATTTTTAGCAAAACTGCTTAAAATGATTAGCTAAGTTAGCTAAGTAACGTGGTTAGCATACTTAGCATGTTAGCATGCTAGTTAGCATTTTTAGCAAAACTACTTAAAATGATTAGCTAAGTTAGCTAAGTAACGTGGTTAGCATAGTTAGCATGTTAGCATGCTAGTTAGCATTTTTAGCAAAACTACTTAAAATGATTAGCTAAGTTAGCTAAGTCATATGGTTAGCATAGTTAGCATGCTAACATGTTAGCATGCTAGTTAGCATTTTTAGCAAAACTGCTTAAAATGATTAGCTAAGTCAGCTAAGTAACATGGTTAGCATAGTTAGCATGCTAGTTAGCATAGTTAGCATAACTGCTAAAAATGATAACTAAGTTAGCTAAGTAACATGATTAGCATAGTTAGCATGTTAGCATGCTAGTTAGCATAACTGCTAAAAATGATTAGCTAAGTTAGCTAAGTCACATGGTTAGCATACTTAACATTTTAACATTGTTAGCATGCTAGTTAGCATAGTAACTTGGTTAACATTATTATCTTTGTTAACATAGATAGCATAACTGCTAGCAAACATTAGAGCCATTCCAAGTGTCAGTTATCGTCAACTATCTACCTAAATAATTTAACCATTTAAACTATCCACTTATTTAACTGTTCAGTCATTCCAACTATATTAAACCTCATCTACCTAGCAACCAATATAGTTTGTTTTTACTCTGTATGATATTTTACATCATATTTTTGCATTTTCATGCACTGTATTTCCTTCAGGAAATGCTTTTCTAGTTATAGTGCATGAAAATGCACTATACTGTTCTTCCAAAATTTCTTATTACAGTGCATGAAAATGCACTGTACTGTTCTTCCTAGGCTTCTTCTTATTATTATTCTTCTTCTAACGCACTTAATGCAGCTTCAACCGTTTAACGTAGAAACTTCATTCAAACTATGTTACGTAGGTCTTACTTATGACATGTGGGCTTTGTATTTTTCACCTTTGTAACTTTTATACTTTTTAAACTATTAATTAAAAACGAATCAGAATTTCCCCATTGACTTAACATTATGATTATGACATCACAATACGGCCGTTAAGCAATTAGAATCCTATGGCAGGTGTTCGGGCCACCTGGACCAACTGCCAGTCTCAGGCTTTAAGCATACAAGCTGGCCCTATTAAGACTACACATCCTGTTCAACTGCTTCCTCTGCCAAAAACTGTTTCAAAATAAAAGTCCTAACTATAATATTTTACTGTTAAACAATTTAACCCTTTAAACTACTGAACTTTTTAACTGTTCAGCCATTGTAACTGTTACTTGTCATCAACTATGATTCCTACCCACTGTAGCTAGTTAGCTAAGTTAGCTAAGTAACATGGTTAGCATAGTTAGCATGCTAGTTAGCATTTTTTGCAAAACTGCTTAAAATGATTAGCTAAGTTAGCTAAGTCACATGGTTAGCATAGTTAGCATGCTAGTTAGCATTTTTAGCAAAACTGCTAAAAACGATTAGCTAAGTCAGCTAAGTAACGTGGTAAGCATAGTTAGCATGCTAGCATGTTAGCATGCTAGTTAGCATTTTTAGCAAAACTGCTAAAAACGATTAGCTAAGTCAGCTAAGTAACATGGTTAGCATAGTTAGCATGCTAGTTAGCATAGTAACTTTGTTAACATTATTATCTTTGTTAACATAGTTAGCATAACTGCTAGAAAACATTAGAGCCATTCCAACTGTCAGTTATCGTCAACTATCTACCTAAATAATTTAACCATTTAAACTATCCACCTATTTAACTGTTCAGTCATTCCAACTATATTAAACCTCATCTACTTAGCAACCAATATAGTTTGTTTTTACTCTATGATATTTTACATCATATTTTTGCATTTTCATGCACTGTATTTCCTTCAGGAAATGCTTTTCTAGTTCTTATTTTTCTTCTTCTAACGCGTTTAATGCAGCTTCAACCGTTAAACGTAGAAACTTCATTCAAACTTTGTTACGTAGGTCTTACTTAGGACAATTGGGCTATGTATTTTTCAACTTTGTAACTTTTATACTTTTTAAACTATTAATTAAAAACTATCAAAATTTCCCCATTGACTTAACATTATGATTATGACATCACAATACGGCCGTTAAGCAATTAGAATCCTATGGCAGGTGTTCTGGCCACCTGGACCAACTGCCAGTCTCAGGCTTTAAGCATACAAACTGGCCCTATTAAGACTACACATCCTGTTCAACTGCTTCCTCTGCCAAAAACTGTTTCAAAATAAAAGTCCTCACTATAATATTTTACTGTTAAACAATTTAACCCTTTAAACTACTGAACTTTTTAACTGTTCAGCCATTGTAACTGTTACTTGTCATCAACTATGACTCCTACCCACTGTAGCTAGTTAGCTAAGTTAGCTAAGTAACATGGTTAGCATAGTTAGCATGCTAGCATGTTAGCATGCTAGTTAGCATTTTTAGCAAAACTGCTTAAAATGATTAGCTAAGTCACATGGTTAGCATAGTTAGCATGCTAGCATGCTAGTTAGCATTTTTAGCAAAACTGCTAAAAACGATTAGCTAAGTCAGCTAAGTAACGTGGTTAGCATAGTTAGCATGCTAGCATGCTAGTTAGCATTTTTAGCAAAACCGCTAAAAACGATTAGCTAAGTCAGCTAAGTAACGTGGTTAGCATAGTTAGCATGCTAGCACTAGCATGTTAGCATGCTAGTTAGCATTTTTAGCAAAACCGCTAAAAACGATTAGCTAAGTAACATGGTTAGCATAGTTAGCATGCTAGAATGTTAGCATGCTAGTTAGCATAGTAACTTTGTTAACATTATTATCTTTGTTAACATAGTTAGCATAACTGCTAGCAAACATTAGAGCCATTCCAACTGTCAGTTATCGTCAACTATCTACCTAAATAATTTAACCATTTAAACTATCCACCTATTTAACTGTTCAGTCATTCCAACTATATTAAACCTCATCTACTTAGCAACCAATATAGTTTGTTTTTACTCTGTATGATATTTTACATCATATTGTTTGCATTTTCATGCACTGTATTTCCTTCAGGAAATGCTTTTCTAGTTCTTCTTCTTCTTCTAACGCGTTTAATGCAGCTTCAACCGTTTAACGTAGAAACTTCATTCAAACTATGTTACGTAGGTCTTACTTAGGACATGGGTGCTATGTATTTTTCAGCTTTGTAACTTTTATACTTTTTAAACTATTAATTAAAAACTAGTCAAAATTTCCCCATAGACTTAACATGGGCTGATGACATCACAATAGAGCCGTTAAACAATTAGAATCCTATGGCAGGTGTTCGGGCCACCTGGATCAACTGCCAGTCTCAGGCTTTAAGCATACAAACTGGCCCTATTAAGACTACACATCCTGTTCAACTGCTTCCTCTGCCAAAAACTGTTTCAAAATAAAAGTCCTCACTACAATATTTCACTGTTAAACAATGTAACCCTTTAAACTACTGAACTTTTTAACTGTTCAGCCATTGTAACTGTTACTTGTCATCAACTATGACTCCTACCCACTGTAGCTAGTTAGCTAAGTTAGCTAAGTAACATGGTTAGCATAGTTAGCATGCTAGCATGTTAGCATGCTAGCATGCTAGTTAGCATTTTTAGCAAAACTGCTAAAAACGATTAGCTAAGTCAGCTAAGTAACGTGGGTAGCATAGTTAGCATGCTAGCATGCTAGTTAGCATTTTTAGCAAAACTGCTAAAAACGATTAGCTAAGTCAGCTAAGTAACGTGGTAAGCATAGTTAGCATGCTAGCATGTTAGCATGCTAGTTAGCATTTTTAGCAAAACTGCTAAAAACGATTAGCTAAGTCAGCTAAGTAACATGGTTAGCATAGTTAGCATGCTAGTTAGCATAGTAACTTTGTTAACATTATTATCTTTGTTAACATAGTTAGCATAACTGCTAGAAAACATTAGAGCCATTCCAACTGTCAGTTATCGTCAACTATCTACCTAAATAATTTAACCATTTAAACTATCCACCTATTTAACTGTTCAGTCATTCCAACTATATTAAACCTCATCTACTTAGCAACCAATATAGTTTGTTTTTACTCTATGATATTTTACATCATATTTTTGCATTTTCATGCACTGTATTTCCTTCAGGAAATGCTTTTCTAGTTCTTATTTTTCTTCTTCTAACGCGTTTAATGCAGCTTCAACCGTTAAACGTAGAAACTTCATTCAAACTTTGTTACGTAGGTCTTACTTAGGACAATTGGGCTATGTATTTTTCAACTTTGTAACTTTTATACTTTTTAAACTATTAATTAAAAACTATCAAAATTTCCCCATTGACTTAACATTATGATTATGACATCACAATACGGCCGTTAAGCAATTAGAATCCTATGGCAGGTGTTCTGGCCACCTGGACCAACTGCCAGTCTCAGGCTTTAAGCATACAAACTGGCCCTATTAAGACTACACATCCTGTTCAACTGCTTCCTCTGCCAAAAACTGTTTCAAAATAAAAGTCCTCACTATAATATTTTACTGTTAAACAATTTAACCCTTTAAACTACTGAACTTTTTAACTGTTCAGCCATTGTAACTGTTACTTGTCATCAACTATGACTCCTACCCACTGTAGCTAGTTAGCTAAGTTAGCTAAGTAACATGGTTAGCATAGTTAGCATGCTAGCATGTTAGCATGCTAGTTAGCATTTTTAGCAAAACTGCTTAAAATGATTAGCTAAGTTAGCTAAGTCACATGGTTAGCATAGTTAGCATGCTAGCATGCTAGTTAGCATTTTTAGCAAAACTGCTAAAAACGATTAGCTAAGTCAGCTAAGTAACGTGGTTAGCATAGTTAGCATGCTAGCATGCTAGTTAGCATTTTTAGCAAAACCGCTAAAAACGATTAGCTAAGTCAGCTAAGTAACGTGGTTAGCATAGTTAGCATGCTAGCACTAGCATGTTAGCATGCTAGTTAGCATTTTTAGCAAAACCGCTAAAAACGATTAGCTAAGTAACATGGTTAGCATAGTTAGCATGCTAGAATGTTAGCATGCTAGTTAGCATAGTAACTTTGTTAACATTATTATCTTTGTTAACATAGTTAGCATAACTGCTAGCAAACATTAGAGCCATTCCAACTGTCAGTTATCGTCAACTATCTACCTAAATAATTTAACCATTTAAACTATCCACCTATTTAACTGTTCAGTCATTCCAACTATATTAAACCTCATCTACTTAGCAACCAATATAGTTTGTTTTTACTCTGTATGATATTTTACATCATATTGTTTGCATTTTCATGCACTGTATTTCCTTCAGGAAATGCTTTTCTAGTTCTTCTTCTTCTTCTAACGCGTTTAATGCAGCTTCAACCGTTTAACGTAGAAACTTCATTCAAACTATGTTACGTAGGTCTTACTTAGGACATGGGTGCTATGTATTTTTCAGCTTTGTAACTTTTATACTTTTTAAACTATTAATTAAAAACTAGTCAAAATTTCCCCATAGACTTAACATGGGCTGATGACATCACAATAGAGCCGTTAAACAATTAGAATCCTATGGCAGGTGTTCGGGCCACCTGGATCAACTGCCAGTCTCAGGCTTTAAGCATACAAACTGGCCCTATTAAGACTACACATCCTGTTCAACTGCTTCCTCTGCCAAAAACTGTTTCAAAATAAAAGTCCTCACTACAATATTTCACTGTTAAACAATGTAACCCTTTAAACTACTGAACTTTTTAACTGTTCAGCCATTGTAACTGTTACTTGTCATCAACTATGACTCCTACCCACTGTAGCTAGTTAGCATGGTTAGCATAGTTAGCATGCTAACATGTTAGCATGCTAGCATGTTAGCATTTTTAGCAAAACTGTTAAAAATGATTAGCTAAGTTAGCTAAGTAACATGGTTAGCATAGTTAGCATGTTAGCATGCTAGTTAGCATTTTTAGCAAAACTGCTAAAAATGATTAGCTAAGTTAGCTAAGTAACGTGGTTAGCATAGTTAGCATGCTAGCGTGTTAACATGCTAGTTAGCATTTTTAGCAAAACTGTTAAACATGATTTGCTAAGTTAGCTAAGTAACGTGGTTAGCATAGTTAGCATGCTAGCGTGTTAGCAAGCTAGTTAGCATTTTTAGCAAAACTATTAAAAATGATTAGCTAAGTTAGCTAAGTAACATAGTTAGCATGCTACCATAGTTAGCATGCTAGCATGCTAATTAGCATTTTTAGCAAAAAAACTTGGTTAACATTATTATCTTTGATAACATAGTAGCATAACTGCTAGCAAACATTAGGGCCATTCCAACTGTCAGTTATCGTCAATTATCTACCTAAATAATTTAACTATTTAAATTATCCACCTATTTAACCGTTCAATCATTCCAACTATATTAAACCTTATCTACCAAGCAAATCATTTAACTATATAAACTATCCACCTATTTAACTGTTCAGTCATTCCAACTATATTAAACCTCATCTACCTAGTTCAGTCATTCCAACTACATTAAACCTCATCTACCTAGTTCAGTCATTTGAACTATATTAAACCTCATCATGTTGGTTGCCAATTAGCACATAATCTGTTTTAACAATATATTTCACACCATATGTTTTGCATTTTCATGCACTGGTAATTCCCTGGAATTGCGTTTTCTAGTTACAGTGCATGAAAATGCACTGTACTGTTATTCCAAGGCATTTTATTATTATTACAGTGCATGAAAATGCACTGTACTGTTATTCCAAGGCTTTTTCTTCTTCTTCTTCTTCTTATTCTTCTTCTTCTAACGCAGTTAATGCAGCTTAAACCGTTTAACGTAGAAACTTCATTCAAACTATGTTACGTAGGTCTTACTTAGGACATGTGGGCTTTGTATTTTTCAACTTTGTAACTTTTATACTTTTTAAACTATTAATTAAAAACTAGTGAAAATTTCCCCATAGACTTAACATGGGCTGATGACATCACAATAGAGCCGTTAAGCAATTAGAATCCTATGGCAGGTGTTCGGGCCACCTGGACCAACTGCCAGTCTCAGGCTTTAAGCATACAAACTGGCCCTATTAAGACTACACATCCTGTTCAACTGCTTCCTCTGCCAAAAACTGTTTCAAAATAAAAGTCCTCACTACAATATTTCACTGTTAAACAATTCAACCCTTTAAACTACTGAACTTTTTAACTGTTCAGCCATTGTAACTGTTACTTGTCATCAACTATGACTCCTACCCACAGTAGCTAGTTAGCTAAGTTAGCTAAGTAACATGGTTAGCATAGTTAGCATGCTAGCATGTTAGCATGCTAGTTAGCATTTTAGCAAAACTGCTTAAAATGATTAGCTAAGTTAGCTAAGTCACATGGTTAGCATAGTCAGCATGCTAGCATGCTAGTTAGCATTTTTAACAAAACTGCTTAAAATGATTAGCTAAGTTAGCTAAGTCACATGGTTAGCATAGTTAGCATGCTAGCATGTTAGCATGCTAGTTAGCATTTTTAGCAAAACTGCTAAAAACGATTAGCTAAGTCAGCTAAGTAACGTGGTTAGCATAGTTAGCATGCTAACATGCTAGTTAGCATTTTTAGCAAAACCGCTAAAAACGATTAGCTAAGTCAGCTAAGTAACGTGGTTAGCATAGTTAGCATGCTAGCACTAGCATGTTAGCATGCTAGTTAGCATTTTTAGCAAAACCGCTAAAAACGATTAGCTAAGTCAGCTAAGTAACATGGTTAGCATAGTTAGCATGCTAGAATGTTAGCATGCTAGTTAGCATAGTAACTTTGTTAACATTATTATCTTTGTTAACATAGTTAGCATAACTGCTAGCAAACATTAGAGCCATTCCAACTGTCAGTTATCGTCAACTATCTACCTAAATAATTTAACCATTTAAACTATCCACCTATTTAACTGTTCAGTCATTCCAACTATATTAAACCTCATCTACTTAGCAACCAATATAGTTTGTTTTTACTCTGTATGATATTTTACATCATATTTTTGCATTTTCATGCACTGTATTTCCTTCAGGAAATGCTTTTCTAGTTACAGTGCATGAAAATGCACTGTACTGTTATTCCAAGGCTTTTTCTTCTTCTTCTTCTTCTTCTTCTTCTTCTTCTAACGCAGTTAATGCAGCTTAAACCGTTTAACGTAGAAACTTCATTCAAACTATGTTACGTAGGTCTTACTTAGGACATGTGGGCTTTGTATTTTTCAACTTTGTAACTTTTATACTTTTTAAACTATTAATTAAAAACTAGTCAAAATTTCCCCATAGACTTAACATGGGCTGATGACATCACAATAGAGCCGTTAAGCAATTAGAATCCTATGGCAGGTGTTCGGGCCACCTGGACCAACTGCCAGTCTCAGGCTTTAAGCATACAAACTGGCCCTATTAAGACTACACATCCTGTTCAACTGCTTCCTCTGCCAAAAACTGTTTCAAAATAAAAGTCCTCACTATAATATTTTACTGTTAAACAATTTAACCCTTTAAACTACTGAACTTTTTAACTGTTTAGCCATTGTAACTGTTACTTGTCATCAACTATGACTCCTACCCACTGTAGCTAGTTAGCTAAGTTAGCTAAGTAACATGGTTAGCATAGTTAGCATGTTAGCATGCTAGTTAGCATTTTTAGCAAAACTGCTAAAAATGATTAGCTAAGTTAGCTAAGTCACATGGTTAGCATAGTTAGCATGCTAGCATGCTAGCATGCTAGTTAGCATTTTTAGCAAAACTGCTAAAAATGATTAGCTAAGTTAGCTAAGTCACATGGTTAGCATAGTTAGCATGCTAGCATGTTAGCATGCTAGTTAGCATTTTAAGCAAAACTGCTAAAAATGATTAGCTAAGTTAGCTAAGTCACATGGTTAGCATAGTTAGCATGCTAGCATGTTAGCATGCTAGTTAGCATTTTTAGCAAAACTGCTTAAAATGATTAGCTAAGTTAGCTAAGTCACATGGTTAGCATGCTAGCATGTTAGCATGCTAGTTAGCATTTTTAACAAAACTGCTTAAAATGATGAGCTAAGTCAGCTAAGTAACATGGTTAACATTGTTAGCATGTTAGTTAGCATAGTTAACATAACTGCTAAAAATGATTAACTAAGTTAGCTAAGTCACATGGTTAGCATACTTAGCATTTTAACATTGTTAGCATGCTAGTTAGCATAGTAACTTGGTTAGCATTATTATCTTTGTTAATATAGTTAGCATAACTGCTAGCAAACATTAGAGCCATTCCAAGTGTCAGTTATCGTCAACTATCTACCTAAATAATTTAACCATTTAAACTATCCACTTATTTAACTGTTCAGTCATTCCAACTATATTAAACCTCATCTACCTAGCAACCAATATAGTTTGTTTTTACTCTGTATGATATTTTACATCATATTTTTGCATTTTCATGCACTGTATTTCCTTCAGGAAATGCTTTTCTAGTTATTATTCTTCTTCTAACGCACTTAATGCAGCTTCAACCGTTTAACGTAGAAACTTCATTCAAACTATGTTACGTAGGTCTTACTTATGACATGTGGGCTTTGTATTTTTCACCTTTGTAACTTTTATACTTTTTAAACTATTAATTAAAAACGAATCAAAATTTCCCCATTGACTTAACATTATGATTATGACATCACAATACGGCCGTTAAGCAATTAGAATCCTATGGCAGGTGTTCAGGCCACCTGGACCAACTGCCAGTCTCAGGCTTTAAGCATACAAACTGGCCCTATTAAGACTACACATCCTGTTCAACTGCTTCCTCTGCCAAAAACTGTTTCAAAATAAAAGTCCTCACTACAATATTTCACTGTTAAACAATTTAACCCTTTAAACTACTGAACTTTTTAACTGTTCAGCCATTGTAACTGTTACTTGTCATCAACTATGACTCCTACCCACTGTAGCTAGTTAGCTAAGTTAGCTAAGTAGCATGGTTAGCATGCTAGCATGTTAGCATGCTAATTAACATTTTTAGCAAAACTGCTAAAAATGATTAGCTAAGTTAGCTAAGTCATATGGTTAGCATAGTTAGCATGCTAGCATGTTAGCATGCTAGTTAGCATATTTAGCAAAACTGATAAAAATGATTAGCTAAGTCACATGGTTAGCATAGTTAGCATGCTAGCATGTTAGCATGCTAGTTAGCATTTTTAGCAAAACTGCTAAAAATGATTAGCTAAGTTAGCTAAGTCACATGGTTAGCATAGTTAGCATGTTAGCATGCTAGTTAGCATTTTAAGCAAAACTGCTTAAAATGATTAGCTAAGTTAGCTAAGTCACATGGTTAGTATGCTAGCATGCTAGTTAGCATTTTTAGCAAAACTGCTTAAAATGATGAGCTAAGTCAGCTAAGTAACATGGTTAACATACTTAGCATTTTAACATTGTTAGCATGCTAGTTAGCATAGTAACTTGGTTAACATTATTATCTTTGTTAACATAGTTAGCATAACTGCTAGCAAACATGTTAAAAATGATTAGCTAAGTAAGCTAAGTAACGTGGTTAGCATAGTTAGCATGTTAGCATGCTAATTAGCATAGTTAGCAACACTGTTAAAAATGATTAGCTAAGTTAGCTAAGTAATATAGTTAGCATGCTAGCATGTTAGCATGCTAATTAACATTTTTAGCAAAAAAACTTGGTTAACATTATTATCTTTGATAACATAGTAGCATAACTGCTAGCAAACATTAGAGCCATTCCAAGTGTCAGTTATCGTCAACTATCTACCTAAATAATTTAACCATTTAAACTATCCACTTATTTAACCGTTCAATCATTCCAACTATATTAAACCTTATCTACCAAGTAAATCATTTACCTATATAAACTATCCACCTATTTAACTGTTCAGTCATGCCAACTATATTAAACCTCATCTACCTAGCAACCAATATAGTTTGTTTTTACTCTGTATGATATTTTACATCATATTTTTTGCATTTTCATGCACTGTATTTCCTTCAGGAAATGCTTTTCTAGTTATTACAGTGCATGAAAATGCACTGTACTGTTCTTCCTAGGCTTCTTCTTATTCTTCTTCTAACGCATTTAATGCAGCTTCAACCGTTTAACATAGAAACTTCATTCAAACTATGTTACGTAGGTCTTACTTAGGACATGGGTGCTATGTATTTTTCAGCTTTGTAACTTTTATACTTTTTAAACTATTAATTAAAAACTGTTCAAAATTTCCCCATAGACTTAACATGGGCTGATGACATCACAATAGAGCCGTTAAGCAATTAGAATCCTATGGCAGGTGTTCAGGCCACCTGGACCAACTGCCAGTCTCAGGCTTTAAGCATACAAACTGGCCCTATTAAGACTACACATCCTGTTCAACTGCTTCCTCTGCCAAAAACTGTTTCAAAATAAAAGTCCTCACTACAATATTTCACTGTTAAACAATTTAACTCTTTAAACTACTGAACTTTTTAACTGTTCAGCCATTGTAAACTGTTACTTGTCATCAACTATGACTCCTACCCACTGTAGCTAGTTAGCTAAGTTAGCTAAGTAACATGGTTAGCATGCTAGCATGTTAGCATGCTACAGAGGGTCCCCGTTAAAAATTGACACTTCATTCACGATAATGGTGATTCACGCAGCTGGGTGACATGTAAGTACAACTGCAGCTGCTTGGGGGCAGCATAGTCCGCTGTGGCGTTCAACGGTCGAACTGGACGGCGCATTCGACAGCAAGGGCTGTGATTGGCCGAGTTTTCAGTGCGTTTCTCTGTTTTTAGCAGCCCCTGCAACATGCTAATCCACTGTAGCCTAAGCTTTGTACATAATGTTAAACATAGTTTTGGATTCAGTGGCAAGATTTCTTGATTGTATAGTGCCTGTCTCTCAGTAATGTTTTAAAATGAGAGCTTCGTCAGCTGGCAGTAGGCTACTTTGTCGGTAGTCATGAGAAGTTCGCTTGCTATCAGAACATAAAAATGCTGCCCAGAAACCTTGTGAATAGTTCTGACACTAACGAGGTTGAAATATAGCCTTTGCCTACAGCATCTCCTTAACAGTAAAGTTAACAAAATGACAGCATTCATATGACAAAGGAAAACGAATCCGGTCACTCAAGACTGTGCCGCAGCCATGGGGCAGAAGACGCTTGGTGGCCGTCCACAAGACGTGCATTCCGTTAGGGATATTGAACATATTTAACATTCTCTAACCATCGTGATTTCGAATTGGTGCAGTTGTCAGCACAAAAACTCATTTTATTCTTTTGCTCTTTTGCATTGCTCTATGCTGTTCTATGGTGCTTTCTGCCTCTTGGTTGCGCACGCATGTTTTCGTGGCGTTTCATAGAAATCCATATATAATGAGCGCATAAAACGACTTGTTGACGTTTTGGGACATTAATCTACATGTAGGCTACGTTAAGCTTTAAGGATTGTATGTCCTTAATTTATTTATATAGGCCTATTTAGGCTACTTGCGCAAATCCTGGATACTTTTATTGCCACACAACAATATTGGTGGTATTTATTACATTCGCTTCAAAAGGCACCGCTTCAGAAAGCTGCACTGCTTGTGAAAGAAGGGGGTGGGGGAGGGGAGCTTGCAGCCAAGTGTCGGAAAAATGCATAGCCTACAACACAGAACCCGCTTCTCGCATTAGTCACTGACAGTAGACACGCTTCCAGCCTAATGACTTTCACACATTTTGAATGATTTACAGCAGGGGTCTCAAACACCCGGCCCGCGGGCTAAATCCGGCCCGCGTCCTGCCCAATTCCGGCCCGCGACGTATGACAAAATAATAATGTAATCCGGCCCTTGAGGCTATTAATTGCGACAAACAACGATACTGCTTAAAATAGACGATAGATCCAGGTACGGTGACAAATCTCATTTGTAGGCCTACTCTACTCTTCAAACCCAAAATCGCTGCGCAAAGTTTTCAGGAAATACTTGTATTACACGCGAGAAACACAAAGACGTGCATATGTAATGACGCGGAAGCGATGCAGGCCATAGTGTTGCAGAAATTAAGCAGAAATAGGCCTACACCAAATGTTGAAAAACGTTCACGTGTGATGAAGTCTTAGGTAAGCTATGTTATTCACCTATTCTAATTCTGAAGAAGAATATCCTTTTGGAGATTATGATCGATCGTCTATGACAGTGATAGTCGCGGTGCGTCTCTGAATGGAGGTGCGTGTATACAACGGTGTCCACTAAGCATACCATGCTTGTTTCGACCCTCTGCCCAACATAGCTTGGAGGTTGCAGTGGTAATCGTGATAATAGTGTCCGTAATGGATGTGGTACAGACAGCAGGGCTAGTAGAAATAGGGCTCTAAAGAACTACAAAGTCACCCGCAATATGATGCGAACTTCTGGGTACTGCAGAAAATATTTCTTAACTTCAAAAACTCAGTGTCTAAAACTCGGTGTCATTCAGACTCAACCCTCTTGACGTTTGGTGATTAATTGACAGCTGTTTTGGGACACGTTAAACTTTCTGTATAATGAGCGCATAAAACGACTTGTTGTTTGGGACATTAAGCTACGTTAAGCTTTTTCACGTTAAGGATTGTATGTCCTTAATTTATTTATATATTTAGGCTACTTGCGCAAACCCTGGATACTTTTATTGCCACACAACAATATTGGTGGTATTTGTTACATTAGCTTCAAAAGGCACCGCTTCAGAAAGCTGCACTGCTTGTGAAAGAAGGGGGTGGGGGAGGGGAGCTTGCAGCCAAGTGTCGGAAAAATGCATAGCCTACAACACAGAACCCGCTTCTCGCATTAGTCACTGACAGTAGACACGCTTCCAGCCTAATGACTTTCACACATTTTGAATGTCTTTCTATAGGCTAAGCATATAATGGAGATAGAGTAGAAAACTGGATTTAACTAAACAAATGTAACTAAGTAAACTGATTGTTTACTCTACAGTAGGCTATGTTCCCCCTCTCAGGCTGTACAGTAGGCCTATTGAAAGTAGGCTAATGAGCTCAATAGACATAGCGCTTCCATTAGGAAACTTTCGTTGCAGACTTTCACAACTGATTGTTTAGCCTACAGTAGCCTAC
This sequence comes from Alosa sapidissima, assembly GCF_018492685.1. Classification (NCBI taxonomy): domain Eukaryota; kingdom Metazoa; phylum Chordata; class Actinopteri; order Clupeiformes; family Clupeidae; genus Alosa; species Alosa sapidissima. The sequence continues at coordinate 662,212 of NC_055965.1, read as the reverse complement.
TGTAGGCCTACTCTACAGTAGCCTAGGCTATAGGTTATGTTCCCCCTCTCAGGCTGTACAGTAGGCCTATTGAAAGTAGACTAATGAGCTTAGACACATTAGCGCTTCCAGCCTAATGACTTTCACACATGAATGATTTACAGTAGACACATTAGCGCTCCACGCAGTGGCGTAACTAGGCCTAGTAGGTGCAGCAAGTGCAGTCGCACCAGGGCCTATGACCTCCGTCGCTACCCCCGCAATGCAATTGCTGGAAAATTCTATACCGGTCCTTTCTGACCAGGCCAAGGCTACAGCGCAGACACTCGCAAATAAATGGGGGTTCAGAGTACATTTGAAAATGTGAAGAGTGAAGCGTCACTTTGACGAACTATCGGAAGATAAACGCTTAACCGATGCAGAGAGATACTTAAAAGTGCAGGTATTTAATGCAACTCTGGACATCATAATCAGTCAGCTCTCCCAAAGATGTGCAAGCATGCGGGAAACTTGTTATGTGTTTGAGTCTTTACGTCCTATGATCCTTCAACTCGCCGGTGATGATGAACTGCTTGAAAAGGCAGTACGTTTGTCAGACCATTATAGCATGGACATTGCACCGACATTCCCAACACAACTCCTCTCATTTAGGTCTTGCTTTAAAGCAGAGATTTCACAGAAGTCATCTATTTTTCAACTTGCCAAAAGGCTGGTGGTAGATTATGACAGTGTAACATCCACATTCGGGGAAGTGTGTACTGCTCTCATGTTGTTTCTACATTGCCTATGACTGTGGCAACAGCTGAGCGATCTTTTTCCAAATGTTCAACAATTGCTGGTGTACAGGCTATAATCAATTAGCTACAATCAATCATTTGTCCAGCTGTTTAAACATTTTTTCGTGTTACATTCAAACGCAAAAGGTGCTTTGATATATTTTGTTTAAACGTCGGCAAGCAGGCATGCTGCGGTTGCAATGAATGAGGATAATTGGTTTTATCTGCGGTGTTATTTTTTGCATTTTGAATATGACTCGCTCCAGCACGTCTACTTTTTTGCACGGTGCTTTCTTAAAGGAGCTGCACCATCTTACAACAATTGCATCTACATTTTCATATTAGAATGTTTTGTCAAGTGTAAGCTTAAACTACCGTGATCAAATTAAGTTTCCGTGCCCCCGCTGAAAGTCTCTTATGCTCTTATCGTTACACTATCAAATCTATAAGTAACCGTGACAAATAGGGTATAAGATATATAAACTCACGCTATTGTATTATCATATATGTTTGGTAATGGCTCAGCTTTCTCTGATTGTTCTACTGACTTGGAAACTGCATCATGGAAGCAGTAAGTCAAGTCGCATCAAAAATAGTAGTGGCAGAACTCCAAAGTGACACCTTGTGGTTGTTTGTGTCAACTGCCGTTTGTGCCATTTCTGCTGAGAAAATGGGGATCGTGATTCCTGAAGGAACCCGTCCAAACTTAACGGGGACCCACTGTAGTTAGCATTTTTAGCAAAAGTGCTAAAAATGATTAGCTAAGTTAGCTAAGTAACGTGGTTAGCATAGTTAGCATGCTAGCATGTTAGCATACTAGTTAGCATTTTTAGCAAAACTGCTAAAAATGATTAGCTAAGTTAGCTAAGTAACGTGGTTAGCATAGTTAGCATGCTAGTTAGCATTTTTAGCAAAACTGCTAAAAATGATTAGCTAAGTAACGTGGTTAGCATAGTTAGCATGTTAGTTAGCATTTTTAGCAAAACTGCTAAAAATGATTAGCTAAGTTAGCTAAGTAATGTGGTTAGCATAGTTAGCATGCTAGTTAGCATAGTAACTTGGTTAACATTATTATCTTTGTTAACATAGTTAGCATAACTGCTAGCAAACATTAGAGCCATTCCAAGTGTCAGTTATCGTCAACTATCTACCTAAATAATTTAACCATTTAAACTATCCACTTATTTAACTGTTCAGTCATTCAAACTATATTAAACCTCATCTACCTAGCAACCAATAGTTTGTTTTTACTCTGTATGATATTTTACATCATATTTTTGCATTTTCATGCACTGTATTTCCTTCAGGAAATGCTTTTCTAGTTCTTCTTCTTCTTCTAACGCGTTTAATGCAGCTTCAACCGTTTAACGTAGAAACTTAATTCAAACTATGTTACGTAGGTCTTACTTAGGACATGGGTGCTATGTATTTTTCAGCTTTGTAACTTTTATACTTTTTAAACTATTAATTAAAAACTAATCAAAATTTCCCCATAGACTTAACATGGGCTGATGACATCACAATAGAGCCGTTAAGCAATTAGAATCCTATGGCAGGTGTTCCGGCCACCTGCATCAACTGCCAGTCTCAGGCTTTAAGCATACAAACTGGCCCTATTAAGACTACACATCCTGTTCAACTGCTTCCTCTGCTAAAAACTGTTTCAAAATAAAAGTCCTCACTACAATATTTCACTGTTAAACAATTTAACCCTTTAAACTACTGAACTTTTTAACTGTTCAGCCATTGTAACTGTTACTTGTCATCAACTATGACTCCTACCCACTGAAGCTAGTTAGCATGGTTAGCATAGTTAGCATGTTAGTTAGCATTTTTAGCAAAACTGTTAAAAATGATTAGCTAAGTTAGCTAAGTAACGTGGTTAGCATAGTTAGCATGCTAGCGTGTTAGCATGCTAGTTAGCATTTTTAACAAAACTGCTAAAAATGATTAGGTAAGTTAGCTAAGTAACGTAGTTAGCATAGTTAGCATGCTAGCGTGTTAACATGCTAGTTAGCATTTTTGGCAAAACTGTTAAAAATGATTAGCTAAGTAAGCTAAGTAACGTGGTTAGCATAGTTAGCATGTTAACATGCTAGTTAGCATTTTTGGCAAAACTGTTAAAAATGATTAGCTAAGTAAGCTAAGTAACGTGGTTAGCATAGTTAGCATGCTAATTAGCATAGTTAGCAACACTGTTAAAAATGATTAGCTAAGTTAGCTAAGTAATATAGTTAGCATGCTAGCATGTTAGCATGCTAATTAACATTTTTAGCAAAAAAACTTGGTTAACATTATTATCTTTGATAACATAGTAGCATAACTGCTAGCAAACATTAGAGCCATTCCAAGTGTCAGTTATCGTCAACTATCTACCTAAATAATTTAACCATTTAAAGTATCCACTTATTTAACCGTTCAATCATTCCAACTATATTAAACCTTATCTACCAAGCAAATCATTTACCTATATAAACTATCCACCTATTTAACTGCTCAGTCATTCCAACTATATTAAACCTCATCTACCTAGCAACCAATATAGTTTGTTTTTACTCTGTATGATATTTTACATCATATTTTTGCATTTTCATGCACTGTATTTCCTTCAGGAAATGCTTTTCTAGTTACAGTGCATGAAAATGCACTGTACTGTTCTTCCTAGGCTTCTTATTACAGTGCATGAAAATGCACTGTACTGTTATTCCAAGGCATTTTATTACAGTGCATGAAAATGCACTGTACTGTTATTCCAAGGCATTTTATTACAGTGCATGAAAATGCACTGTACTGTTATTCCAAGGCTTTTTCTTCTTCTTACAGTGCATGAAAATGCACTGTACTGTTCTTCCTAGGCTTCTTCTTCTTATTATTCTTCTTCTAACGCACTTAATGCAGCTTCAACCGTTTAACGTAGAAACTTCATTCAAACTATGTTACGTAGGTCTTACTTATGACATGTGGGCTTTGTATTTTTCATCTTTGTAACTTTTATACTTTTTAAACTATTAATTAAAAACGAATCAAAATTTCCCCATTGACTTAACATTATGATTATGACATCACAATACGGCCGTTAAGCAATTAGAATCCTATGGCAGGTGTTCGGGCCACCTGGATCAACTGCCAGTCTCAGGCTTTAAGCATACAAACTGGCCCTATTAAGACTACACATCCTGTTCAACTGCTTCCTCTGCCAAAAACTGTTTCAAAATAAAAGTCCTCACTACAATATTTCACTGTTAAACAATAGCCTATATGCCGCGGACTTCCGTTCGGATGCTTCCGGACTCTTCAGCCCGTAGCAGAACTTCCGGTTTACGTTGACGTTAACTTAAGCCAGAGCCCGCTTTCTCTGCTTTAGCTATGGCGTTTTTCACTAGATCATTGCAGGACCTGCCGAGGATAACGGTAAACGATGTTCACCGAATCATCCAGGCCACATCAAAGACACCAACGGCAAACAGAGATAAAGGATTTAAACTGTATGTGGCCAGCTATATACACAACTACGAAGGTAAGTTAACAAGCCACTGTTTTGAGTTTATCAAACGACGATAGAAGCTATACTAGCTCATTGGCTTTTTACTAGCTAAAGTTAGCACAGTGAAGAAGTAGTGTTAACAACGTAAGCAGAGTGATAGGTTAACGTCGTGAATCATTTGTGTTTCTGAAAATGCGATACCCTAACCTCCATGTTAATCACAGTTTCAAACAAGGAGTCAGGAGGAGGAAAGGTCACGGTTAGGTCGGAGTGCTTCCGATCTATGAGGAAAAGCCAGAAGCCTCACTGTCTGAGTGTAAGGGAAAGTCAGCCTGCAGGTTCAGTTCAGGTTCAAAAGAAACAGGTTCCTGTTTGTCAAAATCATGTTTCTGTGAGTTATATCATTGATGTGAATTAGATACAGATAAAACACAATCATTGCACTATATTAATCATATGGTACCTGAGATATCATGTGATATGAATACAGGTTGTACCAGAAAGAATGTAAAATGAATGACTCCCACAGAAGCAAGATTTTGTTAGGAGTTAGCAGCTATCGTTACTTATTCTGCACTGCTATTTTAAAATGAGTAAAATGATATTAATCCTTATCAATCCTATTACATTTGACATGGTAAACTCCAGGCTAAATTGTATCAATCCCTGTATCACTTTACATATTTTAAAGTTCACTAACAAATTTTCACTAACAAAAGTTTCACTAACAAAGTTTCACTAACAAAATGTAGTGTGTGAAAGGCTGTCTGTTTTTAATTGCAGTTTTAGCTGGTACATTTTTTCTAACAAATATTTGGGTTTGTAACAGGTTGTGCTAAGGGATTCTAAGCCGGTGGTGTTGGAGAGATGCCAGTGTACCTGTGTGGCCGGTACAGCTTTGTGCTGTCATGTGGCAGCTCTACTGTATCAGACGGCGCACTACTCCCAGCTGAGGCTTACATCAGTTCCCCCAGTGTTCAGCTGCACAGAAACTGAACAAAAGTGGCACAAACCAAGGACCATGGTAGCAAGCCTTTCAATGACTTTCATTTTAAGTATGGATATCTCTTGAATGTTTCTCAAACATGTTTGTATTTTGATGCAGGGTATTAAACCTGGTCCAGTTAATGACATGGTCATCATATCAGCCAGACCAAGAGAGAGGAGGCTTGCAGAAGGAATAAGGTATGTGTTGTTGTCTACTACTACTATTACTTCTTAACTCATTGAGTGTCAAAAACGTAATATTACGTTTTTGCTTCCCATGCGTTGAGTGCCAAAAACGTAATATTACGTTTTTAGCTTTTTTTTTTAAATTACGAAACTAGACACTCCTTATATGTGACTTTGGGAACTCTGTGATGAATGGAAATGAAATATATGACGATCGTGAAACTCATGAAAACGCACAATCTGGACATTTTATCTGGACATTTTATCATAACTCGGTTGCTGCTTTGGGTCGAATCAGTGACACATGCACGTCAGGTCAAAACCAGGCCATTTCCGTGGGTCTATCACTAGGTGGCAGTCTCGCAGATCACTTCCCGGAAAATTTGCACAAGTAAGTAACAGGCAACACTTCGTATTTCATGAAAGACGTTATATCTCCATTTCTAGAAAAAAACAGCGATTTTGATGAAAACTAGCCACTGTTTTGCTTGGGATTTATCAGGAACAGAGGCGTGTAGAAATACACGGTTTGCACCCACCGAGAGCTTAGTCTCGCCTTTTAATCAAGCTATTGTATGTGTTCATAGCTATAACAGAGAATATGCTGTGGCTTCAACAATGGTCTAGATTGCTGGCACTCTAGGACAAAGCTCCCGAAAACAGCTTGGCATTCAATGAGTTGATTAGAACACATTTGTTTGTCTTTTTCCACAGAAGCAACTTGTATAAAGGAGTGAGCTGCCCTCTGCCAGACATCTCCACATTAAAAGTTCAGGAGGCATACCATGGACTTAGTGCAGATGAAGCTCCCATGATCACAGCAATGGCGCTCTCCAGCAATGTTCCTCTGGTTGAGTCCATGTTCGGTCCGGTGCAGGAGGGAAGTGTGCTGTCCTATCAGCTACCAATAAGGACAGTCCCCATTACCCGTCCCCACACAGATGCCCCTTCCCCTCCACAGCTGCCACTGTCATATTACAGACTCGGACCCTCTACCTGTTCAAGCAGAGTTCCTGCGTTGAGTGGCACCAACTGAGGAGGTGCCGCATCACATCTACCAAATTTAGAGAAGTTTGCCACACCAGGGGGGAAAGTTCTGCTGAGAACCTTGCAAAAAGGCTTCTGGGATCGTGTCATCAGACTGCTGACATGCGGCGGGGTCTTGCCTTGGAGCCTGTAGCAGTAGAGGAGTACTGCAAGGTAAGGGAGGTCAACCACTACCCATGTGGGTTCCTGATCCACCCTGAGGCACCATGGATGGGGTCAACACCTGATGGAATAGTGTATGATCCTGTGGGGCAGCCAGTGTTTGGCCTTTTAGAAATTAAATGCCCAAACGTAGCTAGCTATGTGGACTGCCCTTACATTATGATAAAGGATGGGACACAAACACTGAGACAATCCCATCCTTATTACTGGCAGGTCCAGGGACAAATGTTGGTTTCTGGGTGTGACTGGTGTGATTTTGTCGTTTACACAGCAGATGACATGTTTATCCAGAGAATTCCCCGTGACATGGAAGTCATACAAACCATTAAAGAAAAAGTTGACTATTTCTTTTTTTATTTCTACCTCAATGCCTTTTTGGCAAACTAACGAATTGATGGCAGTGTAAATGTTTTTGAAGCTACTGTGTAGGAAATAAATGTCAACCTCATCAGTGAAATGTTGCTGCATTGTGTTTTTATTTGTGATGTAATGTTTAGGGTCAATGAGTAATAAATTACTTGGATTTAAGCATGTCGGTGTTTTGTATGGCTTAAGTTTTAAAAGGTAAGAGACAGTAATTAAAAATGAGACCAAACAAAAGCAGATTGACCAAAGAAGTATTTTAACAAAGTAGCAAAAGGTGTATACAAACAAATGTAACTATTTAAACAAATATACACTCAACTCTAAACTGATAAGATTAAGGAATTGAAAGGGGTTTAAAAAAAGTATTCTTGAACAAAATTAAGATTTTTAAATGTACATGTTAGAAAGACCTCAGACCTCAGGCTTCTTTGCCCAAGCCTTTACCAGTGGCCCATTTTCATAGTTGGTAAGCAGACAAGCCACTGTGTAGAGTTGGTTAATGCTCCCAAAAACCCGTAGGGGAATCACTGAATCAAAGAACTTGTGCTCCTTGACCCGGCGAATGGAGCGTTCAACATGCACCCTTAAACGGGCTATGGCCTGTGTCTCCGTAACCTCAGAGGCAGACATCTGAGACCTGCCAGAGAGGAAGGGTGGCCTGTAGACCTTGCAAGGCACAATGTCATTGATGAGGAAGCCCCTGTCTACCATGACAGCCATCTCAGGTTTGAGCAGACTTAGGACACCAGACTCACGGGTAATCTGTTTGTCGCTGATAGACCCAGCAAACAGCGCGGAGACGAATGTCACTGGCCCATGTGGCGCGATCCCAATGAGCCCCTTCAGAGTGCAGTGGGACTTGTAGGAGGAAAATACCTCACTCTGGAGGAGAGGGGAAGATGGGCATTGACACCTCAGCTCAGTGCAGTCAAGGATGACTGTGGTGTCAGGGTAGTCCTTAAAGTCTGCAGGCAGATTTCTCCGTATCTCGTCTTCGGGTATCCAGATCCTCACTGAGCCGAGTACTGTGAACAGGAAGTTGCTCCAGGTTGTTATAATTCTGCTGACTGTGGACTGATGGATACTGTACCGGTCAGCAAGGTCCCATTGCTTGGACCCAAGGGCAAGGTAATTCAAAAATAAGAAAAACTCGTCAATGGGCTGCAGGGAATGGGTAGCGTTTGACTCTGTGAAAGCTCCTCTCTGTGCTTGTCGAACACTGACCATGGATGGTAGAGAGTTTGCAATCAAGCCCCAGAAACGCATCAGTAGATCATATGATGCAAACCTAAAGAAATGGAATACAGATAATAAATAACTGCATATCCTCACGTGGAAATAACTGGTGGGAAACTGGGAAACTTAATATCCTCATGTTGAAATAACTGGTAGGAAACTGCATATCCTCATGTGGAAATAACTGGTGGGAAACTTAATATCCTCATATTGAAATAACTGGTAGGAAACTGCATATCCTCATGTGGAAATAACTGGTGGGAAACATAATATCCTCATGTTGAAATAACTGGTGGGAAACTGGGAAACTTAATATCCTCATGTGGAAATAACTGGTAGGAAACTGCATATCCTCATGTGGAAATAACTGGTTGGAAACTGGGAAACTGCATATCCTCATGTGGAAATAACTGGTGGGAAACTGGGAAACTTAATATCCTCATGTTGAAATAACTGGAGGGAAACTTAATATCCTCATGTTGAAATAACTGGTGGGAAACTGGGAAACTTAATATCCTCATGTGGAAATAACTGGTGGGAAACTGGGAAACTTAATATCCTCATGTGGAAATAACTGGCGGGAAACTTAATATCCTCATGTTGAAATAACTGGTGGAAAACTGGGAAACTTAATATCCTCATGTAGAAATAACTGGTGGCAAACTGCATATCCTCATATGGATATAACTGGTGGGAAACTGCATATCCTCACGTGGAAATAACTGGTGGGAAACTGGGAAACTTAATGTCCTCATGTTGAAATAACTGGTGGGAAACTGGGAAACTTAATATCCTCATGTTGAAATAACTGGTTGGAAACTGGGAAACTGCATATCCTCACGTGGAAATAACTGGTGGGAAACTGGGAAACTTTATATCCTCATGTTGAAATAACTGGTAGGAAACTGCATATCCTCATGTGGAAATAACTGGTGGGAAACTGGGAAACTGCATATCCTCATGTGGAAATAACTGGTAGGAAACTGCATATCCTCACGTGGAAATAACTGGTGGGAAACTGGGAAACTTAATATCCTCATGTTGAAATAACTGGTGGGAAACTGGGAAACTGCATATCCTCACGTGAAAATAACTGGTGGGAAACTGGGAAACTTAATATCCTCATGTTGAAATAACTGGTGGGAAACTTAATATCCTCATGTTGAAATAACTGGTGGAAAACTGGGAAACTTAATATCCTCATGTGGAAATAACTGGTAGGAAACTGCATATCCTCATGTGGAAATAATTGGTGTGAAACTGGGAAACTGCATATCCTCATGTGAAAATAACTGGTGGGAAACTGGGAAACTTAATATCCTTACGTGGAAATAACTGGTGGGAAACTGGGAAACTTAATATCCTCATGTTGAAATAATTGGAGGGAAACTTAATATCCTCATGTTGAAATAACTGGTAGGAAACTGCATATCCTCATGTGGAAATAACTGGTGGGAAACTTAATAATCTCATGTTGAAATAACTGATGGGAAACTTAATATCCTCATTTGGAAATAACTGGTGGGAAACTGCATATCCTCATGTGGAAATAACTGGTGGGAAAATGCATATCCTCACGTGGAAATAACTGGTGGGAAACTGGGAAACTTAATATCCTCATGTTTAAATAACTGGTGGGAAACTTAATGTCCTCATGTTGAAATAACTGGTGGAAAACTGGGAAACTTAATATCCTCATTTGGAAATAACTGGTAGGAAACTGCATATCCTCACATGGAAATAACTGGTGGGAAACTGGGAAACGTAATGTCCTCATGTTGAAATAACTGGTGGGAAACTGGGAAACTTAATATCCTCATGTTGAAATAACTGGTGGGAAACTGGGAAACTGCATATCCTTACGTGGAAATAACTGGTGGGAAACTGGGAAACTTAATATCCTCATGTTGAAATAACTGGTGGGAAACTTAATATCCTCATGTTGAAATAACTGGTGGAAAACTGGGAAACTTAATATCCTCATGTGGAAATAACTGGTAGGAAACTGCATATCCTCATGTGGAAATAACTGGTGGGAAACTGGGAAACTGCATATCCTCATGTGGAAATAACTGGAGGGAAACTTAATATCCTCATGTTGAAATAACTGGAGGGAAACTTAATATCCTCATGTTGAAATAACTGGTGGGAAACTGGGAAACTTAATATCCTCACATGGAAATAACTGGTGGGAACCTGGGAAACTTAATATCCTCATGTGGAAATAACTGGCGGGAAACTTAATATCCTCATGTTGAAATAACTGGTGGAAAACTGGGAAACTTAATATCCTCATGTAGAAATAACTGGTGGGAAACTTAATATCCTCATATTGAAATAACTGGTAGGAAACTGCATATCCTCATGTGGAAATAACTGGTGGGAAACTTAATATCCTCATGTTGAAATAACTGGTGGAAAACTGGGAAACTTAAAATCCTCATGTGGAAATAACTGGTGGGAAACTGGGAAACTTAATATCCTCATGTTGAAATAACTGGTGGGAAACTGGGAAACTTAATATCCACATTTGGAAATAACTGGTGGGAAACTGGGAAACTGCATATCCTCACGTGGAAATAACTGGTGGGAAACTGGGAAACTTAATATCCTCATGTTGAAATAACTGGTAGGAAACTGCATATCCTCATGTGGAAATAACTGGTGGGAAACTTAATATCCTCATATTGAAATAACTGGTAGGAAACTGCATATCCTCATGTGGAAATAACTGGTGGGAAACTTAATATCCTCATATTGAAATAACTGGTAGGAAACTGCATATCCTCATGTGGAAATAACTGGTGGGAAACATAATATCCTCATGTTGAAATAACTGGTGGGAAACTGGGAAACTTAATATCCTCATGTGGAAATAACTGCTAGGAAACTGCATATCCTCATGTGGAAATAACTGGTGGGAAACTGGGAAACTGCATATCCTCATGTGGAAATAACTGGTGGGAAACTGGGAAACTTAATATCCTCATGTTGAAATAACTGGAGGGAAACTTAATATCCTCATGTTGAAATAACTGGTGGGAAACTGGGAAACTTAATATCCTCATGTGGAAATAACTGGTGGGAAACTGGGAAACTTAATATCCTCATGTGGAAATAACTGGCGGGAAACTTAATATCCTCATGTTGAAATAACTGGTGGAAAACTGGGAAACTTAATATCCTCATGTAGAAATAACTGGTGTGAAACTGCATATCCTCATGTGGATATAACTGGTGGGAAACTGCATATCCTCATGTGGAAATAACTGGTGGGAAACTGGGAAACTTAATGTCCTCATGTTGAAATAACTGGTGGGAAACTGGGAAACTTAATATCCTCATGTTGAAATAACTGGTAGGAAACTGCATATCCTCATGTGGAAATAACTGGTGGGAAACTGGGAAACTGCATATCCTCATGTGGAAATAACTGGTAGGAAACTGCATATCCTCATGTGGAAATAACTGGTGGGAAACTGGGAAACTGCATATCCTCATGTGGAAATAACTGGTGGGAAACTGGGAAACTTAATATCCTCATGTTGAAATAACTGGAGGGAAACTTAATATCCTCATGTTGAAATAACTGGTAGGAAACTGCATATCCTCATGTGGAAATAACTGGTGGCAAACTTAATATCCTCATATTGAAATAACTGGTAGGAAACTGCATATCCTCATGTGGAAATAACTGGTGAGAAACTGGGAAACTTAATATCCTCATGTGGAAATAACTGGTGGGAAACTGGGAAACTTAATATCCTCATGTTGAAATAACTGGTGGGAAACTGGGAAACTTAATATCCTCATGTGGAAATAACTGGTGGGAAACTGGGAAACTTAATATCCTCATGTGGAAATAACTGGCGGGAAACTTAATATCCTCATGTTGAAATAACTGGTGGAAAACTGGGAAACTTAATATCCTCATGTAGAAATAACTGGTGGCAAACTGCATATCCTCATATGGATATAACTGGTGGGAAACTGCATATCCTCACGTGGAAATAACTGGTGGGAAACTGGGAAACTTAATGTCCTCATGTTGAAATAACTGGTGGGAAACTGGGAAACTTAATATCCTCATGTTGAAATAACTGGTTGGAAACTGGGAAACTGCATATCCTCACGTGGAAATAACTGGTGGGAAACTGGGAAACTTTATATCCTCATGTTGAAATAACTGGTAGGAAACTGCATATCCTCATGTGGAAATAACTGGTGGGAAACTGGGAAACTGCATATCCTCATGTGGAAATAACTGGTAGGAAACTGCATATCCTCACGTGGAAATAACTGGTGGGAAACTGGGAAACTTAATATCCTCATGTTGAAATAACTGGTGGGAAACTGGGAAACTTAATATCCTCATGTTGAAATAACTGGTGGGAAACTGGGAAACTTAATATCCTCATGTGGAAATAACTGGTGGGAAACTGGGAAACTTAATATCCTCATGTGGAAATAACTGGCGGGAAACTTAATATCCTCATGTTGAAATAACTGGTGGAAAACTGGGAAACTTAATATCCTCATTTGGAAATAACTGGTAGGAAACTGCATATCCTCACGTGGAAATAACTGGTGGGAAGCTCGGAAACGTAATGTCCTCATGTTGAAATAACTGGTGGGAAACTGGGAAACTTAATATCCTCATGTTGAAATAACTGGTGGGAAACTGGGAAACTGCATATCCTCACGTGGAAATAACTGGTGGGAAACTGGGAAACTTAATATCCTCATGTTGAAATAACTGGTAGGAAACTGCATATCCTCATGTGGAAATAACTGGTGGGAAACTTAATATCCTCATATTGAAATAACTGGTAGGAAACTGCATATCCTCATGTGGAAATAACTGGTGGGAAACATAATATCCTCATGTTGAAATAACTGGTGGGAAACTGGGAAACTTAATATCCTCATGTGGAAATAACTGGTAGGAAACTGCATATCCTCATGTGGAAATAACTGGTTGGAAACTGGGAAACTGCATATCCTCATATGGATATAACTGGTGGGAAACTGCATATCCTCACGTGGAAATAACTGGTGGGAAACTGGGAAACTTAATGTCCTCATGTTGAAATAACTGGTGGGAAACTGGGAAACTTAATATCCTCATGTTGAAATAACTGGTTGGAAACTGGGAAACTGCATATCCTCACGTGGAAATAACTGGTGGGAAACTGGGAAACTTTATATCCTCATGTTGAAATAACTGGTAGGAAACTGCATATCCTCATGTGGAAATAACTGGTGGGAAACTGGGAAACTGCATATCCTCATGTGGAAATAACTGGTAGGAAACTGCATATCCTCACGTGGAAATAACTGGTGGGAAACTGGGAAACTTAATATCCTCATGTTGAAATAACTGGTGGGAAACTGGGAAACTGCATATCCTCACGTGAAAATAACTGGTGGGAAACTGGGAAACTTAATATCCTCATGTTGAAATAACTGGTGGAAAACTGGGAAACTTAATATCCTCATGTGGAAATAACTGGTAGGAAACTGCATATCCTCATGTGGAAATAATTGGTGTGAAACTGGGAAACTGCATATCCTCATGTGAAAATAACTGGTGGGAAACTGGGAAACTTAATATCCTTACGTGGAAATAACTGGTGGGAAACTGGGAAACTTAATATCCTCATGTTGAAATAATTGGAGGGAAACTTAATATCCTCATGTTGAAATAACTGGTAGGAAACTGCATATCCTCATGTGGAAATAACTGGTGGGAAACTTAATAATCTCATGTTGAAATAACTGATGGGAAACTTAATATCCTCATTTGGAAATAACTGGTGGGAAACTGCATATCCTCATGTGGAAATAACTGGTGGGAAAATGCATATCCTCACGTGGAAATAACTGGTGGGAAACTGGGAAACTTAATATCCTCATGTTTAAATAACTGGTGGGAAACTTAATGTCCTCATGTTGAAATAACTGGTGGAAAACTGGGAAACTTAATATCCTCATTTGGAAATAACTGGTAGGAAACTGCATATCCTCACATGGAAATAACTGGTGGGAAACTGGGAAACGTAATGTCCTCATGTTGAAATAACTGGTGGGAAACTGGGAAACTTAATATCCTCATGTTGAAATAACTGGTGGGAAACTGGGAAACTGCATATCCTTACGTGGAAATAACTGGTGGGAAACTGGGAAACTTAATATCCTCATGTTGAAATAACTGGTGGGAAACTTAATATCCTCATGTTGAAATAACTGGTGGAAAACTGGGAAACTTAATATCCTCATGTGGAAATAACTGGTAGGAAACTGCATATCCTCATGTGGAAATAACTGGTGGGAAACTGGGAAACTGCATATCCTCATGTGGAAATAACTGGAGGGAAACTTAATATCCTCATGTTGAAATAACTGGAGGGAAACTTAATATCCTCATGTTGAAATAACTGGTGGGAAACTGGGAAACTTAATATCCTCACATGGAAATAACTGGTGGGAACCTGGGAAACTTAATATCCTCATGTGGAAATAACTGGCGGGAAACTTAATATCCTCATGTTGAAATAACTGGTGGAAAACTGGGAAACTTAATATCCTCATGTAGAAATAACTGGTGGGAAACTTAATATCCTCATATTGAAATAACTGGTAGGAAACTGCATATCCTCATGTGGAAATAACTGGTGGGAAACTTAATATCCTCATGTTGAAATAACTGGTGGAAAACTGGGAAACTTAAAATCCTCATGTGGAAATAACTGGTGGGAAACTGGGAAACTTAATATCCTCATGTTGAAATAACTGGTGGGAAACTGGGAAACTTAATATCCACATTTGGAAATAACTGGTGGGAAACTGGGAAACTGCATATCCTCACGTGGAAATAACTGGTGGGAAACTGGGAAACTTAATATCCTCATGTTGAAATAACTGGTCGGAAACTGCATATCCTCATGTGGAAATAACTGGTGGGAAACTTAATATCCTCATATTGAAATAACTGGTAGGAAACTGCATATCCTCATGTGGAAATAACTGGTGGGAAACTTAATATCCTCATATTGAAATAACTGGTAGGAAACTGCATATCCTCATGTGGAAATAACTGGTGGGAAACATAATATCCTCATGTTGAAATAACTGGTGGGAAACTGGGAAACTTAATATCCTCATGTGGAAATAACTGGTAGGAAACTGCATATCCTCATGTGGAAATAACTGGTGGGAAACTGGGAAACTGCATATCCTCATGTGGAAATAACTGGTGGGAAACTGGGAAACTTAATATCCTCATGTTGAAATAACTGGAGGGAAACTTAATATCCTCATGTTGAAATAACTGGTGGGAAACTGGGAAACTTAATATCCTCATGTGGAAATAACTGGTGGGAAACTGGGAAACTTAATATCCTCATGTGGAAATAACTGGCGGGAAACTTAATATCCTCATGTTGAAATAACTGGTGGAAAACTGGGAAACTTAATATCCTCATGTAGAAATAACTGGTGGCAAACTGCATATCCTCATATGGATATAACTGGTGGGAAACTGCATATCCTCACGTGGAAATAACTGGTGGGAAACTGGGAAACTTAATGTCCTCATGTTGAAATAACTGGTGGGAAACTGGGAAACTTAATATCCTCATGTTGAAATAACTGGTTGGAAACTGGGAAACTGCATATCCTCACGTGGAAATAACTGGTGGGAAACTGGGAAACTTTATATCCTCATGTTGAAATAACTGGTAGGAAACTGCATATCCTCATGTGGAAATAACTGGTGGGAAACTGGGAAACTGCATATCCTCATGTGGAAATAACTGGTAGGAAACTGCATATCCTCACGTGGAAATAACTGGTGGGAAACTGGGAAACTTAATATCCTCATGTTGAAATAACTGGTGGGAAACTGGGAAACTGCATATCCTCACGTGAAAATAACTGGTGGGAAACTGGGAAACTTAATATCCTCATGTTGAAATAACTGGTGGGAAACTTAATATCCTCATGTTGAAATAACTGGTGGAAAACTGGGAAACTTAATATCCTCATGTGGAAATAACTGGTAGGAAACTGCATATCCTCATGTGGAAATAACTGGTGGGAAACTGGGAAACTGCATATCCTCATGTGGAAATAACTGGTGGGAAACTGGGAAACTTAATATCCTTACGTGGAAATAACTGGTGGGAAACTGGGAAACTTAATATCCTCATGTTGAAATAATTGGAGGGAAACTTAATATCCTCATGTTGAAATAACTGGTAGGAAACTGCATATCCTCATGTGGAAATAACTGGTGGGAAACTGGGAAAGTTAATATCCTTACGTGGAAATAACTGGTGGGAAACTGGGAAACTTAATATCCTCATGTTGAAATAATTGGAGGGAAACTTAATATCCTCATGTTGAAATAACTGGTAGGAAACTGCATATCCTCATGTGGAAATAACTGGTGGGAAACTTAATAATCTCATGTTGAAATAACTGATGGGAAACTTAATATCCTCATTTGGAAATAACTGGTGGGAAACTGCATATCCTCATGTGGAAATAACTGGTGGGAAAATGCATATCCTCACGTGGAAATAACTGGTGGGAAACTGGGAAACTTAATATCCTCATGTTTAAATAACTGGTGGGAAACTTAATGTCCTCATGTTGAAATAACTGGTGGAAAACTGGGAAACTTAATATCCTCATTTGGAAATAACTGGTAGGAAACTGCATATCCTCATGTGGAAATAACTGGTGGGAAACTTAATATCCTCATGTTGAAATAACTGGTGGAAAACTGGGAAACTTAAAATCCTCACATGGAAATAACTGGTGGGAACCTGGGAAACTTAATATCCTCATGTGGAAATAACTGGCGGGAAACTTAATATCCTCATGTTGAAATAACTGGTGGAAAACTGGGAAACTTAATATCCTCATGTAGAAATAACTGGTGGGAAACTTAATATCCTCATATTGAAATAACTGGTAGGAAACTGCATATCCTCATGTGGAAATAACTGGTGGGAAACTTAATATCCTCATGTTGAAATAACTGGTGGAAAACTGGGAAACTTAAAATCCTCATGTGGAAATAACTGGTGGGAAACTGGGAAACTTAATATCCTCATGTTGAAATAACTGGTGGGAAACTGGGAAACTTAATATCCACATTTGGAAATAACTGGTGGGAAACTGGGAAACTGCATATCCTCACGTGGAAATAACTGGTGGGAAACTGGGAAACTTAATATCCTCATGTTGAAATAACTGGTAGGAAACTGCATATCCTCATGTGGAAATAACTGGTGGGAAACTTAATATCCTCATATTGAAATAACTGGTAGGAAACTGCATATCCTCATGTGGAAATAACTGGTGGGAAACTTAATATCCTCATATTGAAATAACTGGTAGGAAACTGCATATCCTCATGTGGAAATAACTGGTGGGAAACATAATATCCTCATGTTGAAATAACTGGTGGGAAACTGGGAAACTTAATATCCTCATGTGGAAATAACTGGTAGGAAACTGCATATCCTCATGTGGAAATAACTGGTGGGAAACTGGGAAACTGCATATCCTCATGTGGAAATAACTGGTGGGAAACTGGGAAACTTAATATCCTCATGTTGAAATAACTGGAGGGAAACTTAATATCCTCATGTTGAAATAACTGGTGGGAAACTGGGAAACTTAATATCCTCATGTGGAAATAACTGGTGGGAAACTGGGAAACTTAATATCCTCATGTGGAAATAACTGGCGGGAAACTTAATATCCTCATGTTGAAATAACTGGTGGAAAACTGGGAAACTTAATATCCTCATGTAGAAATAACTGGTGGCAAACTGCATATCCTCATATGGATATAACTGGTGGGAAACTGCATATCCTCACGTGGAAATAACTGGTGGGAAACTGGGAAACTTAATGTCCTCATGTTGAAATAACTGGTGGGAAACTGGGAAACTTAATATCCTCATGTTGAAATAACTGGTTGGAAACTGGGAAACTGCATATCCTCACGTGGAAATAACTGGTGGGAAACTGGGAAACTTTATATCCTCATGTTGAAATAACTGGTAGGAAACTGCATATCCTCATGTGGAAATAACTGGTGGGAAACTGGGAAACTGCATATCCTCATGTGGAAATAACTGGTAGGAAACTGCATATCCTCACGTGGAAATAACTGGTGGGAAACTGGGAAACTTAATATCCTCATGTTGAAATAACTGGTGGGAAACTGGGAAACTGCATATCCTCACGTGAAAATAACTGGTGGGAAACTGGGAAACTTAATATCCTCATGTTGAAATAACTGGTGGGAAACTTAATATCCTCATGTTGAAATAACTGGTGGAAAACTGGGAAACTTAATATCCTCATGTGGAAATAACTGGTAGGAAACTGCATATCCTCATGTGGAAATAACTGGTGGGAAACTGGGAAACTGCATATCCTCATGTGGAAATAACTGGTGGGAAACTGGGAAACTTAATATCCTTACGTGGAAATAACTGGTGGGAAACTGGGAAACTTAATATCCTCATGTTGAAATAATTGGAGGGAAACTTAATATCCTCATGTTGAAATAACTGGTAGGAAACTGCATATCCTCATGTGGAAATAACTGGTGGGAAACTGGGAAAGTTAATATCCTTACGTGGAAATAACTGGTGGGAAACTGGGAAACTTAATATCCTCATGTTGAAATAATTGGAGGGAAACTTAATATCCTCATGTTGAAATAACTGGTAGGAAACTGCATATCCTCATGTGGAAATAACTGGTGGGAAACTTAATAATCTCATGTTGAAATAACTGATGGGAAACTTAATATCCTCATTTGGAAATAACTGGTGGGAAACTGCATATCCTCATGTGGAAATAACTGGTGGGAAAATGCATATCCTCACGTGGAAATAACTGGTGGGAAACTGGGAAACTTAATATCCTCATGTTTAAATAACTGGTGGGAAACTTAATGTCCTCATGTTGAAATAACTGGTGGAAAACTGGGAAACTTAATATCCTCATTTGGAAATAACTGGTAGGAAACTGCATATCCTCATGTGGAAATAACTGGTGGGAAACTTAATATCCTCATGTTGAAATAACTGGTGGAAAACTGGGAAACTTAAAATCCTCACATGGAAATAACTGGTGGGAACCTGGGAAACTTAATATCCTCATGTGGAAATAACTGGCGGGAAACTTAATATCCTCATGTTGAAATAACTGGTGGAAAACTGGGAAACTTAATATCCTCATGTAGAAATAACTGGTGGGAAACTTAATATCCTCATATTGAAATAACTGGTAGGAAACTGCATATCCTCATGTGGAAATAACTGGTGGGAAACTTAATATCCTCATGTTGAAATAACTGGTGGAAAACTGGGAAACTTAAAATCCTCATGTGGAAATAACTGGTGGGAAACTGGGAAACTTAATATCCTCATGTTGAAATAACTGGTGGGAAACTGGGAAACTTAATATCCACATTTGGAAATAACTGGTGGGAAACTGGGAAACTGCATATCCTCACGTGGAAATAACTGGTGGGAAACTGGGAAACTTAATATCCTCATGTTGAAATAACTGGTAGGAAACTGCATATCCTCATGTGGAAATAACTGGTGGGAAACTTAATATCCTCATATTGAAATAACTGGTAGGAAACTGCATATCCTCATGTGGAAATAACTGGTGGGAAACTTAATATCCTCATATTGAAATAACTGGTAGGAAACTGCATATCCTCATGTGGAAATAACTGGTGGGAAACATAATATCCTCATGTTGAAATAACTGGTGGGAAACTGGGAAACTTAATATCCTCATGTGGAAATAACTGGTAGGAAACTGCATATCCTCATGTGGAAATAACTGGTGGGAAACTGGGAAACTGCATATCCTCATGTGGAAATAACTGGTGGGAAACTGGGAAACTTAATATCCTCATGTTGAAATAACTGGAGGGAAACTTAATATCCTCATGTTGAAATAACTGGTGGGAAACTGGGAAACTTAATATCCTCATGTGGAAATAACTGGTGGGAAACTGGGAAACTTAATATCCTCATGTGGAAATAACTGGCGGGAAACTTAATATCCTCATGTTGAAATAACTGGTGGAAAACTGGGAAACTTAATATCCTCATGTAGAAATAACTGGTGGCAAACTGCATATCCTCATATGGATATAACTGGTGGGAAACTGCATATCCTCACGTGGAAATAACTGGTGGGAAACTGGGAAACTTAATGTCCTCATGTTGAAATAACTGGTGGGAAACTGGGAAACTTAATATCCTCATGTTGAAATAACTGGTTGGAAACTGGGAAACTGCATATCCTCACGTGGAAATAACTGGTGGGAAACTGGGAAACTTTATATCCTCATGTTGAAATAACTGGTAGGAAACTGCATATCCTCATGTGGAAATAACTGGTGGGAAACTGGGAAACTGCATATCCTCATGTGGAAATAACTGGTAGGAAACTGCATATCCTCACGTGGAAATAACTGGTGGGAAACTGGGAAACTTAATATCCTCATGTTGAAATAACTGGTGGGAAACTGGGAAACTGCATATCCTCACGTGAAAATAACTGGTGGGAAACTGGGAAACTTAATATCCTCATGTTGAAATAACTGGTGGGAAACTTAATATCCTCATGTTGAAATAACTGGTGGAAAACTGGGAAACTTAATATCCTCATGTGGAAATAACTGGTAGGAAACTGCATATCCTCATGTGGAAATAACTGGTGGGAAACTGGGAAACTGCATATCCTCATGTGGAAATAACTGGTGGGAAACTGGGAAACTTAATATCCTTACGTGGAAATAACTGGTGGGAAACTGGGAAACTTAATATCCTCATGTTGAAATAATTGGAGGGAAACTTAATATCCTCATGTTGAAATAACTGGTAGGAAACTGCATATCCTCATGTGGAAATAACTGGTGGGAAACTGGGAAAGTTAATATCCTTACGTGGAAATAACTGGTGGGAAACTGGGAAACTTAATATCCTCATGTTGAAATAATTGGAGGGAAACTTAATATCCTCATGTTGAAATAACTGGTAGGAAACTGCATATCCTCATGTGGAAATAACTGGTGGGAAACTTAATAATCTCATGTTGAAATAACTGATGGGAAACTTAATATCCTCATTTGGAAATAACTGGTGGGAAACTGCATATCCTCATGTGGAAATAACTGGTGGGAAAATGCATATCCTCACGTGGAAATAACTGGTGGGAAACTGGGAAACTTAATATCCTCATGTTTAAATAACTGGTGGGAAACTTAATGTCCTCATGTTGAAATAACTGGTGGAAAACTGGGAAACTTAATATCCTCATTTGGAAATAACTGGTAGGAAACTGCATATCCTCACATGGAAATAACTGGTGGGAAACTGGGAAACGTAATGTCCTCATGTTGAAATAACTGGTGGGAAACTGGGAAACTTAATATCCTCATGTTGAAATAACTGGTGGGAAACTGGGAAACTGCATATCCTTACGTGGAAATAACTGGTGGGAAACTGGGAAACTTAATATCCTCATGTTGAAATAACTGGTGGGAAACTTAATATCCTCATGTTGAAATAACTGGTGGAAAACTGGGAAACTTAATATCCTCATGTGGAAATAACTGGTAGGAAACTGCATATCCTCATGTGGAAATAACTGGTGGGAAACTGGGAAACTGCATATCCTCATGTGGAAATAACTGGAGGGAAACTGGGAAACTTAATATCCTCATGTTGAAATAACTGGAGGGAAACTTAATATCCTCATGTTGAAATAACTGGTAGGAAACTGCATATCCTCATGTGGAAATAACTGGTGGGAAACTTAATATCCTCATATTGAAATAACTGGTAGGAAACTGCATATCCTCATGTGGAAATAACTGGTGGGAAACTTAATATCCTCATGTTGAAATAACTGGTGGAAAACTGGGAAACTTAAAATCCTCATGTGGAAATAACTGGTGGGAAACTGGGAAACTTAATATCCTCATGTTGAAATAACTGGTGGGAAACTGGGAAACTTAATATCCACATTTGGAAATAACTGGTGGGAAACTGCATATCCTCATGTGGAAATAACTGGTGGGAAACTGCAAATCCTCACGTGGAAATAACTGGTGGGAAACTGGGAAACTTAATATCCTCATTTGGAAATAACTGGTAGGAAACTGCATATCCTCACATGGAAATAACTGGTGGGAAACTGGGAAACGTAATGTCCTCATGTTGAAATAACTGGTGGGAAACTGGGAAACTTAATATCCTCATGTTGAAATAACTGGTGGGAAACTGGGAAACTGCATATCCTTACGTGGAAATAACTGGTGGGAAACTGGGAAACTTAATATCCTCATGTTGAAATAACTGGTGGGAAACTTAATATCCTCATGTTGAAATAACTGGTGGAAAACTGGGAAACTTAATATCCTCATGTGGAAATAACTGGTAGGAAACTGCATATCCTCATGTGGAAATAACTGGTGGGAAACTGGGAAACTGCATATCCTCATGTGGAAATAACTGGAGGGAAACTGGGAAACTTAATATCCTCATGTTGAAATAACTGGAGGGAAACTTAATATCCTCATGTTGAAATAACTGGTAGGAAACTGCATATCCTCATGTGGAAATAACTGGTGGGAAACTTAATATCCTCATATTGAAATAACTGGTAGGAAACTGCATATCCTCATGTGGAAATAACTGGTGGGAAACTTAATATCCTCATGTTGAAATAACTGGTGGAAAACTGGGAAACTTAAAATCCTCATGTGGAAATAACTGGTGGGAAACTGGGAAACTTAATATCCTCATGTTGAAATAACTGGTGGGAAACTGGGAAACTTAATATCCACATTTGGAAATAACTGGTGGGAAACTGCATATCCTCATGTGGAAATAACTGGTGGGAAACTGCAAATCCTCACGTGGAAATAACTGGTGGGAAACTGGGAAACTTAATATCCTCATTTGGAAATAACTGGTAGGAAACTGCATATCCTCACGTGGAAATAACTGGTGGGAAGCTCGGAAACGTAATGTCCTCATGTTGAAATAACTGGTGGGAAACTGGGAAACTTAATATCCTCATGTTGAAATAACTGGAGGGAAACTTAATATCCTCATGTTGAAATAACTGGTGGGAAACTGGGAAACTTAATATCCTCATGTGGAAATAACTGGTGGGAAACTGGGAAACTTAATATCCTCATGTGGAAATAACTGGCGGGAAACTTAATATCCTCATGTTGAAATAACTGGTGGAAAACTGGGAAACTTAATATCCTCATGTAGAAATAACTGGTGGCAAACTGCATATCCTCATATGGATATAACTGGTGGGAAACTGCATATCCTCACGTGGAAATAACTGGTGGGAAACTGGGAAACTTAATGTCCTCATGTTGAAATAACTGGTGGGAAACTGGGAAACTTAATATCCTCATGTTGAAATAACTGGTTGGAAACTGGGAAACTGCATATCCTCACGTGGAAATAACTGGTGGGAAACTGGGAAACTTTATATCCTCATGTTGAAATAACTGGTAGGAAACTGCATATCCTCATGTGGAAATAACTGGTGGGAAACTGGGAAACTGCATATCCTCATGTGGAAATAACTGGTAGGAAACTGCATATCCTCACGTGGAAATAACTGGTGGGAAACTGGGAAACTTAATATCCTCATGTTGAAATAACTGGTGGGAAACTGGGAAACTGCATATCCTCACGTGAAAATAACTGGTGGGAAACTGGGAAACTTAATATCCTCATGTTGAAATAACTGGTGGGAAACTTAATATCCTCATGTTGAAATAACTGGTGGAAAACTGGGAAACTTAATATCCTCATGTGGAAATAACTGGTAGGAAACTGCATATCCTCATGTGGAAATAACTGGTGGGAAACTGGGAAACTGCATATCCTCATGTGGAAATAACTGGTGGGAAACTGGGAAAGTTAATATCCTTACGTGGAAATAACTGGTGGGAAACTGGGAAACTTAATATCCTCATGTTGAAATAATTGGAGGGAAACTTAATATCCTCATGTTGAAATAACTGGTAGGAAACTGCATATCCTCATGTGGAAATAACTGGTGGGAAACTTAATAATCTCATGTTGAAATAACTGATGGGAAACTTAATATCCTCATTTGGAAATAACTGGTGGGAAACTGCATATCCTCATGTGGAAATAACTGGTGGGAAAATGCATATCCTCACGTGGAAATAACTGGTGGGAAACTGGGAAACTTAATATCCTCATGTTTAAATAACTGGTGGGAAACTTAATGTCCTCATGTTGAAATAACTGGTGGAAAACTGGGAAACTTAATGTCCTCATTTGGAAATAACTGGTAGGAAACTGCATATCCTCACATGGAAATAACTGGTGGGAAACTGGGAAACGTAATGTCCTCATGTTGAAATAACTGGTGGGAAACTGGGAAACTTAATATCCTCATGTTGAAATAACTGGTGGGAAACTGGGAAACTGCATATCCTTACGTGGAAATAACTGGTGGGAAACTGGGAAACTTAATATCCTCATGTTGAAATAACTGGTGGGAAACTTAATATCCTCATGTTGAAATAACTGGTGGAAAACTGGGAAACTTAATATCCTCATGTGGAAATAACTGGTAGGAAACTGCATATCCTCATGTGGAAATAACTGGTGGGAAACTGGGAAACTGCATATCCTCATGTGGAAATAACTGGAGGGAAACTGGGAAACTTAATATCCTCATGTTGAAATAACTGGAGGGAAACTTAATATCCTCACGTTGAAATAACTGGTAGGAAACTGCATATCCTCATGTGGAAATAACTGGTGGGAAACTTAATATCCTCATATTGAAATAACTGGTAGGAAACTGCATATCCTCATGTGGAAATAACTGGTGGGAAACTTAATATCCTCATGTTGAAATAACTGGTGGAAAACTGGGAAACTTAAAATCCTCATGTGGAAATAACTGGTGGGAAACTGGGAAACTTAATATCCTCATGTTGAAATAACTGGTGGGAAACTGGGAAACTTAATATCCACATTTGGAAATAACTGGTGGGAAACTGCATATCCTCATGTGGAAATAACTGGTGGGAAACTGCAAATCCTCACGTGGAAATAACTGGTGGGAAACTGGGAAACTTAATATCCTCATTTGGAAATAACTGGTAGGAAACTGCATATCCTCACATGGAAATAACTGGTGGGAAACTGGGAAACGTAATGTCCTCATGTTGAAATAACTGGTGGGAAACTGGGAAACTTAATATCCTCATGTTGAAATAACTGGAGGGAAACTTAATATCCTCATGTTGAAATAACTGGTAGGAAACTGCATATCCTCATGTGGAAATAACTGGTGGGAAACTTAATATCCTCATATTGAAATAACTGGTAGGAAACTGCATATCCTCATGTGGAAATAACTGGTGGGAAACTTAATATCCTCATGTTGAAATAACTGGTGGAAAACTGGGAAACTTAAAATCCTCATGTGGAAATAACTGGTGGGAAACTGGGAAACTTAATATCCTCATGTTGAAATAACTGGTGGGAAACTGGGAAACTTAATATCCACATTTGGAAATAACTGGTGGGAAACTGCATATCCTCATGTGGAAATAACTGGTGGGAAACTGCAAATCCTCACGTGGAAATAACTGGTGGGAAACTGGGAAACTTAATATCCTCATTTGGAAATAACTGGTAGGAAACTGCATATCCTCACATGGAAATAACTGGTGGGAAACTGGGAAACGTAATGTCCTCATGTTGAAATAACTGGTGGGAAACTGGGAAACTGCATATCCTTACGTGGAAATAACTGGTGGGAAACTGGGAAACTTAATATCCTCATGTTGAAATAACTGGTGGGAAACTTAATATCCTCATGTTGAAATAACTGGTGGAAAACTGGGAAACTTAATATCCTCATGTGGAAATAACTGGTAGGAAACTGCATATCCTCATGTGGAAATAACTGGTGGGAAACTGGGAAACTGCATATCCTCATGTGGAAATAACTGGAGGGAAACGGGGAAACTTAATATCCTCATGTTGAAATAACTGGAGGGAAACTTAATATCCTCATGTTGAAATAACTGGTAGGAAACTGCATATCCTCATGTGGAAATAACTGGTGGGAAACTTAATATCCTCATATTGAAATAACTGGTAGGAAACTGCATATCCTCATGTGGAAATAACTGGTGGGAAACTTAATATCCTCATGTTGAAATAACTGGTGGAAAACTGGGAAACTTAAAATCCTCATGTGGAAATAACTGGTGGGAAACTGGGAAACTTAATATCCTCATGTTGAAATAACTGGTGGGAAACTGGGAAACTTAATATCCACATTTGGAAATAACTGGTGGGAAACTGCATATCCTCATGTGGAAATAACTGGTGGGAAACTGCAAATCCTCACGTGGAAATAACTGGTGGGAAACTGGGAAACTTAATATCCTCATTTGGAAATAACTGGTAGGAAACTGCATATCCTCACATGGAAATAACTGGTGGGAAACTGGGAAACGTAATGTCCTCATGTTGAAATAACTGGTGGGAAACTGGGAAACTTAATATCCTCATGTTGAAATAACTGGTGGGAAACTGGGAAACTGCATATCCTTACGTGGAAATAACTGGTGGGAAACTGGGAAACTTAATATCCTCATGTTGAAATAACTGGTGGGAAACTTAATATCCTCATGTTGAAATAACTGGTGGAAAACTGGGAAACTTAATATCCTCATGTGGAAATAACTGGTAGGAAACTGCATATCCTCATGTGGAAATAACTGGTGGGAAACTGGGAAACTGCATATCCTCATGTGGAAATAACTGGAGGGAAACTGGGAAACTTAATATCCTCATGTTGAAATAACTGGAGGGAAACTTAATATCCTCATGTTGAAATAACTGGTAGGAAACTGCATATCCTCATGTGGAAATAACTGGTGGGAAACTTAATATCCTCATATTGAAATAACTGGTAGGAAACTGCATATCCTCATGTGGAAATAACTGGTGGGAAACTTAATATCCTCATGTTGAAATAACTGGTGGAAAACTGGGAAACTTAAAATCCTCATGTGGAAATAACTGGTGGGAAACTGGGAAACTTAATATCCTCATGTTGAAATAACTGGTGGGAAACTTAATATCCTCATGTTGAAATAACTGGTGGAAAACTGGGAAACTTAATATCCTCATGTGGAAATAACTGGTAGGAAACTGC
Source organism: Alosa sapidissima (assembly GCF_018492685.1). Taxonomy (NCBI): domain Eukaryota; kingdom Metazoa; phylum Chordata; class Actinopteri; order Clupeiformes; family Clupeidae; genus Alosa; species Alosa sapidissima. The sequence continues at coordinate 634,678 of NC_055965.1, read as the reverse complement.
ATATCCTCATGTGGAAATAACTGGTGGGAAACTGGGAAACTGCATATCCTCATGTGGAAATAACTGGAGGGAAACTGGGAAACTTAATATCCTCATGTTGAAATAACTGGAGGGAAACTTAATATCCTCATGTTGAAATAACTGGTAGGAAACTGCATATCCTCATGTGGAAATAACTGGTGGGAAACTTAATATCCTCATATTGAAATAACTGGTAGGAAACTGCATATCCTCATGTGGAAATAACTGGTGGGAAACTTAATATCCTCATGTTGAAATAACTGGTGGAAAACTGGGAAACTTAAAATCCTCATGTGGAAATAACTGGTGGGAAACTGGGAAACTTAATATCCTCATGTTGAAATAACTGGTGGGAAACTGGGAAACTTAATATCCACATTTGGAAATAACTGGTGGGAAACTGCATATCCTCATGTGGAAATAACTGGTGGGAAACTGCAAATCCTCACGTGGAAATAACTGGTGGGAAACTGGGAAACTTAATATCCTCATTTGGAAATAACTGGTAGGAAACTGCATATCCTCACATGGAAATAACTGGTGGGAAACTGGGAAACGTAATGTCCTCATGTTGAAATAACTGGTGGGAAACTGGGAAACTTAATATCCTCATGTTGAAATAACTGGTGGGAAACTGGGAAACTGCATATCCTTACGTGGAAATAACTGGTGGGAAACTGGGAAACTTAATATCCTCATGTTGAAATAACTGGTGGGAAACTTAATATCCTCATGTTGAAATAACTGGTGGAAAACTGGGAAACTTAATATCCTCATGTGGAAATAACTGGTAGGAAACTGCATATCCTCATGTAGAAATAACTGGTGGGAAACTGGGAAACTGCATATCCTCATGTGGAAATAACTGGAGGGAAACTGGGAAACTTAATATCCTCATGTTGAAATAACTGGAGGGAAACTTAATATCCTCATGTTGAAATAACTGGTAGGAAACTGCATATCCTCATGTGGAAATAACTGGTGGGAAACTTAATATCCTCATATTGAAATAACTGGTAGGAAACTGCATATCCTCATGTGGAAATAACTGGTGGGAAACTTAATATCCTCATGTTGAAATAACTGGTGGAAAACTGGGAAACTTAAAATCCTCATGTGGAAATAACTGGTGGGAAACTGGGAAACTTAATATCCTCATGTTGAAATAACTGGTGGGAAACTGGGAAACTTAATATCCACATTTGGAAATAACTGGTGGGAAACTGCATATCCTCATGTGGAAATAACTGGTGGGAAACTGCAAATCCTCACGTGGAAATAACTGGTGGGAAACTGGGAAACTTAATATCCTCATTTGGAAATAACTGGTAGGAAACTGCATATCCTCACGTGGAAATAACTGGTGGGAAGCTCGGAAACGTAATGTCCTCATGTTGAAATAACTGGTGGGAAACTGGGAAACTTAATATCCTCATGTTGAAATAACTGGAGGGAAACTTAATATCCTCATGTTGAAATAACTGGTGGGAAACTGGGAAACTTAATATCCTCATGTGGAAATAACTGGTGGGAAACTGGGAAACTTAATATCCTCATGTGGAAATAACTGGCGGGAAACTTAATATCCTCATGTTGAAATAACTTGTGGAAAACTGGGAAACTTAATATCCTCATGTAGAAATAACTGGTGGCAAACTGCATATCCTCATATGGATATAACTGGTGGGAAACTGCATATCCTCACGTGGAAATAACTGGTGGGAAACTGGGAAACTTAATGTCCTCATGTTGAAATAACTGGTGGGAAACTGGGAAACTTAATATCCTCATGTTGAAATAACTGGTTGGAAACTGGGAAACTGCATATCCTCACGTGGAAATAACTGGTGGGAAACTGGGAAACTTTATATCCTCATGTTGAAATAACTGGTAGGAAACTGCATATCCTCATGTGGAAATAACTGGTGGGAAACTGGGAAACTGCATATCCTCATGTGGAAATAACTGGTAGGAAACTGCATATCCTCACGTGGAAATAACTGGTGGGAAACTGGGAAACTTAATATCCTCATGTTGAAATAACTGGTGGGAAACTGGGAAACTGCATATCCTCACGTGAAAATAACTGGTGGGAAACTGGGAAACTTAATATCCTCATGTTGAAATAACTGGTGGGAAACTTAATATCCTCATGTTGAAATAACTGGTGGAAAACTGGGAAACTTAATATCCTCATGTGGAAATAACTGGTAGGAAACTGCATATCCTTATGTGGAAATAACTGGTGTGAAACTGGGAAACTGCATATCCTCATGTGAAAATAACTGGTGGGAAACTGGGAAACTTAATATCCTCATGTTGAAATAACTGGTGGGAAACTTAATATCCTCATGTTGAAATAACTGGTGGAAAACTGGGAAACTTAATATCCTCATGTGGAAATAACTGGTAGGAAACTGCATATCCTCATGTGGAAATAACTGGTGGGAAACTGGGAAACTGCATATCCTCATGTGGAAATAACTGGAGGGAAACTGGGAAACTTAATATCCTCATGTTTTAATAACTGGAGGGAAACTTAATATCCTCATGTTGAAATAACTGGTAGGAAACTGCATATCCTCATGTGGAAATAACTGGTGGGAAACTTAATATCCTCATATTGAAATAACTGGTAGGAAACTGCATATCCTCATGTGGAAATAACTGGTGGGAAACTTAATATCCTCATGTTGAAATAACTGGTGGAAAACTGGGAAACTTAAAATCCTCATGTGGAAATAACTGGTGGGAAACTGGGAAACTTAATATCCTCATGTTGAAATAACTGGTGGGAAACTGGGAAACTTAATATCCACATTTGGAAATAACTGGTGGGAAACTGCATATCCTCATGTGGAAATAACTGGTGGGAAACTGCAAATCCTCACGTGGAAATAACTGGTGGGAAACTGGGAAACTTAATATCCTCATTTGGAAATAACTGGTAGGAAACTGCATATCCTCACGTGGAAATAACTGGTGGGAAGCTCGGAAACGTAATGTCCTCATGTTGAAATAACTGGTGGGAAACTGGGAAACTTAATATCCTCATGTTGAAATAACTGGTGGGAAACTGGGAAACTGCATATCCTCACGTGGAAATAACTGGTGGGAAACTGGGAAACTTAATATCCTCATGTTGAAATAACTGGTAGGAAACTGCATATCCTCATGTGGAAATAACTGGTGGGAAACTTAATATCCTCATATTGAAATAACTGGTAGGAAACTGCATATCCTCATGTGGAAATAACTGGTGGGAAACATAATATCCTCATGTTGAAATAACTGGTGGGAAACTGGGAAACTTAATATCCTCATGTGGAAATAACTGGTAGGAAACTGCATATCCTCATGTGGAAATAACTGGTTGGAAACTGGGAAACTGCATATCCTCATGTGGAAATAACTGGTGGGAAACTGGGAAACTTAATATCCTCATGTTGAAATAACTGGAGGGAAACTTAATATCCTCATGTTGAAATAACTGGTAGGAAACTGCATATCCTCATGTGGAAATAACTGGTGGGAAATTTAATATCCTCATGTTGAAATAACTGGTAGGAAACTGCATATCCTCGTGTGGAAATAACTGGTGAGAAACTTAATATCTTCATGTTGAAATAACTGGTGGGAAACTTAATATCCTCATGTTGAAATAACTGGTGGAAAACTGGGAAACTTAATATCCTCATGTGGAAATAACTGGTGGGAAACTGGGAAACTTAATATCCTCATGTTGAAATAACTGGTGGGAAACTGGGAAACTTAATATCCTCATTTGGAAATAACTGGTGGGAAACTGCATATCCTCATGTGGAAATAACTGGTGGGAAACTGCATATCCTCACGTGGAAATAACTGGTGGGAAACTGGGAAACTTAATATCCTCATTTGGAAATAATTGGTAGGAAACTGCATATCCTCACGTGGAAATAACTGCTGGGAAACTGGGAAACGTAATGTCCTCATGTTGAAATAACTGGTGGGAAACTGGGAAACTTAATATCCTCATGTTGAAATAACTGGTGGGAAACTGGGAAACTGCATATCCTCACGTGGAAATAACTGGTAGGAAACTGCATATCCTTATGTGGAAATAACTGGTGGGAAACTGGGAAACTGCATATCCTCATGTGGAAATAACTGTGTGGAAACTGGGAAACTTAATATCCTCATGTTGAAATAACTGGAGGGAAACTTAATATCCTCATGTTGAAATAACTGGTGGGAAACTGGGAAAGTTAATATCCTCATGTGGAAATAACTGGTGGGAAACTGGGAAACTTAATATCCTCATGTGGAAATAACTTGCGGGAAACTTAATATCCTCATGTTGAAATAACTGGTGGGAAACTGGGAAACTTAATATCCTCATGTGGAAATAACTGGTAGGAAACTGCATATCCTCACGTGGAAATAACTGGTGGGAAACTGGGAAACTGCATATCCTCATGTGGAAATAACTGGCGGGAAACTGCATTTCCTCACATGGAAATAACTGGTGGGAAACTGGGAAACTTAATATCCTCATGTTGAAATAACTGGTGGGAAACTGGGAAACTTAATATCCTCATGTAGAAATAACTGGTGGGAAACTTAATATCCTCATGTTGAAATAACTGGTGGAAAACTGGGAAACTTAATATCCTCATGTTGAAATAACTGGTGGGAAACTGGGAAACTGCATATCCTCACGTGGAAATAACTGGTGGGAAACTGGGAAACTGCATATCCTCATGTAGAAATAACTGGCGGGAAACTGCATTTCCTCACATGGAAATAACTGGTGGGAAACTAGGCAACTTAATATCCTCATGTAGAAATAACTGGTGGGAAACTGCATATCCTCATGTGGAAATAACTGGTGGGAAACTTAATTTCCTCATGTTGAAATAACTGGTGGGAAACTGGGAAACTGCATATCCTCACTTGGAAATAACTGGTGGGAAACTGGGAAACTTAATATCCTCATGTTGAAATAACTGGTGGGAAACTGGGAAACTGCATATCCTCACGTGGAAATAACTGGTGGGAAACTGGGAAACTTAATATCCTCATGTGGAAATAACTGGTGGGAAACTGGGAAACTGCATATCCTCATGTGGAAATAACTGGTAGGAAACTGCATATCCTCACGTGGAAATAACTGGTGGGAAACTGGGAAACTTTATATCCTCATATTGAAATAACTGGTGGGAAACTGGGAAACTGCATATCCTCACGTGAAAATAACTGGTGGGAAACTGGGAAACTTAATATCCTCATGTTGAAATAACTGGTGGGAAACTTAATATCCTCATGTTGAAATAACTGGTGGAAAACTAAGAAACTTAATATCCTCATGTGGAAATAACTGGTGGGAAACTGGGAAACTGCATATCCTCATGTGGAAATAACTGGTAGGAAACTGCATATCCTCATGTGGAAATAACTGGTGGGAAACTGGGAAACTGCATATCCTCATGTGGAAATAACTGGTGGGAAACTGGGAAACTTAATATCCTCATGTTGAAATAACTGGTGGGAAACTGGGAAACTTAATATCCTCATTTGGAAATAACTGGTGGGAAACTGCATATCCTCATGTGGATATAACTGGTGGGAAACTGCATATCCTCACGTGGAAATAACTGGTGGGAAACTGGGAAACTTAATGTCCTCATGTTGAAATAACTGGTGGGAAACTGGGAAACTTAATATCCTCATGTTGAAATAACTGGTGGGAAACTGGGAAACTGCATATCGTCACGTGGAAATAACTGGTGGGAAACTGGGAAACTTAATATCCTCATTTGGAAATAACTGGTGGGAAACTGCATATCCTCATGTGGATATAACTGGTGGGAAACTGCATATCCTCACGTGGAAATAACTGGTGGGAAACTGGGAAACTTAATGTCCTCATGTTGAAATAACTGGTGGGAAACTGGGAAACTTAATATCCTCATGTTGAAATAACTGGTGGGAAACTGGGAAACTGCATATCGTCACGTGGAAATAACTGGTGGGAAACTGGGAAACTTAATATCCTCATGTTGAAATAACTGGTAGGAAACTGCATATCCTCATGTGGAAATAACTGGTGGGAAACTGGGAAACTGCATATCCTCATGTGGAAATAACTGGTAGGAAACTGCATATCCTCATGTGGAAATAACTGGTGGGAAACTGCATATCCTCATGTGGAAATAACTGGTGGGAAACTGGCAAACTTAATATCCTCATGTTGAAATAACTGGAGGGAAACTTAATATCCTCATGTTGAAATAACTGGTAGGAAACTGCATATCCTCGTGTGGAAATAACTGGTGGGAAACTTAATATCCTCATGTTGAAATAACTGGTGGGAAACTGGGAAACTGCATATCCTCACGTGGAAATAACTGGTGGGAAACAGGGAAACTTAATATCCTCATGTGGAAATAACTGGTGGGAAACTGGGAAACTTAATATCCTCATGTTGAAATAACTGGTGGGAAACTGGGAAACTTAATATCCTCATTTGGAAATAACTGGTGGGAAACTGCATATCCTCATGTGGAAATAACTGGTGGGAAACTGTATATCCTCACGTGGAAATAACTGGTGGGAAACTGGGAAACTTAATATCCTCATTTGGAAATAACTGGTAGGAAACTGCATATCCTCACGTGGAAATAACTGGTGGGAAACTGGGAAACGTAATGTCCTCATGTTGAAATAACTGGTGGGAAACTGGGAAACTTAATATCCTCACGTGGAAATAACTGGTGGGAAACAGGGAAACTTAATATCCTCATGTTGAAATAACTGGTGGGAAACTGGGAAACTTAATATCCTCATGTGGAAATAACTGTTAGGAAACTGCATATCCTCATGTGGAAATAACTGGTGGGAAACTGGGAAACTGCATATCCTCATGTGGAAATAACTGGTGGGAAACTGGGAAACTTAATATCCTCATGTTGAAATAACTGGAGGGAAACTTAATATCCTCATGTTGAAATAACTGGTAGGAAACTGCATATCCTCATGTGGAAATAACTGGTGGGAAATTTAATATCCTCATGTTGAAATAACTGGTAGGAAACTGCATATCCTCGTGTGGAAATAACTGGTGGGAAACTTAATATCTTCATGTTGAAATAACTGGTGGGAAACTTAATATCCTCATGTTGAAATAACTGGTGGAAAACTGGGAAACTTAATATCCTCATGTGGAAATAACTGGTGGGAAACTGGGAAACTTAATATCCTCATGTTGAAATAACTGGTGGGAAACTGGGAAACTTAATATCCTCATTTGGAAATAACTGGTGGGAAACTGCATATCCTCATGTGGAAATAACTGGTGGGAAACTGCATATCCTCACGTGGAAATAACTGGTGGGAAACTGGGAAACTTAATATCCTCATTTGGAAATAATTGGTAGGAAACTGCATATCCTCACGTGGAAATAACTGCTGGGAAACTGGGAAACGTAATGTCCTCATGTTGAAATAACTGGTGGGAAACTGGGAAACTTAATATCCTCATGTTGAAATAACTGGTGGGAAACTGGGAAACTGCATATCCTCACGTGGAAATAACTGGTAGGAAACTGCATATCCTTATGTGGAAATAACTGGTGGGAAACTGGGAAACTGCATATCCTCATGTGGAAATAACTGTGTGGAAACTGGGAAACTTAATATCCTCATGTTGAAATAACTTGAGGGAAACTTAATATCCTCATGTTGAAATAACTGGTGGGAAACTGCATATCCTCATGTGGAAATAACTGGTGGGAAACTGTATATCCTCACGTGGAAATAACTGGTGGGAAACTGGGAAACTTAATATCCTCACGTGGAAATAACTGGTGGGAAATAGGGAAACTTAATATCCTCATGTTGAAATAACTGGTGGGAAACTGGGAAACTTAATATCCTCATGTGGAAATAACTGTTAGGAAACTGCATATCCTCATGTGGAAATAACTGGTGGGAAACTGGGAAACTGCATATCCTCATGTGGAAATAACTGGTGGGAAACTGGGAAACTTAATATCCTCATGTTGAAATAACTGGAGGGAAACTTAATATCCTCATGTTGAAATAACTGGTAGGAAACTGCATATCCTCATGTGGAAATAACTGGTGGGAAATTTAATATCCTCATGTTGAAATAACTGGTAGGAAACTGCATATCCTCGTGTGGAAATAACTGGTGAGAAACTTAATATCTTCATGTTGAAATAACTGGTGGGAAACTTAATATCCTCATGTTGAAATAACTGGTGGAAAACTGGGAAACTTAATATCCTCAAGTGGAAATAACTGGTGGGAAACTGGGAAACTTAATATCCTCATGTTGAAATAACTGGTGGGAAACTGGGAAACTTAATATCCTCATTTGGAAATAACTGGTGGGAAACTGCATATCCTCATGTGGAAATAACTGGTGGGAAACTGCATATCCTCATGTGGAAATAACTGTGTGGAAACTGGGAAACTTAATATCCTCATGTTGAAATAACTGGAGGGAAACTTAATATCCTCATGTTGAAATAACTGGTGGGAAACTGGGAAAGTTAATATCCTCATGTGGAAATAACTGGTGGGAAACTGGGAAACTTAATATCCTCATGTGGAAATAACTTGCGGGAAACTTAATATCCTCATGTTGAAATAACTGGTGGGAAACTGGGAAACTTAATATCCTCATGTGGAAATAACTGGTAGGAAACTGCATATCCTCACGTGGAAATAACTGGTGGGAAACTGGGAAACTGCATATCCTCATGTGGAAATAACTGGCGGGAAACTGCATTTCCTCACATGGAAATAACTGGTGGGAAACTGGGAAACTTAATATCCTCATGTTGAAATAACTGGTGGGAAACTGGGAAACTTAATATCCTCATGTAGAAATAACTGGTGGGAAACTTAATATCCTCATGTTGAAATAACTGGTGGAAAACTGGGAAACTTAATATCCTCATGTTGAAATAACTGGTGGGAAACTGGGAAACTGCATATCCTCACGTGGAAATAACTGGTGGGAAACTGGGAAACTGCATATCCTCATGTAGAAATAACTGGCGGGAAACTGCATTTCCTCACATGGAAATAACTGGTGGGAAACTAGGCAACTTAATATCCTCATGTAGAAATAACTGGTGGGAAACTGCATATCCTCATGTGGAAATAACTGGTGGGAAACTTAATTTCCTCATGTTGAAATAACTGGTGGGAAACTGGGAAACTGCATATCCTCACTTGGAAATAACTGGTGGGAAACTGGGAAACTTAATATCCTCATGTTGAAATAACTGGTGGGAAACTGGGAAACTGCATATCCTCACGTGGAAATAACTGGTGGGAAACTGGGAAACTTAATATCCTCATGTGGAAATAACTGGTGGGAAACTGGGAAACTGCATATCCTCATGTGGAAATAACTGGTAGGAAACTGCATATCCTCACGTGGAAATAACTGGTGGGAAACTGGGAAACTTTATATCCTCATATTGAAATAACTGGTGGGAAACTGGGAAACTGCATATCCTCACGTGAAAATAACTGGTGGGAAACTGGGAAACTTAATATCCTCATGTTGAAATAACTGGTGGGAAACTTAATATCCTCATGTTGAAATAACTGGTGGAAAACTAAGAAACTTAATATCCTCATGTGGAAATAACTGGTGGGAAACTGGGAAACTGCATATCCTCATGTGGAAATAACTGGTAGGAAACTGCATATCCTCATGTGGAAATAACTGGTGGGAAACTGGGAAACTGCATATCCTCATGTGGAAATAACTGGTGGGAAACTGGGAAACTTAATATCCTCATGTTGAAATAACTGGTGGGAAACTGGGAAACTTAATATCCTCATTTGGAAATAACTGGTGGGAAACTGCATATCCTCATGTGGATATAACTGGTGGGAAACTGCATATCCTCACGTGGAAATAACTGGTGGGAAACTGGGAAACTTAATGTCCTCATGTTGAAATAACTGGTGGGAAACTGGGAAACTTAATATCCTCATGTTGAAATAACTGGTGGGAAACTGGGAAACTGCATATCGTCACGTGGAAATAACTGGTGGGAAACTGGGAAACTTAATATCCTCATGTTGAAATAACTGGTAGGAAACTGCATATCCTCATGTGGAAATAACTGGTGGGAAACTGGGAAACTGCATATCCTCATGTGGAAATAACTGGTAGGAAACTGCATATCCTCATGTGGAAATAACTGGTGGGAAACTGGGAAACTGCATATCCTCATGTGGAAATAACTGGTGGGAAACTGGCAAACTTAATATCCTCATGTTGAAATAACTGGAGGGAAACTTAATATCCTCATGTTGAAATAACTGGTAGGAAACTACATATCCTCATGTGGAAATAACTGGTGGGAAATTTAATATCCTCATGTTGAAATAACTGGTAGGAAACTGCATATCCTCGTGTGGAAATAACTGGTGGGAAACTTAATATCTTCATGTTGAAATATCTGGTGGGAAACTTAATATCCTCATGTTGAAATAACTGGTGGAAAACTAGGAAACTTAATATCCTCATGTGGAAATAACTGGTGGGAAACTGGGAAACTTAATATCCTCATGTTGAAATAACTGGTGGGAAACTGGGAAACTTAATATCCTCATTTTGAAATAACTGGTGGGAAACTGCATATCCTCATGTGGAAATAACTGGTGGGAAACTGTATATCCTCACGTGGAAATAACTGGTGGGAAACTGGGAAACTTAATATCGTCATTTGGAAATAACTGGTAGGAAACTGCATATCCTCACGTGGAAATAACTGGTGGGAAACTGGGAAACGTAATGTCCTCATGTTGAAATAACTGGTGGGAAACTGGGAAACTTAATATCCTCATGTTGAAATAACTGATGGGAAACTGGGAAACTGCATATCCTCACGTGGAAATAACTGGTGGGAAACAGGGAAACTTAATATCCTCATGTGGAAATAACTGGTGGGAAACTGGGAAACTTAATATCCTCATTTTGAAATAACTGGTGGGAAACTGGGAAACTTAATATCCTCATTTGGAAATAACTGGTGGGAAACTGCATATCCTCATGTGGAAATAACTGGTGGGAAACTGTAAATCCTCACGTGGAAATAACTGGTGGGAAACTGGGAAACTTAATATCCTCATTTGGAAATAACTGGTAGGAAACTGCATATCCTCACGTGGAAATAACTGGTGGGAAACTGGGAAACGTAATGTCCTCATGTTGAAATAACTGGTGGGAAACTGGGAAACTTAATATCCTCACGTGGAAATAACTGGTGGGAAAAAGGGAAACTTAATATCCTCATGTTGAAATAACTGGTGGGAAACTGGGAAACTTAATATCCTCATGTGGAAATAACTGGTAGGAAACTGCATATCCTCATGTGGAAATAACTGGTGGGAAACTGGGAAACTGCATATCTCATGTGGAAATAACTGTGTGGAAATTGGGAAACTTAATATCCTCATGTTGAAATAACTGGAGGGAAATTTAATATCCTCATGTTGAAATAACTGGTGGGAAACTGGGAAACTTAATATCCTCATGTGGAAATAACTGGTGGGAAACTGGGAAACTTAATATCCTCATGTGGAAATAACTGTTAGGAAACTGCATATCCTCATGTGGAAATAACTGGTGGGAAACTGGGAAACTTAATATCCTCATGTTGAAATAACTGGTGGGAAACTGGGAAACTGCATATCCTCACGTGGAAATAACTGGTAGGAAACTGCATATCCTTATGTGGAAATAACTGGTGGGAAACTGGGAAACTGCATATCCTCATGTGGAAATAACTGTGTGGAAACTGGGAAACTTAATATCTTCATGTTGAAATAACTGGAGGGAAACTTAATATCCTCATGTTGAAATAACTGGTGGGAAACTGGGAAAGTTAATATCCTCATGTGGAAATAACTGGTGGGAAACTGGGAAACTTAATATCCTCATGTGGAAATAACTGGGGGGAAACTTAATATCCTCATGTTGAAATAACTGGTGGGAAACTGGGAAACTTAATATCCTCATGTGGAAATAACTGGTAGGAAACTGCCTATCCTCACGTGGAAATAACTGGTGGGAAACTGGGAAACTGCATATCCTCATGTGGAAATAACTGGCGGGAAACTGCATTTCCTCACATGGAAATAACTGGTGGGAAACTGGGAAACTTAATATCCTCATGTTGAAATAACTGGTGGGAAACTGGGAAACTTAATATCCTCATGTAGAAATAACTGGTGGGAAACTTAATATCCTCATGTGGAAATAACTGGTAGGAAACTGCCTATCCTCACGTGGAAATAACTGGTGGGAAACTGGGAAACTGCATATCCTCATGTGGAAATAACTGGCGGGAAACTGCATTTCCTCACATGGAAATAACTGGTGGGAAACTAGGCAACTTAATATCCTCATGTTGAAATAACTGGTGGGAAACTGGGAAACTTAATATCCTCATGTAGAAATAACTGGTGGGAAACTGCATATCCTCATGTGGAAATAACTGGTGGGATACTTAATATCCTCATGTTGAAATAACTGGTGGGAAACTGGGAAACTGCATATCCTCACGTGGAAATAACTGGTGGGAAACTGGGAAACTTAATATCCTCATGTTGAAATAACTGGTGGGAAACTTAATATCCTCATGTTGAAATAACTGGTGGAAAACTGGGAAACTTAATATCCTCATGTGGAAATAACTGGTAGGAAACTGCATATCCTCATGTGGAAATAACTGGTGGGAAACTGGGAAACTGCATATCCTCATGTGGAAATAACTGGTGGGAAACTGGGAAACTTAATATCCTCATGTTGAAATAACTGGAGGGAAACTTAATATCCTCATGTTGAAATAACTGGTGGGAAACTGGGAAACTTAATATCCTCACGTGGAAATAACTGGTGGGAAACTGGGAAACGTAATATCCTCATGTGGAAATAACTGGCGGGAAACTTAATATCCTCATGTTGAAATAACTGGTGGAAAACTGGGAAACTTAATATCCTCATGTAGAAATAACTGGTGGGAAACTGCATATCCTCATGTGGATATAACTGGTGGGAAACTGCATATCCTCACGTGGAAATAACTGGTGGGAAACTGGGAAACTTAATGTCCTCATGTTGAAATAACTGGTGGGAAACTGGGAAACTTAATATCCTCATGTTGAAATAACTGGTGGGAAACTGGGAAACTGCATATCGTCACGTGGAAATAACTGGTGGGAAACTGGGAAACTTAATATCCTCATGTTGAAATAACTGGTAGGAAACTGCATATCCTCATGTGGAAATAACTGGTGGGAAACTGGGAAACTTAATATCCTCATGTGGAAATAACTGGCGGGAAACTTAATATCCTCATGTTGAAATAACTGGTGGAAAACTGGGAAACTTAATATCCTCATGTAGAAATAACTGGTGGGAAACTGCATATCCTCATATGGATATAACTGGTGGGAAACTGCATATCCTCACGTGGAAATAACTGGTGGGAAACTGGGAAACTTAATGTCCTCATGTTGAAATAACTGGTGGGAAACTGGGAAACTTAATATCCTCATGTTGAAATAACTGGTTGGAACTGCATATCCTCACGTGGAAATAACTGGTGGGAAACTGGGAAACTTTATATCCTCATATTGAAATAACTGGTGGGAAACTGGGAAACTGCATATCCTCACGTGAAAATAACTGGTGGGAAACTGGGAAACTTAATATCCTCATGTTGAAATAACTGGTGGGAAACTTAATATCCTCATGTTGAAATAACTGGTGGGAAACTGGGAAACTGCATATCCTCATGTGGAAATAACTGGCGGGAAACTGCATTTCCTCACATGGAAATAACTGGTGGGAAACTAGGCAACTTAATATCCTCATGTTGAAATAACTGGTGGGAAACTGGGAAACTTAATATCCTCATGTAGAAATAACTGGTGGGAAACTGCATATCCTCATGTGGAAATAACTGGTGGGAAACTTAATATCCTCATGTTGAAATAACTGGTGGGAAACTGGGAAACTGCATATCCTCACATGGAAATAACTGGTGGGAAACTGGGAAACTTAATATCCTCATGTTGAAATAACTGGTGGGAAACTTAATATCCTCATGTTGAAATAACTGGTGGAAAACTGGGAAACTTAATATCCTCATGTGGAAATAACTGGTAGGAAACTGCATATCCTCATGTGGAAATAACTGGTGGGAAACTGGGAAACTGCATATCCTCATGTGGAAATAACTGGTGGGAAACTGGGAAACTTAATATCCTCATGTGGAAATAACTGGCGGGAAACTTAATATCCTCATGTTGAAATAACTGGTGGAAAACTGGGAAACTTAATATCCTCATGTAGAAATAACTGGTGGGAAACTGCATATCCTCATGTGGATATAACTGGTGGGAAACTGCATATCCTCACGTGGAAATAACTGGTGGGAAACTGGGAAACTTAATGTCCTCATGTTGAAATAACTGGTGGGAAACTGGGAAACTTAATATCCTCATGTTGAAATAACTGGTGGGAAACTGGGAAACTGCATATCGTCACGTGGAAATAACTGGTGGGAAACTGGGAAACTTAATATCCTCATGTTGAAATAACTGGTAGGAAACTGCATATCCTCATGTGGAAATAACTGGTGGGAAACTGGGAAACTGCATATCCTCATGTGGAAATAACTGGTAGGAAACTGCATATCCTCACGTGGAAATAACTGGTGGGAAACTGGGAAACTTTATATCCTCATATTGAAATAACTGGTGGGAAACTGGGAAACTGCATATCCTCACGTGAAAATAACTGGTGGGAAACTGGGAAACTTAATATCCTCATGTTGAAATAACTGGTGGGAAACTTAATATCCTCATGTTGAAATAACTGGTGGAAAACTGGGAAACTTAATATCCTCATGTGGAAATAACTGGTAGGAAACTGCATATCCTCATGTGGAAATAACTGGTGGGAAACTGGGAAACTGCATATCCTCATGTGGAAATAACTGGTGGGAAACTGGGAAACTTAATATCCTCACGTGGAAATAACTGGTGGGAAACTGGGAAACTTAATATCCTCATGTGGAAATAACTGGCGGGAAACTTAATATCCTCATGTTGAAATAACTGGTGGGAAACTGGGAAACTTAATATCCTCATGTTGAAATAACTGGTGGGAAACTGGGAAACTTAATATCCTCATGTTGAAATAACTGGTTGGAAACTGCATATCCTCATGTGGAAATAACTGGTGGGAAACTGGGAAACTGCATATCCTCATGTGGAAATAACTGGTAGGAAACTGCATATCCTCACGTGGAAATAACTGGTGGGAAACTGGGAAACTTTATATCCTCATATTGAAATAACTGGTGGGAAACTGGGAAACTTAATATCCTCATGTGGAAATAACTGGCGGGAAACTTAATATCCTCATGTTGAAATAACTGGTGGAAAACTGGGAAACTTAATATCCTCATGTAGAAATAACTGGTGGGAAACTGCATATCCTCATGTGGAAATAACTGGTGGGATACTTAATATCCTCATGTTGAAATAACTGGTGGGAAACTGGGAAACTGCATATCCTCACGTGGAAATAACTGGTGGGAAACTGGGAAAGTTAATATCCTCATGTTGAAATAACTGGTGGGAAACTTAATATCCTCATGTTGAAATAACTGGTGGAAAACTGGGAAACTTAATATCCTCATGTGGAAATAACTGGTAGGAAACTGCATATCCTCATGTGGAAATAACTGGTGGGAAACTGGGAAACTGCATATCCTCATGTGGAAATAACTGGTGGGAAACTGGGAAACTTAATATCCTCATGTTGAAATAACTGGAGGGAAACTTAATATCCTCATGTTGAAATAACTGGTGGGAAACTGGGAAACTTAATATCCTCACGTGGAAATAACTGGTGGGAAACTGGGAAACGTAATATCCTCATGTGGAAATAACTGGCGGGAAACTTAATATCCTCATGTTGAAATAACTGGTGGAAAACTGGGAAACTTAATATCCTCATGTAGAAATAACTGGTGGGAAACTGCATATCCTCATGTGGATATAACTGGTGGGAAACTGCATATCCTCACGTGGAAATAACTGGTGGGAAACTGGGAAACTTAATGTCCTCATGTTGAAATAACTGGTGGGAAACTGGGAAACTTAATATCCTCATGTTGAAATAACTGGTGGGAAACTGGGAAACTGCATATCGTCACGTGGAAATAACTGGTGGGAAACTGGGAAACTTAATATCCTCATGTTGAAATAACTGGTAGGAAACTGCATATCCTCATGTGGAAATAACTGGTGGGAAACTGGGAAACTTAATATCCTCATGTGGAAATAACTGGCGGGAAACTTAATATCCTCATGTTGAAATAACTGGTGGAAAACTGGGAAACTTAATATCCTCATGTAGAAATAACTGGTGGGAAACTGCATATCCTCATATGGATATAACTGGTGGGAAACTGCATATCCTCACGTGGAAATAACTGGTGGGAAACTGGGAAACTTAATGTCCTCATGTTGAAATAACTGGTGGGAAACTGGGAAACTTAATATCCTCATGTTGAAATAACTGGTTGGAACTGCATATCCTCACGTGGAAATAACTGGTGGGAAACTGGGAAACTTTATATCCTCATATTGAAATAACTGGTGGGAAACTGGGAAACTGCATATCCTCACGTGAAAATAACTGGTGGGAAACTGGGAAACTTAATATCCTCATGTTGAAATAACTGGTGGGAAACTTAATATCCTCATGTTGAAATAACTGGTGGGAAACTGGGAAACTGCATATCCTCATGTGGAAATAACTGGCGGGAAACTGCATTTCCTCACATGGAAATAACTGGTGGGAAACTAGGCAACTTAATATCCTCATGTTGAAATAACTGGTGGGAAACTGGGAAACTTAATATCCTCATGTAGAAATAACTGGTGGGAAACTGCATATCCTCATGTGGAAATAACTGGTGGGAAACTTAATATCCTCATGTTGAAATAACTGGTGGGAAACTGGGAAACTGCATATCCTCACGTGGAAATAACTGGTGGGAAACTGGGAAACTTAATATCCTCATGTTGAAATAACTGGTGGGAAACTTAATATCCTCATGTTGAAATAACTGGTGGAAAACTGGGAAACTTAATATCCTCATGTGGAAATAACTGGTAGGAAACTGCATATCCTCATGTGGAAATAACTGGTGGGAAACTGGGAAACTCCATATCCTCATGTGGAAATAACTGGTGGGAAACTGGGAAACTTAATATCCTCATGTGGAAATAACTGGCGGGAAACTTAATATCCTCATGTTGAAATAACTGGTGGAAAACTGGGAAACTTAATATCCTCATGTAGAAATAACTGGTGGGAAACTGCATATCCTCATGTGGATATAACTGGTGGGAAACTGCATATCCTCACGTGGAAATAACTGGTGGGAAACTGGGAAACTTAATGTCCTCATGTTGAAATAACTGGTGGGAAACTGGGAAACTTAATATCCTCATGTTGAAATAACTGGTGGGAAACTGGGAAACTGCATATCGTCACGTGGAAATAACTGGTGGGAAACTGGGAAACTTAATATCCTCATGTTGAAATAACTGGTAGGAAACTGCATATCCTCATGTGGAAATAACTGGTGGGAAACTGGGAAACTGCATATCCTCATGTGGAAATAACTGGTAGGAAACTGCATATCCTCACGTGGAAATAACTGGTGGGAAACTGGGAAACTTTATATCCTCATATTGAAATAACTGGTGGGAAACTGGGAAACTGCATATCCTCACGTGAAAATAACTGGTGGGAAACTGGGAAACTTAATATCCTCATGTTGAAATAACTGGTGGGAAACTTAATATCCTCATGTTGAAATAACTGGTGGAAAACTGGGAAACTTAATATCCTCATGTGGAAATAACTGGTAGGAAACTGCATATCCTCATGTGGAAATAACTGGTGGGAAACTGGGAAACTGCATATCCTCATGTGGAAATAACTGGTGGGAAACTGGGAAACTTAATATCCTCACGTGGAAATAACTGGTGGGAAACTGGGAAACTTAATATCCTCATGTGGAAATAACTGGCGGGAAACTTAATATCCTCATGTGGAAATAACTGGTGGGAAACTGGGAAACTGCATATCCTCATGTGGAAATAACTGGTAGGAAACTGCATATCCTCACGTGGAAATAACTGGTGGGAAACTGGGAAACTTTATATCCTCATATTGAAATAACTGGTGGGAAACTGGGAAACTTAATATCCTCATGTGGAAATAACTGGCGGGAAACTTAATATCCTCATGTTGAAATAACTGGTGGAAAACTGGGAAACTTAATATCCTCATGTAGAAATAACTGGTGGGAAACTGCATATCCTCATGTGGATATAACTGGTGGGAAACTGCATATCCTCACGTGGAAATAACTGGTGGGAAACTGGGAAACTTAATATCCTCATGTTGAAATAACTGGTGGGAAACTGGGAAACTGCATATCCTCACGTGGAAATAACTGGTGGGAAACTGGGAAACTTAATATCCTCATGTGGAAATAACTGGTAGGAAACTGCATATCCTCACGTGGAAATAACTGGTGGGAAACTGGGAAACTGCATATCCTCATGTGTAAATAACTGGTGGGAAACTTAATATCCTCATGTTGAAATAACTGGTGGGAAACTGGGAAACTGCATATCCTCACGTGGAAATAACTGGTGGGAAACTGGGAAACTTAATATCCTCATGTGGAAATAACTGGTAGGACACTGCATATCCTCACGTGGAAATAACTGGTGGGAAACTGGGAAACTGCATATCCTCATGTGGAAATAACTGGCGGGAAACTGCATTTCCTCACATGGAAATAACTGGTGGGAAACTAGGCAACTTAATATCCTCATGTTGAAATAACTGGTGGGAAACTGGGAAACTTAATATCCTCACGTGGAAATAACTGGTGGGAAACTGGGAAACTTAATATCCTCATGTGGAAATAACTGGCGGGAAACTTAATATCCTCATGTTGAAATAACTGGTGGGAAACTGGGAAACTTAATATCCTCATGTTGAAATAACTGGTTGGAAACTGCATATCCTCATGTGGAAATAACTGGTAGGACACTGCATATCCTCACGTGGAAATAACTGGTGGGAAACTGGGAAACTGCATATCCTCATGTGGAAATAACTGGCGGGAAACTGCATTTCCTCACATGGAAATAACTGGTGGGAAACTAGGCAACTTAATATCCTCATGTTGAAATAACTGGTGGGAAACTGGGAAACTTAATATCCTCATGTAGAAATAACTGGTGGGAAACTGCATATCCTCATGTGGAAATAACTGGTGGGAAACTTAATATCCTCATGTTGAAATAACTGGTGGGAAACTGGGAAACTGCATATCCTCACGTGGAAATAACTGGTGGGAAACTGGGAAACTTAATATCCTCATGTTGAAATAACTGGTGGGAAACTTAATATCCTCATGTTGAAATAACTGGTGGAAAACTGGGAAACTTAATATCCTCATGTGGAAATAACTGGTAGGAAACTGGGAAACGTAATATCCTCATGTGGAAATAACTGGCGGGAAACTTAATATCCTCATGTTGAAATAACTGGTGGAAAACTGGGAAACTTAATATCCTCATGTAGAAATAACTGGTGGGAAACTGCATATCCTCATGTGGATATAACTGGTGGGAAACTGCATATCCTCACGTGGAAATAACTGGTGGGAAACTGGGAAACTTAATGTCCTCATGTTGAAATAACTGGTGGGAAACTGGGAAACTTAATATCCTCATGTTGAAATAACTGGTGGGAAACTGGGAAACTGCATATCGTCACGTGGAAATAACTGGTGGGAAACTGGGAAACTTAATATCCTCATGTTGAAATAACTGGTAGGAAACTGCATATCCTCATGTGGAAATAACTGGTGGGAAACTGGGAAACTTAATATCCTCATGTGGAAATAACTGGCGGGAAACTTAATATCCTCATGTTGAAATAACTGGTGGAAAACTGGGAAACTTAATATCCTCATGTAGAAATAACTGGTGGGAAACTGCATATCCTCATATGGATATAACTGGTGGGAAACTGCATATCCTCACGTGGAAATAACTGGTGGGAAACTGGGAAACTTAATGTCCTCATGTTGAAATAACTGGTGGGAAACTGGGAAACTTAATATCCTCATGTTGAAATAACTGGTTGGAAACTGGGAAACTGCATATCCTCACGTGGAAATAACTGGTGGGAAACTGGGAAACTTTATATCCTCATGTTGAAATAACTGGTAGGAAACTGCATATCCTCATGTGGAAATAACTGGTGGGAAACTGGGAAACTGCATATCCTCATGTGGAAATAACTGGTAGGAAACTGCATATCCTCACGTGGAAATAACTGGTGGGAAACTGGGAAACTTTATATCCTCATATTGAAATAACTGGTGGGAAACTGGGAAACTGCATATCCTCACGTGAAAATAACTGGTGGGAAACTGGGAAACTTAATATCCTCATGTTGAAATAACTGGTGGGAAACTTAATATCCTCATGTTGAAATAACTGGTGGAAAACTGGGAAACTTAATATCCTCATGTGGAAATAACTGGTAGGAAACTGCATATCCTCATGTGGAAATAACTGGTGGGAAACTGGGAAACTGCATATCCTCATGTGGAAATAACTGGTGGGAAACTGGGAAACTTAATATCCTCACGTGGAAATAACTGGTGGGAAACTGGGAAACTTAATATCCTCATGTGGAAATAACTGGCGGGAAACTTAATATCCTCATGTTGAAATAACTGGTGGGAAACTGGGAAACTTAATATCCTCATGTTGAAATAACTGGTTGGAAACTGCATATCCTCATGTGGAAATAACTGGTGGGAAACTGGGAAACTGCATATCCTCATGTGGAAATAACTGGTAGGAAACTGCATATCCTCACGTGGAAATAACTGGTGGGAAACTGGGAAACTTTATATCCTCATATTGAAATAACTGGTGGGAAACTGGGAAACTTAATATCCTCATGTGGAAATAACTGGCGGGAAACTTAATATCCTCATGTTGAAATAACTGGTGGAAAACTGGGAAACTTAATATCCTCATGTAGAAATAACTGGTGGGAAACTGCATATCCTCATGTGGATATAACTGGTGGGAAACTGCATATCCTCACGTAGAAATAACTGGTGGGAAACTGGGAAACTTAATGTCCTCATGTTGAAATAACTGGTGGGAAACTGGGAAACTTAACCCTCTAGGCGCCACTGTCGAGTTTACTCGACAAGATGCGGTACTGAATAAAACGGCCGATTTAGTCAAATAGGGTGTCATATTTCGTTCGACATCCACTCCACTAGGTGGCAGACATGTCATACGTCATCCCCGAGTCCGAAAAAGGTCATGGTTTAAGCAAAAGTTTTGAGCTACAGCGCATTGAATCAGTGCGTGCAATACCGGAGCTAGTGTGCGTGTGAGCCACTTAGTCAGAGCGATATTGTCAACGTTAGCGAGTATTTGCATTAGATTATCGTCTAATGGCATCAAAAAAGTTTACCTGAAATGAAGTGTTGGGTCTTCTATTCGCGGACCCTGATTCTGAAGGGGAATATCTGCCTTCAGGAAATGACGGTGATTCGTTTAGTGAGGCTTCAGATGCGTCCCTGCCTTCAATGATGCAGCTGGACAAAGTGAGAGTTTACTCCATAGTTTAGCTTACACCAAGCACAAACGTTGAATCGTTTGCCCAATGTCACTGGTGGGAATAATGTTTCACGGGTTCGGAGTGTTCATCGGGAAGTTAGCAGGGTGTTAGTGGTGTGGCGAACAAGGCTGGAGGTAGCCTAATAGCGCTAGCTTCTGTCTTTTGCCTCTCCACAATCGCGGCGACAGTAACGTGGTGGAGCCTTTGTCTAATGCGACTGGGTATGTTAGACGAGGTCGAAGTGCTCATAGGAGAGTTAGGGGGAAACGTAGTGGTAGTGTGGGTAGTCGCAATGAGAATGACAGTAGGCCTAGTCCGAGCTGCGCAAATTCTCTCCACTCGGCGCGCGCGAGGCAGATCTGGCCATGCTGCTCGCATGGTGGAGGTGGTGACACGCTCTCCCTCTCCCTCTCCCACACACACACACACACACACACACACACACACATTAGGTCATGCATAGTCTATCACAAGATGATGGGAATGCCGGCACTGTATGGATAGGGATAGGGAGTCATTATCTCTACAGCAAAAGGCCTGCTACATAAAAAAAAAAAAATGTCAGCCATTTATTAGTAATGATTTACACTGTTGATTTGCTATCTATTTCCCTGATCATTTAGGACATACACTATGTGTTCCTTTTTGTGTGTTCATGTCCTTGTGATGTGTGTGTCTTTGTCAGCTAAGAAAAAAAACATAAACAAAAACAACAAAAAGAAAAAAAATACTAACATTGTCTCTTGTCTTGTCTCGTCATCTCACTCCTGATCTGTGCCTTGCCGTGGCAAATGAGCTTTTGAACTAAACAGGTCTTGTCTACTTGTGTTTGTGTGTCATCTGAATAATCTATATGTGCCCCATACATGGAATCAGAGTGCCTACTGTATGTAGTAAATGGAAAATCTCTACAGCAAAAGGCCAGTCTACCGCTACATGCATTTGGTTTGTTTCGGCCATTTATTAGTAATGATTTACACAGTTTGTTCACTACTTACTGTTTACCTGAGCATTCAGTATTGTGCAATATAGCATACAGAAGGTGAGGGACATTTTGGGGGGAAAGAAGTGGTGCATTTTATCATTCAAACATGCGACTTTTCATGAAAATTCTATAATCCAAGATGGCCGCCACCATATGACGTCATAATATGCAAATTAGATATAAACATTTAATCTCTACATAAACTTTGGGTCATCCTTAATATTTCTCTAATTTACAGAAAGTCTCTATCTCTTATCACTTTTAAGATAAAGCCTTTTGAAATGAAGATGTCAAAATTGATCGTTTCGGAAAAAAACCTCTGGCGCCTAAAGGGTTAATATTCTCATGTTGAAATAACTGTTGGGAAACTGGGAAACTGCATATCCTCACGTGGAAATAACTGGTGGGAAACTGGGAAACTTAATATCCTCATGTGGAAATAACTGGTAGGAAACTGCATATCCTCACGTGGAAATAACTGGTGGGAAACTGGGAAACTGCATATCCTCATGTGTAAATAACTGGTGGGAAACTTAATATCCTCATGTTGAAATAACTGGTGGGAAACTGGGAAACTGCATATCCTCACGTGGAAATAACTGGTGGGAAACTGGGAAACTTAATATCCTCATGTGGAAATAACTGGTAGGACACTGCATATCCTCACATGGAAATAACTGGTGGGAAACTGGGAAACTGCATATCCTCATGTGGAAATAACTGGCGGGAAACTGCATTTCCTCACATGGAAATAACTGGTGGGAAACTAGGCAACTTAATATCCTCATGTTGAAATAACTGGTGGGAAACTGGGAAACTTAATATCCTCACGTGGAAATAACTGGTGGGAAACTGGGAAACTTAATATCCTCATGTGGAAATAACTGGCGGGAAACTTAATATCCTCATGTTGAAATAACTGGTGGGAAACTGGGAAACTTAATATCCTCATGTTGAAATAACTGGTTGGAAACTGCATATCCTCATGTGGAAATAACTGGTGGGAAACTGGGAAACTGCATATCCTCATGTGGAAATAACTGGTAGGAAACTGCATATCCTCACGTGGAAATAACTGGTGGGAAACTGGGAAACTTTATATCCTCATATTGAAATAACTGGTGGGAAACTGGGAAACTTAATATCCTCATGTGGAAATAACTGGCGGGAAACTTAATATCCTCATGTTGAAATAACTGTTGGGAAACTGGGAAACTGCATATCCTCACGTGGAAATAACTGGTGGGAAACTGGGAAACTTAATATCCTCATGTGGAAATAACTGGTAGGAAACTGCATATCCTCACGTGGAAATAACTGGTGGGAAACTGGGAAACTGCATATCCTCATGTGTAAATAACTGGTGGGAAACTTAATATCCTCATGTTGAAATAACTGGTGGGAAACTGGGAAACTGCATATCCTCACGTGGAAATAACTGGTGGGAAACTGGGAAACTTAATATCCTCATGTGGAAATAACTGGTAGGACACTGCATATCCTCACATGGAAATAACTGGTGGGAAACTGGGAAACTGCATATCCTCATGTGGAAATAACTGGCGGGAAACTGCATTTCCTCACATGGAAATAACTGGTGGGAAACTAGGCAACTTAATATCCTCATGTTGAAATAACTGGTGGGAAACTGGGAAACTTAATATCCTCACGTGGAAATAACTGGTGGGAAACTGGGAAACTTAATATCCTCATGTGGAAATAACTGGCGGGAAACTTAATATCCTCATGTTGAAATAACTGGTGGGAAACTGGGAAACTTAATATCCTCATGTTGAAATAACTGGTTGGAAACTGCATATCCTCATGTGGAAATAACTGGTGGGAAACTGGGAAACTGCATATCCTCATGTGGAAATAACTGGTAGGAAACTGCATATCCTCACGTGGAAATAACTGGTGGGAAACTGGGAAACTTTATATCCTCATATTGAAATAACTGGTGGGAAACTGGGAAACTTAATATCCTCATGTGGAAATAACTGGCGGGAAACTTAATATCCTCATGTTGAAATAACTGGTGGAAAACTGGGAAACTTAATATCCTCATGTAGAAATAACTGGTGGGAAACTGCATATCCTCATGTGGATATAACTGGTGGGAAACTGCATATCCTCACGTGGAAATAACTGGTGGGAAACTGGGAAACTTAATATCCTCATGTTGAAATAACTGGTGGGAAACTGGGAAACTGCATATCCTCACGTGGAAATAACTGGTGGGAAACTGGGAAACTTAATATCCTCATGTGGAAATAACTGGTAGGAAACTGCATATCCTCACGTGGAAATAACTGGTGGGAAACTGGGAAACTGCATATCCTCATGTGTAAATAACTGGTGGGAAACTTAATATCCTCATGTTGAAATAACTGGTGGGAAACTGGGAAACTGCATATCCTCACGTGGAAATAACTGGTGGGAAACTGGGAAACTTAATATCCTCATGTGGAAATAACTGGTAGGACACTGCATATCCTCACATGGAAATAACTGGTGGGAAACTGGGAAACTGCATATCCTCATGTGGAAATAACTGGCGGGAAACTGCATTTCCTCACATGGAAATAACTGGTGGGAAACTAGGCAACTTAATATCCTCATGTTGAAATAACTGGTGGGAAACTGGGAAACTTAATATCCTCATGTAGAAATAACTGGTGGGAAACTGCATATCCTCATGTGGAAATAACTGGTGGGATACTTAATATCCTCATGTTGAAATAACTGGTGGGAAACTGGGAAACTGCATATCCTCACGTGGAAATAACTGGTGGGAAACTGGGAAACTTAATATCCTCATGTTGAAATAACTGGTGGGAAACTTAATATCCTCATGTTGAAATAACTGGTGGAAAACTGGGAAACTTAATATCCTCATGTGGAAATAACTGGTAGGAAACTGCATATCCTCATGTGGAAATAACTGGTGGGAAACTGGGAAACTGCATATCCTCATGTGGAAATAACTGGTGGGAAACTGGGAAACTTAATATCCTCATGTTGAAATAACTGGAGGGAAACTTAATATCCTCATGTTGAAATAACTGGTGGGAAACTGGGAAACTTAATATCCTCACGTGGAAATAACTGGTGGGAAACTGGGAAACGTAATATCCTCATGTGGAAATAACTGGCGGGAAACTTAATATCCTCATGTTGAAATAACTGGTGGAAAACTGGGAAACTTAATATCCTCATGTAGAAATAACTGGTGGGAAACTGCATATCCTCATGTGGATATAACTGGTGGGAAACTGCATATCCTCACGTGGAAATAACTGGTGGGAAACTGGGAAACTTAATGTTCTCATGTTGAAATAACTGGTTTGAAACTGGGAAACTTAATATCCTCATGTTGAAATAACTGGTGGGAAACTGGGAAACTGCATATCGTCACGTGGAAATAACTGGTGGGAAACTGGGAAACTTAATATCCTCATGTTGAAATAACTGGTAGGAAACTGCATATCCTCATGTGGAAATAACTGGTGGGAAACTGGGAAACTTAATATCCTCATGTGGAAATAACTGGCGGGAAACTTAATATCCTCATGTTGAAATAACTGGTGGAAAACTGGGAAACTTAATATCCTCATGTAGAAATAACTGGTGGGAAACTGCATATCCTCATATGGATATAACTGGTGGGAAACTGCATATCCTCACTTGGAAATAACTGGTGGGAAACTGGGAAACTTAATGTCCTCATGTTGAAATAACTGGTGGGAAACTGGGAAACTTAATATCCTCATGTTGAAATAACTGGTTGGAAACTGGGAAACTGCATATCCTCACGTGGAAATAACTGGTGGGAAACTGGGAAACTTTATATCCTCATGTTGAAATAACTGGTAGGAAACTGCATATCCTCATGTGGAAATAACTGGTGGGAAACTGGGAAACTGCATATCCTCATGTGGAAATAACTGGTAGGAAACTGCATATCCTCACGTGGAAATAACTGGTGGGAAACTGGGAAACTTTATATCCTCATATTGAAATAACTGGTGGGAAACTGGGAAACTGCATATCCTCACGTGAAAATAACTGGTGGGAAACTGGGAAACTTAATATCCTCATGTTGAAATAACTGGTGGGAAACTTAATATCCTCATGTTGAAATAACTGGTGGAAAACTGGGAAACTTAATATCCTCATGTGGAAATAACTGGTAGGAAACGGCATATCCTCATGTGGAAATAACTGGTGGGAAACTGGGAAACTGCATATCCTCATGTGGAAATAACTGGTGGGAAACTGGGAAACTTAATATCCTCACGTGGAAATAACTGGTGGGAAACTGGGAAACTTAATATCCTCATGTGGAAATAACTGGCGGGAAACTTAATATCCTCATGTTGAAATAACTGGTGGGAAACTGCATATCCTCATATGGATATAACTGGTGGGAAACTGCATATCCTCACGTGGAAATAACTGGTGGGAAACTGGGAAACTTAATGTCCTCATGTTGAAATAACTGGTGGGAAACTGGGAAACTTAATATCCTCATGTTGAAATAACTGGTTGGAAACTGGGAAACTGCATATCCTCACGTGGAAATAACTGGTGGGAAACTGGGAAACTTTATATCCTCATGTTGAAATAACTGGTAGGAAACTGCATATCCTCATGTGGAAATAACTGGTGGGAAACTGGGAAACTGCATATCCTCATGTGGAAATAACTGGTAGGAAACTGCATATCCTCACGTGGAAATAACTGGTGGGAAACTGGGAAACTTTATATCCTCATATTGAAATATCTGGTGGGAAACTGGGAAACTGCATATCCTCACGTGAAAATAACTGGTGGGAAACTGGGAAACTTAATATCCTCATGTTGAAATAACTGGTGGGAAACTTAATATCCTCATGTTGAAATAACTGGTGGAAAACTGGGAAACTTAATATCCTCATGTGGAAATAACTGGTAGGAAACTGCATATCCTCATGTGGAAATAACTGGTGGGAAACTGGGAAACTGCATATCCTCATGTGGAAATAACTGGTGGGAAACTGGGAAACTTAATATCCTCACGTGGAAATAACTGGTGGGAAACTGGGAAACTTAATATCCTCATGTGGAAATAACTGGCGGGAAACTTAATATCCTCATGTTGAAATAACTGGTGGGAAACTGGGAAACTTAATATCCTCATGTTGAAATAACTGGTTGGAAACTGCATATCCTCATGTGGAAATAACTGGTGGGAAACTGGGAAACTGCATATCCTCATGTGGAAATAACTGGTAGGAAACTGCATATCCTCACGTGGAAATAACTGGTGGGAAACTGGGAAACTTTATATCCTCATATTGAAATAACTGGTGGGAAACTGGGAAACTTAATATCCTCATGTGGAAATAACTGGCGGGAAACTTAATATCCTCATGTTGAAATAACTGGTGGAAAACTGGGAAACTTAATATCCTCATGTAGAAATAACTGGTGGGAAACTGCATATCCTCATGTGGATATAACTGGTGGGAAACTGCATATCCTCACGTAGAAATAACTGGTGGGAAACTGGGAAACTTAATGTCCTCATGTTGAAATAACTGGTGGGAAACTGGGAAACTTAACCCTCTAGGCGCCACTGTCGAGTTTACTCGACAAGATGCGGTACTGAATAAAACGGCCGATTTAGTCAAATAGGGTGTCATATTTCGTTCGACATCCACTCCACTAGGTGGCAGACATGTCATACGTCATCCCCGAGTCCGAAAAAGGTCATGGTTTAAGCAAAAGTTTTGAGCTACAGCGCATTGAATCAGTGCGTGCAATACCGGAGCTAGTGTGCGTGTGAGCCACTTAGTCAGAGCGATATTGTCAACGTTAGCGAGTATTTGCATTAGATTATCGTCTAATGGCATCAAAAAAGTTTACCTGAAATGAAGTGTTGGGTCTTCTATTCGCGGACCCTGATTCTGAAGGGGAATATCTGCCTTCAGGAAATGACGGTGATTCGTTTAGTGAGGCTTCAGATGCGTCCCTGCCTTCAATGATGCAGCTGGACAAAGTGAGAGTTTACTCCATAGTTTAGCTTACACCAAGCACAAACGTTGAATCGTTTGCCCAATGTCACTGGTGGGAATAATGTTTCACGGGTTCGGAGTGTTCATCGGGAAGTTAGCAGGGTGTTAGTGGTGTGGCGAACAAGGCTGGAGGTAGCCTAATAGCGCTAGCTTCTGTCTTTTGCCTCTCCACAATCGCGGCGACAGTAACGTGGTGGAGCCTTTGTCTAATGCGACTGGGTATGTTAGACGAGGTCGAAGTGCTCATAGGAGAGTTAGGGGGAAACGTAGTGGTAGTGTGGGTAGTCGCAATGAGAATGACAGTAGGCCTAGTCCGAGCTGCGCAAATTCTCTCCACTCGGCGCGCGCGAGGCAGATCTGGCCATGCTGCTCGCATGGTGGAGGTGGTGACACGCTCTCCCTCTCCCTCTCCCACACACACACACACACACACACACACACACACATTAGGTCATGCATAGTCTATCACAAGATGATGGGAATGCCGGCACTGTATGGATAGGGATAGGGAGTCATTATCTCTACAGCAAAAGGCCTGCTACATAAAAAAAAAAAAATGTCAGCCATTTATTAGTAATGATTTACACTGTTGATTTGCTATCTATTTCCCTGATCATTTAGGACATACACTATGTGTTCCTTTTTGTGTGTTCATGTCCTTGTGATGTGTGTGTCTTTGTCAGCTAAGAAAAAAAACATAAACAAAAACAACAAAAAGAAAAAAAATACTAACATTGTCTCTTGTCTTGTCTCGTCATCTCACTCCTGATCTGTGCCTTGCCGTGGCAAATGAGCTTTTGAACTAAACAGGTCTTGTCTACTTGTGTTTGTGTGTCATCTGAATAATCTATATGTGCCCCATACATGGAATCAGAGTGCCTACTGTATGTAGTAAATGGAAAATCTCTACAGCAAAAGGCCAGTCTACCGCTACATGCATTTGGTTTGTTTCGGCCATTTATTAGTAATGATTTACACAGTTTGTTCACTACTTACTGTTTACCTGAGCATTCAGTATTGTGCAATATAGCATACAGAAGGTGAGGGACATTTTGGGGGGAAAGAAGTGGTGCATTTTATCATTCAAACATGCGACTTTTCATGAAAATTCTATAATCCAAGATGGCCGCCACCATATGACGTCATAATATGCAAATTAGATATAAACATTTAATCTCTACATAAACTTTGGGTCATCCTTAATATTTCTCTAATTTACAGAAAGTCTCTATCTCTTATCACTTTTAAGATAAAGCCTTTTGAAATGAAGATGTCAAAATTGATCGTTTCGGAAAAAAACCTCTGGCGCCTAAAGGGTTAATATTCTCATGTTGAAATAACTGTTGGGAAACTGGGAAACTGCATATCCTCACGTGGAAATAACTGGTGGGAAACTGGGAAACTTAATATCCTCATGTGGAAATAACTGGTAGGAAACTGCATATCCTCACGTGGAAATAACTGGTGGGAAACTGGGAAACTGCATATCCTCATGTGTAAATAACTGGTGGGAAACTTAATATCCTCATGTTGAAATAACTGGTGGGAAACTGGGAAACTGCATATCCTCACGTGGAAATAACTGGTGGGAAACTGGGAAACTTAATATCCTCATGTGGAAATAACTGGTAGGACACTGCATATCCTCACATGGAAATAACTGGTGGGAAACTGGGAAACTGCATATCCTCATGTGGAAATAACTGGCGGGAAACTGCATTTCCTCACATGGAAATAACTGGTGGGAAACTAGGCAACTTAATATCCTCATGTTGAAATAACTGGTGGGAAACTGGGAAACTTAATATCCTCACGTGGAAATAACTGGTGGGAAACTGGGAAACTTAATATCCTCATGTGGAAATAACTGGCGGGAAACTTAATATCCTCATGTTGAAATAACTGGTGGGAAACTGGGAAACTTAATATCCTCATGTTGAAATAACTGGTTGGAAACTGCATATCCTCATGTGGAAATAACTGGTGGGAAACTGGGAAACTGCATATCCTCATGTGGAAATAACTGGTAGGAAACTGCATATCCTCACGTGGAAATAACTGGTGGGAAACTGGGAAACTTTATATCCTCATATTGAAATAACTGGTGGGAAACTGGGAAACTTAATATCCTCATGTGGAAATAACTGGCGGGAAACTTAATATCCTCATGTTGAAATAACTGTTGGGAAACTGGGAAACTGCATATCCTCACGTGGAAATAACTGGTGGGAAACTGGGAAACTTAATATCCTCATGTGGAAATAACTGGTAGGAAACTGCATATCCTCACGTGGAAATAACTGGTGGGAAACTGGGAAACTGCATATCCTCATGTGTAAATAACTGGTGGGAAACTTAATATCCTCATGTTGAAATAACTGGTGGGAAACTGGGAAACTGCATATCCTCACGTGGAAATAACTGGTGGGAAACTGGGAAACTTAATATCCTCATGTGGAAATAACTGGTAGGACACTGCATATCCTCACATGGAAATAACTGGTGGGAAACTGGGAAACTGCATATCCTCATGTGGAAATAACTGGCGGGAAACTGCATTTCCTCACATGGAAATAACTGGTGGGAAACTAGGCAACTTAATATCCTCATGTTGAAATAACTGGTGGGAAACTGGGAAACTTAATATCCTCACGTGGAAATAACTGGTGGGAAACTGGGAAACTTAATATCCTCATGTGGAAATAACTGGCGGGAAACTTAATATCCTCATGTTGAAATAACTGGTGGGAAACTGGGAAACTTAATATCCTCATGTTGAAATAACTGGTTGGAAACTGCATATCCTCATGTGGAAATAACTGGTGGGAAACTGGGAAACTGCATATCCTCATGTGGAAATAACTGGTAGGAAACTGCATATCCTCACGTGGAAATAACTGGTGGGAAACTGGGAAACTTTATATCCTCATATTGAAATAACTGGTGGGAAACTGGGAAACTTAATATCCTCATGTGGAAATAACTGGCGGGAAACTTAATATCCTCATGTTGAAATAACTGGTGGAAAACTGGGAAACTTAATATCCTCATGTAGAAATAACTGGTGGGAAACTGCATATCCTCATGTGGATATAACTGGTGGGAAACTGCATATCCTCACGTGGAAATAACTGGTGGGAAACTGGGAAACTTAATATCCTCATGTTGAAATAACTGGTGGGAAACTGGGAAACTGCATATCCTCACGTGGAAATAACTGGTGGGAAACTGGGAAACTTAATATCCTCATGTGGAAATAACTGGTAGGAAACTGCATATCCTCACGTGGAAATAACTGGTGGGAAACTGGGAAACTGCATATCCTCATGTGTAAATAACTGGTGGGAAACTTAATATCCTCATGTTGAAATAACTGGTGGGAAACTGGGAAACTGCATATCCTCACGTGGAAATAACTGGTGGGAAACTGGGAAACTTAATATCCTCATGTGGAAATAACTGGTAGGACACTGCATATCCTCACATGGAAATAACTGGTGGGAAACTGGGAAACTGCATATCCTCATGTGGAAATAACTGGCGGGAAACTGCATTTCCTCACATGGAAATAACTGGTGGGAAACTAGGCAACTTAATATCCTCATGTTGAAATAACTGGTGGGAAACTGGGAAACTTAATATCCTCATGTAGAAATAACTGGTGGGAAACTGCATATCCTCATGTGGAAATAACTGGTGGGATACTTAATATCCTCATGTTGAAATAACTGGTGGGAAACTGGGAAACTGCATATCCTCACGTGGAAATAACTGGTGGGAAACTGGGAAACTTAATATCCTCATGTTGAAATAACTGGTGGGAAACTTAATATCCTCATGTTGAAATAACTGGTGGAAAACTGGGAAACTTAATATCCTCATGTGGAAATAACTGGTAGGAAACTGCATATCCTCATGTGGAAATAACTGGTGGGAAACTGGGAAACTGCATATCCTCATGTGGAAATAACTGGTGGGAAACTGGGAAACTTAATATCCTCATGTTGAAATAACTGGAGGGAAACTTAATATCCTCATGTTGAAATAACTGGTGGGAAACTGGGAAACTTAATATCCTCACGTGGAAATAACTGGTGGGAAACTGGGAAACGTAATATCCTCATGTGGAAATAACTGGCGGGAAACTTAATATCCTCATGTTGAAATAACTGGTGGAAAACTGGGAAACTTAATATCCTCATGTAGAAATAACTGGTGGGAAACTGCATATCCTCATGTGGATATAACTGGTGGGAAACTGCATATCCTCACGTGGAAATAACTGGTGGGAAACTGGGAAACTTAATGTTCTCATGTTGAAATAACTGGTTTGAAACTGGGAAACTTAATATCCTCATGTTGAAATAACTGGTGGGAAACTGGGAAACTGCATATCGTCACGTGGAAATAACTGGTGGGAAACTGGGAAACTTAATATCCTCATGTTGAAATAACTGGTAGGAAACTGCATATCCTCATGTGGAAATAACTGGTGGGAAACTGGGAAACTTAATATCCTCATGTGGAAATAACTGGCGGGAAACTTAATATCCTCATGTTGAAATAACTGGTGGAAAACTGGGAAACTTAATATCCTCATGTAGAAATAACTGGTGGGAAACTGCATATCCTCATATGGATATAACTGGTGGGAAACTGCATATCCTCACTTGGAAATAACTGGTGGGAAACTGGGAAACTTAATGTCCTCATGTTGAAATAACTGGTGGGAAACTGGGAAACTTAATATCCTCATGTTGAAATAACTGGTTGGAAACTGGGAAACTGCATATCCTCACGTGGAAATAACTGGTGGGAAACTGGGAAACTTTATATCCTCATGTTGAAATAACTGGTAGGAAACTGCATATCCTCATGTGGAAATAACTGGTGGGAAACTGGGAAACTGCATATCCTCATGTGGAAATAACTGGTAGGAAACTGCATATCCTCACGTGGAAATAACTGGTGGGAAACTGGGAAACTTTATATCCTCATATTGAAATAACTGGTGGGAAACTGGGAAACTGCATATCCTCACGTGAAAATAACTGGTGGGAAACTGGGAAACTTAATATCCTCATGTTGAAATAACTGGTGGGAAACTTAATATCCTCATGTTGAAATAACTGGTGGAAAACTGGGAAACTTAATATCCTCATGTGGAAATAACTGGTAGGAAACGGCATATCCTCATGTGGAAATAACTGGTGGGAAACTGGGAAACTGCATATCCTCATGTGGAAATAACTGGTGGGAAACTGGGAAACTTAATATCCTCACGTGGAAATAACTGGTGGGAAACTGGGAAACTTAATATCCTCATGTGGAAATAACTGGCGGGAAACTTAATATCCTCATGTTGAAATAACTGGTGGGAAACTGCATATCCTCATATGGATATAACTGGTGGGAAACTGCATATCCTCACGTGGAAATAACTGGTGGGAAACTGGGAAACTTAATGTCCTCATGTTGAAATAACTGGTGGGAAACTGGGAAACTTAATATCCTCATGTTGAAATAACTGGTTGGAAACTGGGAAACTGCATATCCTCACGTGGAAATAACTGGTGGGAAACTGGGAAACTTTATATCCTCATGTTGAAATAACTGGTAGGAAACTGCATATCCTCATGTGGAAATAACTGGTGGGAAACTGGGAAACTGCATATCCTCATGTGGAAATAACTGGTAGGAAACTGCATATCCTCACGTGGAAATAACTGGTGGGAAACTGGGAAACTTTATATCCTCATATTGAAATAACTGGTGGGAAACTGGGAAACTGCATATCCTCACGTGAAA